>NC_041387.1:51811631-51888188 GCF_002162155.2 Triticum dicoccoides
GAGCAGGGCCGCTGTGTCCTCGTCTCCCGCGGGCGTGGCCGCAGGGCGCAGGCAGCCGGGCGGCGTGGCAAGGCGGGGCCGACGAGCACGGTGCGTGGTGGGCTGCTGGTGCTGCAGGACACGGCGGCGCGCGGGCACAACAACAGAAGGAGCTGCGGCGAGCGCGGCGACCGGCCGCAACTGCTGATAGCGCCGGCTTGCTTCCTAGCTAGCCAGCCCGTGCGCGTGCTTGCTAGCTAGCTAGCGAGCCGCCGCGGGTACATGCTAGCTTGGGCTTGCAGGGCGAGCGCGGCAGGCGCACGAGCGTGCAGACGGGCCCTGCCGGCGCGCGAGCACGGGCGAGGCATGGTGGGGTCTGGCCGGACAGTTTGCGATGGGTTATTGCCGCTGCATGCACAAGTTGGCGAACGACCCAAACCGGACATGCATGTCCGTTTTCTTATCCCAAACGGACCAAATCCGGACAAAGGCGGACATCTGTTTGGTGTCTTGCGATGGAGATGGCCTAACTACCGCTTCCACCGTACGCGCGGCCGGCCGGCCTTTTTATTAGCCACTCCAACCCATCCCGTCTCGATGTGGATGCTGCAGGTGTCGCGATGCACGCTGGAGAAGGCCGGGTACGAGGAGGGGCACGACCTCTTCGGCGCGTCGTACGACTTCCGCTACGGGCTGGCCGCGCCGGGGCACCCGTCATAGGTCGGCAGCGCGTACCTGGAGCGCCTCAGGCTGCTGGTGGAGTCCGCGTGCGCGGCAAACGGCGGCAGGCCGGCGATCCTCATGGCGCACAGCCTCGGAGGGCTCTACGCGCTGCAGTTCCTGGCATGCGCCCCGCCCGCCTGGCGCACGGCGCACGTGAAGCGGCTGGTGACGCTGTCCGCGCCGTGGGGCGGCTCCGTGCAGAAGATGCTCACCTTCGCCTCCGGCAACACCCTCGGTGTGCCCTTCGTCGACCCCTCCCTCATCCGCGACGAGCAGCGCAGCTTCGAGAGCAACCTCTGGCTGCTGCCCATGCCCAAGGTCTTCGGCAACACCACACTTGTCGTGTCCCAGCGCCACAGCCGCACCTACTCCGCCAAAAGCGTTACGCAGTTCCTCAACGACATCGGGTTCGCCGACGGGGTTGAGCCATACCGGGCGCGGATATGGCCGCTCGGTGAGGTCCTGCCGGAGCCCGGCATGCCGGTCACGTGCCTCGTCGGCACCGGCGTCGACACCATGGAGAGCCTCGTGTTCGGGGACGAGGGGTTCGACGCGGGTCCCGTCAAGGTCGTGTATGGCGACGACGACGGGACGGTGAACCTCGCCAGCCTCATGGGACCGATCAAGGCCTGGTCCGACTCGCCGGCGCAGGTCCTGTAGGTGGTGGAGCTGCCCAAGGTGTCGCACATGGGCATCCTCAAGGACAAGAGCGCCCTCGACCAGATCCTCAGGATTCTTGATTCCATCAATCTAAACGCCACGGGCACCACGACCTATCAATCTTAGAATATACTACTCTGGAAGCCTTCCTTCCTCCAGCATCACGGACCTTTTTTTTTAGAGTTGGCAACTTGGCATCACGGGCTTGTACGTGGATGAAGTTCATGTGGGATGGTTGGTTTGCATGTTTCGCCAACATACACGCACGCCACTAAACTACACCCTATATTTGAAACTGCCTTATGGTGATACCATTATGCAGTTAGCTGAAGGCTGAGTGTTCCCCGAAAAACTAGGAGCCACCTCAGGAGGAGATCAGGGTTTCGAGTGGAAAAGAGGGCGGCCGCCGGTCAATTCTTGCCGGCGGGCTGCACACAGGGAATCCTGATGGCCGCGGCATCAGATTCGTCGAGCGGCAAGGAGGCTCTCTCGCCAAGGGCGGCCAGGGCGCGCATGGAGGAAGCCATGGGGAAATTAGATCTCACGGAAGAGGAGGCAACGCCATTGATCCTGGATGATGTTAATGATGGCGCGAGGCCAATCTGGGCGATCGCGGGGAAGGTTCTCCACCGGAATTTGTTGCATATTCAGACGATCGCCAATGCTTTGCGCCCGGCTTGGGGAAACCCTAGAGGTCTGGTGTTCCGATCGGCTGGTGAGAATATCTTTGTGGCGGAATTTGAGACTCAGCTGATCGTGATCGCGTGTGGGATGGCTCACCATGGCATGTGAGCAAGCATGCTGTGATTCTCACCGAGTTCAAGGAGAGTATGCAGCCGTCAGAACTGCAATTTGACAAACTCAGGATTTGGGCTAGGGTTTTGAACCTGCCGTTCAATCTGAGGAGTGACACAAGGGGCAAAGTTGTGGCTAGGCAAATTGATACGAACACATCTGCTGTCTAGTTTGATCCTGTTGGGGGGTTCCTGTGTGCAAGGGTGACCATAGATGTAAGGAAGCCTTTGCGCAGGTGGATCTTGATTGACTCTGCGGCGAGAGGCAGCAATGATTGGTATGACATACAATACGAGCAGGTGCCCAATTTCCGCGTCTCGTGCGGACGATTGGGCCACTCAGATCTTCATTGTCCGATGCCTGGATCACGGGATGAGAACGGTGATTTATCATTCAAAACTAGCCTGAGAGCGCCGGAGGAGAAGAAGAAAACAGTGTCCAGCGAGAGCTCGTCTAAAGAGCAGCAATCTAGTCAGAATAGCAACAAGGAGGCTCGTACGACGAATGCAAAAACAGATGCCGATACTGAGGTTGTTTCCCCTCCAAAGAAAAGCATCCAGAAGAATAAGAGGAAGGGAGGTCCTCAAAGTTAGAAACAAGTGTATAGACAGATTGCGCTGCCACCGGTGACTACCGTGGAGCAGGTGCAAGAGAAAGAAGCCACCAATGCAATGGTGGTTTTCAGAGCGGGAGAGAATGCATCGGTGGGTGAGGACAGAGACGTTGGGACAGAACGGGAGCTGAAGAAGAAAAAGCCCACACCCACCAATTCTCAGAACTCGGATGAATCGGCGATGCCTGTAATGCAGCCCCGCCGGGCACAATGAGTTGCTTAAGTTGGAACTGCCGGGGGCTTGGGAACCCCGCGACCGTTCGTGAGCTTCGCAATATTGTGAAGCAAGTGTTGGGGAACGTAGTAGAAATTCAAAATTTTCTATGCATCACCAAGATCTATCTATGGAGATACTAGCAACAAGAGAGAGGAGTGCATCTACATACCCTTGTAGATAGCGAGCGGAAGCATCCAAGAGAACGGGATTGAGGGAGTCGTACTCGTTGTGATCCAAATCACCAAATATCCTAGTGCCGAACGGACGGCACCTCCGCGTTCAACACACATGCAGCCTGGTGACGTCTCCCGTGCCTTGATCCAGCAAGGAGAGAGGGAGAGGTTGGGGAAGACTCCGTCCAACAGCAGCACAACGGCGTGATGGTGATGGAGGAGCATGGCACTCCAGCATCGCCAAGCACCGCAAGAGACGAGGAGGGAGAGAGGTAGGGCTGCGCCTTGGGAGAGTTCATCTCATGTCTTGGGCAGCCCCTAGACCTCAACTATATATAGGGGGGAGGGAGGGGACTCCGCCCCCTCTAGGGTTCCCACCCCAAGGGGTGCGGCAGCCCCTAGATCCCATCTAGGGTGGCGGCCAAAGGGGGAGAGGGGGAGGCGCACCCGGGGTGGGCCTTAGGGCCCATCTGTCCTAGGGTTTGCCCCCCCCTCTTGTCTTGAGGCGCCTTGGGCCTTGGTGGGGGGCGCCCCAGCCCACCTAGGGGCTGGCCCCTTCCCACTATTGGCCCACGCAAGCCTCTGGGCTGGTGGCCCCTCCGGAATATCCTACTCACCGCTCACTACGGCAAACTGCCCCCGCTTCGCACAGGGACAAGCGCGGAGCGATGCTTTTTGGGCCGGCCCACTTAGGAACTTCGCACTCCGGTTTTGTGAACCTTCTAGTAGGTTCCATGAACCGTTTTTTTCTTTTATTGGTTTTTCACGTTTCTATTTTTTTTCGTTTTCTGTTTCTTTTTTTTATTTCTTTTTTTCTTGTATTTTTTGGAACATATTCGCAGTTTTCCAAAATGTTTAGGATTTTATTTTTTATTTCTTTTTCTTTTCTTCTCTTTTTTCAAAAATATCGAAATTACAAGTTTTGTTCGTGTTTCAAAAAAATGTTCTCAAAATTCAAAAATTGTTCTCTCTACACAAAAAAGTTCAAAACTTTCGAAATTTAGAAAATGTACCAGATTTCAACTTTTGGTTCACATATTCAAAAAATGTTCGCTCTTCCAAATTTGTCCGGGAATTTTCAAAATTGTTCTCTGTTTCAAAATTTGTTCTCAAGATTCAAAAAATGTTCATGCTTTACAAAATTGTTCTCCATTTCAAAATTTATTCTCAAGATTCAAAAAATGTTCGTGCTTTAAAAAATAGTTCACTTCCAAATTTGTTCTCAAGATTCAAAAATCATTCGTGCTTTAAAAAATTGTTCTCAAATTCCAAAAATGTTCATGTTTTCGTAAAATGTTTGGGAAATTTAAAATTTGTTCATTTTCATAGAATTTGTTCGCATTTAAAAAAAACGTATGTTAAAAAAATTACTCAAATTTTGGAACAAAAAGTTGGAATTTTAAAGCACAAATGTTCCCGTTGTCAATAAATGTTTGTGTTTTCAAAAGTGTTCCTGTTTTCTAGAAAACTTGAAGAGTTTCATAAAATGTTCCCATTTTCCAAATTTGTTCCCGAGTTTAAAAAATGTTCGTGTTTTCTAATTTTGTCTGCGTTTATTATTTCTTTGGAGTTTAAAATGTTCCTGTTTTCAAAAAATGTTTGTGTTTTCAAAATTGTTCGTGTTTTTAGAAAAAAACTCAAGAGTTCAAAAATGTTTCCATTTTCCAAATTTGTTCCGGAGTTTAAAAAAAGATTGTGTTTTCAATAATTGTTCGCATTTTTATATGTTGTTCGGGAGTTTAAAATGTTCCCGTTTTCAAAAAATGTTTGTGCTTCCAAAATTGTTCGTGTTTTTTTTAAAAAATTCAGGAGTTTGGAAAATGTTACCATTTTCAAAATTTGTTCCGGAGTATAAAAAAATCTTCGTGTATTTAAAAATTGTTAGTGTTTTAATATTTTGTTCAACAGTTTAAAATGTTTCCGTTTTCAAAAAATGTTAACCTTTTCCAATTGTTCTCGGAATTTCAAGAATACCCGATTTCAATTTTTTTCGTAGACCCTAATCATGTTCATACTTTCGAATTTGTTCAAAGTTTTAAAAAATATTCCTGTTTTTGCAAACTTCATTCAAAGTTTTGAAAATATGTTCCCGTTTCTCAAAATTGATCAATGATTAAAAAATGTTGATGTTTTCAAGAATAATCAAGATTTCCCAAAAATATTTTATGTTTTAGAAAACTGTTTGAGTTCCTTTTTCTGAAATACTCTTTACTATGTTTTAAAAAGGCGCGTTTCATAATAATATGCAAGTTTGCAGAGAAAAGGTTGCGTTTGAACTTTATTTAAAAATCAGATCTGTTGTTGGCGTTCCTTCTTAAGAATTTGCGCTGCAGTTTAAGTCAGTAACAAATGTTAGGTCAGGTGGCAATGGACAATCAACCGTAGCAGGAGGTCTATGGTTCGAACCCACTGCATCGTGTATAATTTTTTTGTGACTTATTCGCCCGCTACAGTATCCACAACCACGCTACACGCTACAGTATGGCACGCCCCGATGGGCCGGCCCAGTTGGCAGGTCCCTTGTGCGAAGCCCCGACTGTGTGCCGCAATAAGCGGCACATAGGAGCTCCCGGCCCCTCCCGGTGGACCCCTGGACCCTTCCGGTGGTCCCGGTACATTACCGGTGATGTCCGGAATACTTCCGGTGACCAAAACCTCACTTCCTATATATAAATCTTTACCTCCGGACCATTCCGGAACTCCTCGTGACATCTGGGATCTCATGCGGGACTCTGAACAACATTCGGTAACCACATATATCTATTCCCTATAACCCTAGCGTCATCGAACCTGTGTGTAGACCCTACGGTTTCGGGAACCATGCAGACATGACCGAAACAACTCTCCGGCCAATAACCAACAGCGGGATCTGGATACCCATGTTGGCTCCCACATGTTCCATGATGATCTCATCAGATGAACCACGATGTCAAGGATTCAATCAATCCCGTATACAATTCCCTTTGTCTACCGGTATAGTACTTGCCCGAGATTCGATCATCGGTATCCCGATACCTTGTTCAATCTCATTACCGGCAAGTCTCTTTACTCGTTCCATAACACATCATCCCGCGATGAACTCCTTGATCACATTGTGCACATTATGATGATGTCCTACCGAGTGGGCCCAGGGATACCTCTCCGTCACACGGAGTGACAAATCCCAGTCTTGATTCGTGCCAACCCAACAGACACTTTCGGAGATACCCGTAGTGCACCTTTATAGCCACCCGGTTACGTTGTGACGTTTGGCACACCCAAAGCATTCCTACGGTGTCCGGGAGTTGCACAATCTCATGGTCTAAGGAAAAGATACTTGACATTTAGAAAAGCTTTAGCATACGAACTACACGATCTTGTGCTAGGCTTAGGATTGGGTCTTGTCCATCACATCATTCTCCTAATGATGTGATCCCGTTATCAACGACATCCAATGTCCATGGTCAGGAAACCATAACCATCTATTGATCAACGAGCTAGTCAACTAGAGGCTTACTAGGGACATGGTGTTGTCTATGTATCCACACATGTATCTGAGTTTCCTATCAATACAATTCTAGCATGGATAATAAACAATTATCATAAACAAGGAAATACAATAATAACCATTTTATTATTGCCTCTAGGGCATATTTGCAACAGTCTCCCACTTGCACTAGAGTCAATAATCTAGTTCACATCACTATGTGATTGTAATGAATCAACGCCCATGGGGTTTGATCATATCTCGCTTGTGAGAGAGGTTATTAGTCAACGGATCTGAACGTTTTAGATCCATGTGTGCTTTGCAAATCTTTATGTCATCTCCTAGATGCAGCTACCACGCTCTATTTGGAGCTATTCCAAATAACTGTTCTACTATACGAATCCGGTTTACTACTCAGAATAATCCGGATTAGTGTCAAAGTTTGCATCGGCGTAACCCTTTACGACGAACTCTTTTACCACCTCCATAATCGAGAAAATTTCCTTAGTCCACTAGTTACTAAGGATAAGTTTGACCGCTGTCCTGTGATCCATTCCTGGATCACTCTTGTACCCCTTGACTGACTCATGGCAAGGCACACTTCCAGTGCGGTACACAACATAGCATACTATAGAGCCTACGTCTGAAGCATAGGGGATGACCTTCGTCCTTTATCTCTCTTCTGCCGTGGTCATGTCTTGAGTCTTACTCAATACTCACACAATATAACACAACCAAGAACTCCTTCTTTGCTGATCTATTTTGAACTCCTTCAAAATCTTGTCACGGTATGTATTCATTTGAAAGTACTATTAAGCGTTTTGATCTATCCTTATAGATCTTGATGCTCAATGTTCAAGTAGCTTAATCCAGGTTTTCCATTGAAAAACACTTTTCAAACAACCCTATATGCTTTCCAGAAATTCTACATCATTTCCGATCAACAATATGTCAACAACATATACTCATCAGAAATGCTATAGTACTCCCACTCACTTCTTTGGAAATACAAGTTTCTCATAAACTTTGTATAAACCCAAAATCTTTGATCATCTCATCAAAGTGTATATTCCAACTCCGAGATGCTTACTCCAGTCCGTAGAAGGATTGCTGGAGTTTTGCATACTTGTTAGCATCTTTTAGGATTGACAAAACTTTCTGGTTGTATCACATACAACCTTTCCTCAAAAAATCGTCGAGGAAACAATATTTTGACATCCTATCTGCAAGATTTCGTAGATAATGCAGTAATTGCTAATATAATTCCAACAGACTCTTAGCATTGCTACGAGTGAGAAAGTCTCATCGTAGTCAACTCCTTGAACTTGTCGGAAAACATCTTGACGACAAGTTGAGCTTTCTTAATGGTGATACTTATCATCATTGTTCGTCTTCCTTTTAAAATCCATCTGTACCCAACAGCCTTACGACCATCAAGTAGTTCTTCCAAAGTCCACACTTTGTTTTAATACATGGATCCTCTCTCGAATTTTATGGCCTCTAGCCATTTGTCGGAATCCGGGCCCACCATCGCTTCTCCATAGCTCGTAGGTTCATTGTTGTCTAGCAACATGACCTTCAAGACATGATTACTGTACCACTCTGAAGTAGTACGCATCCTTGTCACCCTACGAGGTTCGGTAGTGACTTGGTCCGAAGTTTCATGATCACTATCATCAACTTCCACTTCAATCGGTGTAGGTGCCACAGGAACAACTTCCTGTGCCCTGCTACACACTGGTTGAAGTGATGGTTCAATAACCTCATCAAGTCTCCACCATCCTCCCACTCAATTCTTTCGAGAGAAACTTTTCCTCGAGAAAGGACCCGTTTCTAGAAACAATTACTTTTGCTTTCGGATCTGAGATAGGAGGTATACCCAACCATTTTGGGTATCCTATGAAGATGCATTTATCCGTTTTGGGTTCGAGCTTATCATGATGAAACTTTTTCACATAAGCGTCGCAGCCCCAAACTTTCAAGAAACGACAGCTTAGGTTTCTCTAAACCATAGTTCATACGGTGTCATCTCAACGGAATTATGTGGTGCCCTATTTAAAGTGAATGCGGTTGTCTCTAATGTCTAACCCATGAACGATAGTGATAATTCGATAAGAGACATCATGATATGCACCATATCCAATAGGGTGCAACTATGATGTTCGGACACACCATCATACTATGGTGTTCCAGGCGGTGTTTAGTTGTGAAACAAATTCCACAATGTCTCAATTGTGTACCAAACTCGCAACTCAGATATTCATCTCTATGATCATATCATAGACATTTTATCCTCTTGTCACGAAGATCTTCAACTTCACTCTGAAATTACTTGAACCTTTCAATAATTCAGACTTGTGTTTCATCAAGTAAGTATACTCAGCATCTACTCAAATCATCTATGAAGTAAGAACATAACGATATCCACTGCGTACCTCAGCACTCATTGGACTGCACACATCAAAATGTGTTACTTCCAACAAGTTGCTTTCTTGTTCCATCTTACTGAAAACAAGGCTTTTCAATCATCTTGCCCATGTGGTATGATTTGCATGTCTCAAGTGATTCAAAATCAAGTGAGTCCAAACGATCCATCAGCATGGAGTTTCTTCATGCATACATACCAATAGACATGGTTCGCATGTCTCAATTTTTTCAAAAAACGAGTGAGTTTAAAGATCCATCAACACGGAGCTTCTTCATGCGTTTTATACCAATATGACTTACATGACAGTGCCACAAGTAGGTGGTATTATCATTACTATCTTATATCTTTTGGTATGAACATGTGTATCACTACGGTCGAGATTCAATAAACCATTCATTTTAGGTGCAAGACCATTGAAGGTATTATTCAAATAAACAGAGTAACCATTATTCTCCTTAGATGAATAACCGTATTGCGATAGACATAATCCAATCATGTCTATCCTCAACGCAAACACTAAATAACAATTATTTAGGTTTAACACCAATCTCGATGGTAGACGGAGCAGGCGATGCTTGATCACATCAACCTTGGAAACACTTCCAACACACATCGTCATCTCCCCTTTAGCTAGTCTCCGTTTATTCCGTAGCTCTTTTATTTTGAGTTAATAACACTTAGCAACCGAACCAGTATCTTAATACCCTGGTGCTACTAGGAGTACTAGTAAAGTACACATTTAATTCAATGCATATTAAATATACTTCTGTCAACCTTGCCAGCCTTCTCATCTACCAAGTAACTGGGGTAGGTCTGCTTCAGTGACCGTTCCCTCATTACAGAAGCACTTAGTCTCGGGTTTGGGTTCAACCCTGGGTTTCTTCACTGGTGCAGCAACTGATTTGCCGTTTCATGAAGTACCCCTTCTTGCCCTTGCCCTTCTTGAAACTAGTGGTTTCACTAACCATCAACGATTGATGCTCCTTCTTGATTTCTACTTTTGCGGTGTCAAACATCGTGAATATTTCAAGGATCATCATATCTATCCCTGATATGTTATAATTCATCACGAAGCTCTAGTAGCTTGGTGGCAATGTCTTTGGAGAAACATCACTATCTCATCTGGAAGATTAACTCCCACTTGATTCAAGTGATTGTTGTACCCAGACAATCTGAGTACAAGTTCAACGATTGAGCTTTTCTCCCTTAGTTTGTAGGCCAAGAAGCTCGTCGGAGGTCTTATACCTCTTGACGTGGGCACGATCCTGAAATCCCAATTTCAGCCCGTGTGATGGATGCTAGCATGTAACACATCGTATCACTTTGCAACCTCACGCACGGTATTCCCACGGGTGCCACCTTACCTGGCCCGGGACCGTTTGCGCATTTTGGCTCACGTATATGATAGTGCCGCTAGCATCCATATGACAAAGAATCCGGGCTGACATGGCTAGTCGTGAACCCAAAGTGGCACTAACTTACAGGGACATGCATACATGACCCAACAACGAACGTGTCGGTCATCAACGAGTGAATCCGGGTTGTAGCAACTGGGCTAGCAGGACTCCGGTAAACCAGGCTGTAGCAGGCTAACAGGACTCCGGTAGACACCACGTGACATTTCCCCGAAGGGACAGACACAGGATCGAAGAAGAACACATGCCGGCCAGCCTAAGTGTTCCGGAGCAGTAGCAAGCTACCATGGCTCAGTGGAAGCAGGAGGTGGAGCTCGGGCGCGCGCGTCGACACGCCTCTGCCTACTGGCAGAGGTTGAAGATGGTGGGGAGTTGGGCTGGGCCTCAGCCACAGTGCTGGGCCAGGTGGGGTGCTAGGTGGGCTGCAGGTAGGTGGCCCACGTAGTTCTTCTCTCTTTCTCTTTCTTTTGTTTCAGTTTTCTTTTTTTTCCTTTCTTGTTTTCATTTAGTAAATATACCAAACCATTTGATAAAATGCTGAAAATAACTGTGGGCACTTGTGAAATTATTCCCAACAGCCCTCAAGTAGTTTCAGAATTTTTAGAGCATTTAAAATATTTATAGGATTTAAATGCCCTAATTCAAATACAATATGAGTTAATTTAAAAATCCAAAAATGATCTAAGAATATATTCATCATTTTTGGCAGAGGTTTCCACCTTAACCAGAAATCATGAACTTTTCTTAGGGACATTTTGGGTTTATTGAAAAGATTTTATGGTTGACCCTATTTGATTTAATTTTGGTGCTAGGGTTTGTCAATCCCCAATTCAACTTAAATAAAATTTAAACATGATGCAACAAGATGCAACACCAGGCAGTACCAGAAGCTAGGGATGTGACAACTCACCCCCACTAAACAAGAATCTCGTCCCGAGATTCAAGACGTGAGGTAAGTAGACAGAGGGGACACAAAGCTAACATGAACTTCATGATCCAATTGCCCTTCTCGAAGATGTCGATTCATTTCTCCAATTGATCTTGACGTCTTTGCTTTCAAGACCTTCATCAAACACGAGGACAAAGACAACTCTACAATGATGGATCATCTTAATGATCACAAGATCAACTTACGAAACGAGACGTAGAAACATCTCTCGAGCTAAGACACGAAGCACACATCTAAAGGAATGGAGTGGAACAGATGACGAGGGTTCACTAGGTAGACAACAATTCCACACCTAAGAGGGTGGTGAACGGTTTTCAACGTAGCGAGAATTTGAGTTGCCATGATACCATAGCGAGACACCTCAGAGAAGGTGACTCGTGGAACCACTACCTTAAGTGGCAAAAAGAATTACTTTTGATTCAGAGAGCATTGAAACTCTTCATACCAGCCCGAGGCAATTCAAAATTGATCGTTTGAAGGAATTCGAAAGAATGTGATATCCAGTTTGGAACAGAAATTACAGTTATCGAACAACTTGGCAAAAGGAAGGCACATTCAGATTGATACTGAGGATATAACCTAGTGTCTGAGCGTGCTCTCAAGAACTTGAGCATTTCCATATTCATCAAGGTTTTACCTATATCCGTGTCAAGCATCCTGGCAACACAACGTACTACCATGATGAATACCGGTGGAAGAGATGCAGATGCAAAGGAAGATAACACCGTCTCAGATTTCACCTTGGCGGGGCCAAGGAAACAAAATCTGGATGATCGACCGAGAGACATTTAGCACTCCGCTTCTAATGTTCTCCTTGATGTGCTAGCATACCCATTTATTGAAATGGTTTGATATCTAGAACATCAAGTAAAAGGTCAGACTTCGGGAACACAAAAATCATAAGGCGCAACTAGGGAGTAAATCCTACGAAGTCCTTATGGAAAGGTGGCAACTTCTTCAATCAAGATATTACAATAACAGGTCTTCCGGCTGGGTGTGTTGGCCACGACATCCACTTTACCGGGTTACAGAGAGACCAATATTATAGCTCTTGGGAAACGTTCCAACCATCATATCTGCCTAAGATTCAGATCTGGTTGGTGTCAGGATATTCCAGACTCACATGTCTGAAAAGAAGAGTTGCAACACAAGTCGACGAGATAACGTTGCGAGATTCTCGGGAGATGAACTAGGATAGCAAGCTCCAAAACATGAGCTGGTTCTGCTATAAACCTGTGAACACGCTGTCCAAGATAAGCATGACCACATAGTAGTCTTATAATAAAACACTAATGAGTTCAGGTTGGGAAACCATCATTGCGGATAACGAAGTCATTGCATAAGTCATATGATTAGCTCTTATGAAGGAACTTCTTCTCCTTGAACAAATCAATCAGTGGCTTGGGGTGCTACGGAATACATATGGAGTGGAGGTAATTAATCTACCAAACCATAGTATACTTTGCACATGTGTGACTAACTTGGGATGATTCCAAAGGAAACAAACATTGACTTCCTTGAATTCACGGCGACAACTTGCATCAGATGCACATGAATTAAAGGGAGTCACTTCTTTCATCCGAACATATGCTTCATGCACGGGACATGAAGATAATGCTTATAAAGTTTCCAACACTAGCTCAATGTTCAACATGAATCATGGAGGAGACAAAATGCTGCTGATGGGCTCAACAACAACTCATCAGAATTTCCATATCACTGGAATTCCGCCATTATGTGAACAAGGTGATAGTATTGGTCAGACCAAAAGATATAATAGTGTATGCTCGAGGGACAGCCACGAGTAAGACAACATTACGAACATCGTTGGTTCTGATTTGATTTGACGATAGCCCATACTCAAATCAAAGTTTTTATAAGACAATAGGTCCAATAACTGATCACAGGGACCAATCGATGAAGATATCATCTTTCTTCAACTAACACACCAACACCAGGATATCCCTTTGAAACGAACTAAGTTAGGTAAGCTTTTATCTTCCAACTCTCCAAGTTGTCGTTTAGCTTAAGCAACTAGCTCAGGGGTATCCAACATGGATTCTTGGAGAAAGGGTGGTTTACAGGAATAAACCAACTTGATCACGAACTCAACATAGCGGTCAGGTGACAACCTGGTAATACTTCCGAGAAGATATACGGAAATTCACGAACCACCGATATGTCACTAAGCTCGAGAACAATCTTGCTTTTCAGGGCAAGACGATATGATAAAATGAGTGAGGATTTGACAAAATCCTAACTCATCAATCAAAGAGTGCACCAGGAAATGAGGACTAGGTAGCACAATCTATCTTAGAATGATGATTCAATAACCAACATGCTAAGAATGAGAATATTGTCCATTTACTACCAAGCAACTAGTTGCTAGGGGTATTGATTTCACACATCATAGTTCACCCGTCGGCATTCCGGTTGCAACAACACGGAAGCCGAGAAATGAATAATGATGGCGAGAAGTATCACTGCAACAAGAATTCATAAGAGGGTGTGCAATTCCAATGATATTCCTGATATAAAGATGGTAATACCTCAAGGTAGAACAGACCAGAAGCTGGATTGCAACTTGATCTGCGGAACACAACTACTTTGACCCAATCCTGGAAATGGAAAAGGGTACTGGAGTTTGTTTCTCCTAGTCACTCTGGAATAGAATGGCTTGATGGACTACAAGAGTAATAGGCATCGATGAACGAATGCACACATACTCTTGACTATCAATTGATAGACGAGGGTCAGAAGACAAAATAAGAGGGACAACTCAAAGGAACATATGATTTTCTGAGTTGTGGATGCATGGTTTAGCATGTCGAACGAAGTTCAACATATTTCTTCCGGATAACCCATGCAGAAAGGTAGAACTGGCAGAGCCATAATATATAATGGAGAACTCATCGAGGATATTCCTGTTGTGATCTTTTGATCCAACAAACTTCTGCCATAAAGTGGTTCATAGTATTTGGAAGAAGGAAATACCACGAACTTCGAGGACTATCGCAAAGGTTACTAATAACCTAAGGGAGCTAGCAATTACTATCAACATGAAGTAAGTAGGGTGAATCTCGGGTTCAAAACCCAGAAGTGAAATGCCTACTAACTAAGTGGCATCACGGGATGCTTTCGAGGATGACGGCCAGAATGATCACACTGGGAACACAAAACATGGCTAGACTACTAGATGATCCCCTGAGACACCTAGGGTCATAATAATAACTCCAACATAAATGTCGAGGCAATAGAGTACCTCAACTCACCGTCTAGTGTGGTTAACCTGGCCAGAGAGGACATCGGGAACCGGAAGAAGGAATTTGCAAATGCATCGGACTGTTTAGAAACCTGGGATGACTCGGACAGCATAACGGCTGTAAATGCTCAAAAATATTGGAGCATGCTACAAAAATGGTGGCATAGCCAGTCAGAAGCACAATATCAAGGTTTTCGGGATCAACAGTTATCATACGGAAGTAGTAGGAACTGAACAAAGGCTTAAATCCATAAATCCTATAAGTCTACGGATTAGTAACACGTGATCCTGATAGAAAGAAAAGATAGCCTAGTTCCTTAACCCCGTAGGAAAGATAAGATGACTCGGATCAGAATGCATAAGGTATAAGGAGTAAAAAGAGCCTTACGTTCCATCCCACAATCAATTCCCTTATATAACTAAAGAATTTCTAGACTCAACTTTGACCAGTTTGGCTTGGTAATCCTACAGGCAGTCAAGCTCTGATACCAAAGCTGTCAGGACCCTGATCTAGCATGTAATACATCAAATCACTTTGCGGCCTCACGCACGGTATTCCCACGGGTGCCACCTTACCTGGCCCGGGACCGTTTGCGCATTTTGGCTCACGTATATGATAGTGCCGCTAGCATCCATATGACAAAGAATCCGGGCTGACATGGCTAGTCGTGAACCCAAAGTGGCACTAACTTACAGGGACAGGCATACATGACCCAACAACGAACGTGTTGGTCATCAACGAGTGAATCCGGGCTGTAGCAACTGGGCTAGCAGGACTCCGGTAAACCGGGCTGTAGCAGGCTAACAGGACTCTGGTAGACACCGCGTGACATTTCCCCGAAGGGACAGACACAGGATCAAAGAAGGACACGTGCCGGCCAGCCTAAGTGTTCCGGAGCAGTAGCAAGCTACCATGGCTCAGTGGAAGCAGGGGGTGGAGCTCGGGCGCGTGCACATCGACAAGCCTCTGCCTACTGGCAGAGGTTGAAGACGATGGGGAGTTGGGCTGGGCCTCAGCCACAGTGCTGGGCCAGGTGGGGCGCTAAGTGGGCTGCAGGTAGGTGGCCCACGTAGTTCTTCTCTCTTTCTCTTTCTTTTGTTTCAGTTTTCTATTTTTTTCCTATTTTGTTTTGATTTAGTAAATATACCAAACCATTTGATAAAATGCTGAAAATAATTGTGGGCACTTGTGAAATTATTCCCAACAGCCCTCAAGTAGTTTCAGAATTTTTAGAGCATTTAAAATATTTATAGGATTTAAATGCCCTAATTCAAATACAATATGAGTTAATTTAAAAATCCAAAAATGATCTAAGAATATATTCATCATTTTTGGCAGAGGTTTCCACCTTAACCAGAAATCATGAACTTTTCTTAGGGACATTTTGGGTTTATTGAAAAGATTTTATGGTTGACCCTATTTGATTTAATTTTGGTGCTAGGGTTTGTCAATCCCCAATTCAACTTAAATAAAATTTAAACATGATGCAACAAGATGCAACACCAGGCAGTACCAGAAGCTAGGGATGTGACAAGTTCCCGCATCGACGTCGGTGATGCCTATCCCGCATCCTCGTCGTCGTCGACTCGGCGGTGGAGGCTTGCTTGATCAGGGCCATGTTCGGGACTGGGCTCCGCCGGGCTGGTATTGGGAGGTGCTACCTTCTGGGGGACGTAGGTTGGTGAGGAGGCAGCCCATTGTTGACCCGATCCTTGTTTGGTGGCGGTCACGTGGGCCAGTGACGGTGCCGAGGCTTCCGGACACCGCGGAGGTGGTACGTCACCGTGTCAGCGAGGAGGACGAGCACGTCCGTCGCTACATGGTTGCATTGGAGGGCAGGTTCGACAATACCTGGCAGGTTCTTCAGGGATCTCACTGGAGCTATGATCCTGTGATGGTTCCTTACCTTTGGGTGTCCATCGCCCGCGTCGATACCCGTCGGGCGCTACGGTTCTAGTTGTAGTGATGCTATATTAGTGATAATATTCGACGATGTACGGACACCAAGAGATGATGTACTTTTGCTTATAATTATTGAATGCATGCTAATTTGAATACTACTTTATATTATTGTATGATTTGGTTTTGCTTATTTTATGATTTGGTTTTGTTTATTGAATGCTCATATTGGATAAGTTCTCCTTCATTCCCGTGTGCTAGACAATTTGATGTAATAATGCACTCGGGAATGAAAGGAGGAGCTACGTACATCACCGATAGTCAACCCGTGATTAATAATCTAGTTTAATATTTGAATTATGAACATAGGCCGAAAATGTCATACTCGGACGACGAAAACCGCCCGGGGGAGTGCGACTAGTGCCACGATGACCGAGGTATCTGCGACAGGTTCATTGAGCTGGACGAAGATCGTCGCTTCAGCATTAAGCTCGAGGAGACCTTCAATGTTCATACGATACACAACCGCCGACAATAGTTTTTTTTCGTAATTACTCATGACTTCAACTATTTTAATCATGACAATATTTTTCATCTTTTCCAATTCGACTAGCTTATCCCATGCTTTGCAAGACGCTATGTCTTGGAGAGGATGGGTATTGAAGACCATGAAAGTTTCGAAACCAAAAAAATTATCCTAAGTGTAAGAACATGCGGTGCCCCCATGTTTTGTTTTGGCAATTGATGATAATCTCTATGGACTAATGGTTGCCTTGAGTTATATTTGAAGGGTTTGTCCATAGGCTTTTCTTGGAGTCCATTTGTTGGTTTCAAGGAGAGTTTGTGATGACCACGTTGCTATTAAGGAATTATCCAGAGATTGGTCTTATGAGTGTTGAGCTTATTGCAAGCATGTCTTGAAGAAGAAGATTGTGTGATCATTCATGTTTACCTTCAAGACATCATCCAAATGAAGAGAGTTGGAAAGATTTAAGGTTGATCAATACTAAGTCAAAGAATGAATCAAGTTGATCAACACACAAAGCATAGAAGATGTACCGAGAGGGATCAAGCGATCCCATGGTATGGTAAGCATGGTCAATTACGCTTTGTGTACTAACCCAGGGTCTTCGTGAGAGTTCTTTGTGGGGTTAGGTTGCGGTGTGCAAGCTCAAGTTGAATCATCACGAAGAGATCATATGCTTGAAGCTTGCCGTCCATTGTGGCGACAATGGACTTGTGAAGATGTGCAGAAGAGTGGCTCACCCATAGTGGAGTATGGGGGAGCAATCGACTAGTCTTCTTCGAGCCAATGCAATCAAGAAAGGTGGTCCAACTTGAGGGAGTCAAGATCGTCATCATCTAGCTCAAGTGGACCATGTGCAAGGCAAAGGTTTGCCCTTGATAGGTTTTCTATTTTACCGGTGTCATGGTAGTTGTGGGAGACCGGGTTATAGGATCGTTTGCCGTACTATCAAGGGGGGCTCTCGATGAGTTGCTTGATCGTATCGTTCGTAGAGAGCTCAAACCATTGCATCCTTGCATCATCTTTTTGGTTCTTGTTTGGGTCTTCTCCTTGTGAGATTTGGAGCTTATGGTCATTTTTATGACAAGCTCGAGTTCATCGAAAACGGAGTTCTCATGCATCTTCTATGATGTTTTCGATGTTGGAGGGTATGCCGGTTCTTCTCGCTGTTTTGATGCTACTCGTCTTGCTCTATCCTACAAGCTTGAGTTTGCTCAATTTGGAGCTCATATGCAGAAGTTATGGCAGTTCTGGTTTTCCTTGGAGTATTCTTTGTTTTCGTGGTTGTGGCTTAAGGTTGGTGCCAGCGGTAGTACCGCGACCCTCAGCGGTAGTACCGCCGAAGCTCCCCAGCGGTAGTACCGCTCCAAGCGGTAGTACCGCTCTCCGAATGGTAGTACTGCTTGGGAGTTTCGGCCGTAGTACCACTGTGCGTCTGGGCTACTTCCGCCTCGATTCTCGAATGAAGTTTTTCGTGTCGGGTTTTGCGGCACTAAGGGAGGTAGTAGGAGCAGTAGTACCGCCCTAAGCGGTAGTACCGCTCTTCCCTAGCGGTAGTACCGCCCTAGGGTCAGGGACCTGGCAGCGCGGCAGTACCGCTGGGTTGAGCGGTAGTACCGCCCGAAGCGGTAGTACCGCCCTTCCCTAGCGGTAGTACCGCTCTGTGCGGGGATGTTCAGTGGGGTAATGGTTGGATTTTCCCCCTCCTATAAAAGGGGGTCTTCTTCCCCATTGAACCTTATCCTTAGAGCTCGTGTTCTTCCCCCATTGTTGACCTTCTTCGAGCTTGCTATCTCTCAATCCCTCCATGGATTCTTGCTAGTTTTTGGGGGAAAAGAGAGAGGAGATCTAGATCCACATTTCCAGCAATCACTTTCTCCTCTATGTGAGGGGAACCCCTTGGATCTAGTTCTTGGAGTTCTTGGTGTTCTCCTTCTTGTTCTTCCTCTCATTTTCCTCCCTAGCATTAGTTGCTTTGGTGGGATTTGAGAGAGAAGGACTTGGGCACTCTGTGTGCCCTTGCCATTGCATTTGTGCATCGGTTTGAGTTCTCCACGTGATACGTGGAAGTTACAAGTTGAGAAGCTTATTACTCTTGGGTGCTTGGTGCCCTTGAGCTTGTTCCTCTTGGGTGCTTGGGCGCCCTAGTCGGTTGGTGGTGTTCGGAGCTCAATCATTGTGGTGTAAAGCTCCGGGCAAGCGTCAGGGTCTCTAATTAGGTTGTGGAGATCGCCCCGAGCAATTTGACGGGTTCCGGTGACCGCCCCCAAGGGTTGCCAAAGTGTACGGGTTCGGTGACCGCCCCCAAGGGTTGCCATTTGTACGGGTTCGGTGACCGCCCTCAAGGGTCCCTTAGTGGAATCACGGCATCTTGCATTGTGCGAGGGCGTGAGGAGATTACGGTGGCCCTAGTGGCTTCTTGGGGAGCATTGTGCCTCCACACCGCTCCAAACGGAGATTAGCATCCGCAAGGGTGTGAACTTCGGGATACATCATCGTCGTCTCCGCGTGTCTCGTCGTCTCCCACCTAGAGGCTGGTCCCTTCCCACTATTGGACCACGCAAGCCTCTGGGGCTGGTGGCCCCTCCCGGTGGACTCCCGGACCCTTCCGGTGGTCCCGGTACATTACCGGTGATGCCCGGAACACTTCCGGTGACCAAAACCTCACTTCCTATATATAAATCTTTACCTCCGGACCATTCCAGAACTCCTCGTGACGTCTGGGATCTCATGCGGGACCCCGAACAACATTCGGTAACCACGTATATCTATTCCCTATAACCCTAGCATCATCGAACCTTAAGTGTGTAGACCGTACGGGTTCGGGAACCATGCAGACATGACCGAAACAACTCTCCGGCCAATAACCAACAGCAAGATCTGGATACCCATGTTGTCTCCCACATGTTCCACGATGATCTCATCGGATGAACCACGATGTCAAGGATTCAATCAATCCCATATACAATTCTCTTTGTCTACCGGTATAGTACTTGCCCGAGATTCGATCGTCGGTATCCCGATACCTTGTTCAATCTCGTTACAGGCAAGTCTCTTTACTCGTTCCATAACACATCATCCCGCGATCAACTCCTTGATCACATTATGCACATTATGATGATGTCCTACCGAGTGGGCCCAGAGATACCTGTCCTTCACACGGAGTGACAAATCCCAGTCTCGATTCGTGCGAACCCAACAGACACTTTCAGAGATACCCGTAGTGCACCTTTATAGCCACCCAGTTACGTTGTGACATTTGGCACACCCAAAGCATTCCTACGGTGTCCGGGAGTTGCACAATCTCATGGTCTAAGGAAAAGATACTTGACATTTAGAAAAGCTTTAGCATACGAACTACACAATCTTGTGCTAGGCTTAGGATTGGGTCTTGTCCATCACATCATTCTCCTAATGATGTGATCCCGTTATCAACGACATAAAATGTCCATGGTCAGGAAACCATAACCATCTATTGATCAACGAGCTAGTCAACTAGAGGCTTACTAGGGACATGGTGTTGTCTATGTATCCACACATGTATCTGAGTTTCCTATCAATACAATTCTAGCATGGATAATAAACAATTATCATAAACAAGGAAATATAATAATAACCATTTTATTATTGCCTCTAGGGCATATTTCCAACAGCAAGAAGGGCCCGATCTCCTATTTGTTATGGAGACGAAGATTTCGACAAACAGGGTGGAAAGTCTAAAACTTCTGGTTGGGTTCGCGGGCTGTTTTGCTGTTAGCAGCGCCGGTCTCAGTGGGGGAATTAGTATGTTCTGGTCCCGGGAACTGGATGCAGAGTTGAAGAACTATAGTTTTGGCCATATTGATATGGTGGCGCGAAGCAATGGCGGGTGACAGGGTTCTATGGAGCCCCGAAAGTTGAGAATCGTCATCATAGCTGGAGGTTTATGAGGACACTACATGCACTTCAATGAGCCCCGAAAGCATGATGCGTATATGTGCATTGGAGATTCCAATGAGACCTTGAGTGGTTCGGAGCACTTTTCCAGAAATCCCAGACCGGAGTGGCAAATGAGGGATTTTAGGGAAGTGACGGACGACTGCTCTCTTATTGATTTGGGTTGGTCGGGGACTGAATACACATGGGATAATATGCAGTTTGGCAGATCGACTGTGAGAGCCCGACTGGATCGGGCGTTTGTAACTCCGCTCTCTTACAGATGTTTTCACACATAAAGGTCAGGCATATTGTAACAACGGAGTCAGATCATTGTTTTGTGTTTGTGGATCTCCGCGAGCACTTGGAAACGGCAGTACCCAGAGGGCCAAAACCTTTTAGATATGAGGACATGTGGCAAACACACATGGACTACGACAAGCTGGTACTTGACTCATGGCAAAAGGGTGCGGGCCGGGAAGGATTACGAGGAGTGAGTCAAGCTCTTACGGCGCTACAGGGCAACCTCGTGGCATGGGGAGCGAAGGAGTTTGGCTGTTTGTCGCGCAAGATCAGGAAGTTGCGAGAGCAGCTCTCCCGACTGCGTGCCAATCCTCTACGACGGGGACCTACAGAAGAAGAGAAAGCAGTGGCTCAGAAACTTAAGCTGGCTCTGCATCAAGAAGAAATCTGGCTCCGTCAACGATCACGTGTTCCATGGCTGTGGGAAGGGGACCGAAACACAGGTTATTTTCAGGCCCGGGCCGCCCAACGCAAGCGCATGAATAAGATAGAAAATCTTGTCTGCAGTGAAGGATCGGTGTGTACTAATTTGGAGGAAGACCGTGTTGAGGTGCAGCAGTTTTATGAGCAGTTGTATACCTCGCAAGGTTTCCATCGGATGGATGAATTGTTGGATGTTGTACCGCCACGGGTGACTCCTATTATGAATGAAGCACTTACCAAGCCTTATACAGAGGAGGAGGTGCACCGAGCACTCTTCCAGATGGCTCCTTCGAAGGCCCCGGGGGTGGATGGTTTCACTGCTGGGTTTTTCTCAGTGCCATTGGAATTGGCTCAAAGACGACATTGTTCCAACGGTGCTTGACTTTCTTAATGGGGGAGAACTACCACCAGGGATAAACATACTTCTATCACATTGATCCCCAAGGTATGATTCCCACATAGTATCACTCAATATTGTCCTATCTCTCTCTGTCCGGTTTTGTATAGGATCATCTCCAAGGCCATTGCTAACCGTCTCTGAGAGTTCTTGGATGATATTATCAGTGTTGAACAAAGTGCGTTTGTCTCTGGTTGCCTGATTACTGACAATGTGCTAATTGCACATGAAAGTGTGCATGCGATGAGAAGAAGGAAGAAAAGGGGGGAATACTGTATGTGCTATCAAGCTGGACATGATGAAAGCATACGACCGTGTAGAATGTCACTACTTGCAAGCGATCATGTTGAAGCTTGGTTTCTGTATGGAGTTTGTTCGCCTAGTCATGAAGTGCGTCACTTCAGTCAGATTCTCAATACGGGTGAATGGTGAACTTCTTCCTTTTTTCACTCCCTCTAGGGGGCTACGACAAGGGTGCCCAGCGTCTCCGTACTTATTCGCGGAAGGATTAACTTCACTTCTGAACCTCTTTGGTGGTTTGAGAGTAAACAAGGGCATTCGAGTCAGCTACTGATCTCCGTGGATCAATCATCTTCTATTCGCGGATGACAGTCTAATATTTATGCAGGCAAAGGTGGACAGTGCCCAAAGGCTCAATGAAATACTGAGAATTTATGAGAGGGGCTCAGGGCAGGCTGTCAACAAAGAGAAAAGCTCTATTTATTTCAGTCCGAACACCTCTGTCCTAGATAAGCTACTGCTGAAGCAAACTCTGAACATTTTGGTAGAAGCTTTCAGCGAGCGTTACCTTGGTCTACCTACGGCTGTGGGTAGGATCACAATCGGTACTTTTGACCATATTGGAGAGAGGATTCAAAGCAAACTCCAAGGCGGGTCGGAAAGAATGATTTCTTGTGCTGGAAGGGAAGTGCGTATAAAGACTGTAGCCCAAGCTATACCTATTTTCAGCATGAGCTGTTTCAAGTAAACAAAGAAGGTGTGTAAGAGCCTCACTTCCTCCTTCGCTAAGTATTGGTGGATCAGCTCCCTGGATCGCAACTCAATGCATTGGAAGGCTTGGACGACTTTGGCAAGTCCAAAAGAGAAGGGCGGAATGGGATTCCGGGATCTTGAGCTTTTCAACACAGCTCTTCTCAGCAAACATGGTTGGCAACTGATGACGAACCCATCATCGCTTTGTGCTAGAGTTCTCAAAGGGAGATATTTTCCCACTTGCGATTTTATGCAAGCTACAGTCCTGCGTTTTTCCTCGGCGATGTGGCGTGCTATCATTGCATGGAGGGATTCTTTGCAAGTCGGTCTGATCAAACACATAGGAGATGGCAGGTC
The DNA here is from genome assembly GCF_002162155.2 of Triticum dicoccoides. Classification (NCBI taxonomy): domain Eukaryota; kingdom Viridiplantae; phylum Streptophyta; class Magnoliopsida; order Poales; family Poaceae; genus Triticum; species Triticum dicoccoides. The sequence goes on from NC_041387.1 coordinate 51,835,126, forward strand.
GGTCTCTATCTAGGATGATAAGTGGATCCCCGGTACTCTTTCTATGACCTCGACTGTCAGAAGTACTAATACACAATTGCAAATAGTCTCAGACCTTATTGATACGTGAAAGAACATGCGGTCGCCCCATGTTTGGTTTTGGTAATTGATGACAATCTCTATGGACTAATGGTTGCCTTGAGTTATATTTGAAGATTTTGTCCATAGGTTTTGCTTGAAGTCCATGTGTTGGTTTCAAGGAGTTTATGAGTTGACCAAGGTGCTATTAAGGAATTATCCAAAGATTGGTCATGTGAGTGTTGAGCTTATTGCAAGCATGTTTTGAAGAAGAAGATTGTGTGATCATTCATGTTTACCTTCAAGACATCACCCAAATGAAGAGAGTTGGAAAGATTCAAGGTTGATCAAGACTAAGTCAAGAGTAAATCAAGTTGATCAACTCACAAAGCGTAGAAGATGTACCGAGAGGGATCAAGTGATCCCATGGTATGGTAAGCATTGTCAATTACGCTCTGTGTACTAAACCATGGTCTTCGTGAGAGTTCTTTGTGGGGTTAGGATGCGGTTTGCAAGTTCAAGTGATGCATCATGAAGAGATCAAGTGCTTGAAGCTTGCCGCCCATTGTGGTGATAATGGACTTGTGAGGATGAGCCGAAGAGTGGCTCACCCATAGTGGACTATGGGGGAGCAATCATCTAGTCTTCATCGAGCCAATGCAATCAAGAAAGGTGGTCCAACTTGAGGGAGTCAAGATCGTCATCATCTAGCTTAAGTGGACCATGTGCAAGGCAAAGGTTTTCCCTTGATAGGTTTTCTATTTTACCGGTCTCATGGTGGTAGTTGGGAGACCGGGTTATAGGATCGTTTGCCGTACTATCAAGGGGGGCTCTCAAGTTGGTAGCTTGACCGTATCGTTAGTAGAGAGCTCAAACCATTACATCCTTGCATCTTGTTTCTTGGTTCTTGTTTGGTTATCTTTGTGAGTCTTATAGCTTATGGTCATCTTGATGACAAGCTTGAGTTCATCAAAAATGGAGTTCGCATGCGTCTTCTATCATGTTTTCGGTGTTGGAGGTTTTACCGGTCTTATCCGAGGAAGGGTTCTCACCATTTTCGTATGGGACTTTTTCTAATTTGCTTCTTTTGGTATTTCTTTCAATATTGTGTTATCCCTTGTCGCTAGCTTTCCAACAAACTTGGTTTCATCGAATTCGGAGTCCATTTGCAAAAGTTGTGGCAGTTTTGGTGTTCTGAAAAGGTACAGTGGTACTACCGCGAATTGGAGCAGATGTAATTTTTTACTACCCCTCCAAATGCGGTACTACCGCGGCTCCTACAGCGGTAGTACCGCTCTGGACCAAAAACTCGTCCCAAGTCCTGTGGTGGTAGGCCCGGATGTAATTTTTTATTACCGCTCGCAAGCAGTAGTACCGCTACCCTTAGCAGTAGTACCGCTACCCCAAGCGGTAGTACCGTGAGGTCAAGCGGTACTACCGCTCCGACGGTTCTTCTGGCCTTTTTGCCTCCTCGCTGTTGTGTTTCGAAGGGGTACTACCGCCCTAGCGGTAGTACCGCTCTGTGCGGGCTGTGAGCATAACGGTTAGATTTTTCCCCACCTATAAAAGGGGGTCTTCTTTCCCATTGAACCCAATCCCTTGAGCTCGTGTTCTTCCCCCATTGTTGACCTTCTTCAACCTTGCTAACTCTCAATCCCTCCATGGATTCTTGCTAGTTTTTGAGGGAAAAGAGAGAGGAGATTTAGATCCACATTTCCACCAATCACTTTCTCCTCTATGTGAGGGGAACCCCTTGGATCTAGATCCTGAGTTCTTGGTGTTATCCTTCTTGTTCTTCCTCTCATCTTCCTCCCTAGCATTAGTTGCTTCGGTGGGATTTGAGAGAGAAGGACTTGGGCACTCCGTGTGCCCTTGTCATTGCATTTGTGCATCGGTTTGAGTTCTCCACGTGATACATGGAAGTTACAAGTTGAGAAGCTTATTACTCTTGGGTGCTTGGTACCCTTGAGCTTGTTACTCTTGGGTGTTTGGACACCCTAGAGCTTGTTCCTCTTGGGTTCCTTGGCTCCCTAGATGGTTGGTGTTGTTCGGAGCTCAATCATTGTGGTATAAAGCTCCGGGCAAGCGTCAGGGTCTCCAATTAGGTTGTGGAGATTGCCCCGAGCAATTTGACGGGTACCGGTGACCGCCCCCAAGGGTTGCCAAAGTGTACGGGTTCGGTGACCGCCCCCAAGGGTCGCCATTTGTACGGGTTTGGTAACCGCCCTCAAGGGTCCCTTAGTGGAATCACATCATCTTGCATTGTGCGAGGGCGTGAGGAGATTACGGTGGCCCTAGTGGCTTCTTGGGGAGCATTGTGCCTCCACACCGCTCCAAACGGAGATTAGCATCCGCAAGGGCGTGAACTTCGGGATACATCGTCATCTCCGCGTGCACTTTACTTTGTGATAGCCATATTGTTCTTTGTCATATATCTTGCTATCACATAGTTGCTTATCTTGCTTAGCATAAGTTGTTGGGGCACATAGGTGAGCCTAGTTGTTTTAGGTTTTGTGCTTGACAAATTAACCGCTAGGTTTATTCCGCATTTGTTCAAGCCTTAACCGTAATTATTTTAAAGCGCCTATTCACCCCCCCTCTAGGCGACATCCTTGATCTTTCAATTGGCATCAGAGCCTCATCTCTCTTTATTAGGATTTACCGCCTAGAGAGTAAAGATGTCGACTAGGGGATTAGGATTCTCTGACACTCTTAGTTTCGATGGCACAAATTTTGATGTTTGGGTAATTCACATGTTTAATCTCTTTAGGGTCATGGACCTAAATTTAGAGTGAATTGTAGATATGGGTTTTTCTCCTCCAAAGGATCCCCAAAGATTATCCTTAGAGGATGAGAAAAACTCTTATCTCAATGCTCAAGCTTCTAATGTGCTTTTCGATGCTTTGAGCAATGTAGTTATATTTCAACTCATACCGTTCCGGGATGCTCATGAGTTGTGGACGAAGCTTCAAGATAAATATGGTGTGTCCAAGATTTGTGGGGATGATTGTTCTCCCTCCACCTCCGGTCGTATAGTCTTCTCAACTTCTTCTACTTCACCTACATGTGGTTTGCCACAAGGTAACGATATGGTGAGTAGTGTTGGTCATTGCAATGATGATAGTATGCTTATTGTGGATGATCCTTCATCACTATATTATTGCAATGCTCCTTATTTGGGCTTTAACACTTCGAGCACTCCAAATGTTTCAAATGCTTGTGTTGATAGTCCTTGCATATCATGTAGAAATTGTTTGACTAAATCTCATGATGATATGCTTGCTATGTCTTGTTGCCATGATAAAAATGCATCTATTTCCTTGAATTGTTGTGCTAATGATGTAGAGGAAACCCAACACTCCATGGAACAAGATGTGGTGTTTAATGGTGCCTCAAGGGATCCTACATCATCATCTATTGATTTTTGCCTTATGGCTAAGGCGTCAAAGGTATCTCCTACTTTGTACCCCAATATGTCTCTTGATGATGATGTTGATGCTAATGATGATGAGGATAATGATGAAGAGAATGATAATGTTGCCTCCTTAAAAACTAAGGGGGAAATGATTTTTAAAGCTCTTCATAAGAATAAAATTGCTCGTTCCAACTTCATGGAAATAATGTCCATTGCCATTGATGGCAAGAAATACATTGAGGAGTTGGAATCTCATCTAGAGGAGCATGAGGTCACCATTCAGAAAATGGAAGCTCATGAGCGTGATTACGCAAATGAGATCGCGGAGCTATCTCAAGATCTTGAACATGAACAAATCACCTCCGAATCTCTTTAGGAGACTTTTGCTCTACAATTATCTAGAGTGAAGGAATCTAATGATAGAGCTCTTGAGGTGGCCAATATTTTTGAAACTAAAAATGCTAAGCTTGAAGTTGCTCATGCTAGACTCCTTGAGGATTTTGAGCACCTCGAAAATGGCTCAAGGGTCATCAAGGGTGAGCTCATCAAACTCACCGAGTCTCATGCTCAACTTGAAGCTTCTTATTTAAAATAGCTTGCCAAGTTGCCTTCTCCTCTTGTTTTTAATGATGATGCTTGTGCTACTAACTCTATTTCTTGTGAAGCATCCATTTTAAAGGAGAATGTTGAGCTAAGGGCTCAACTTGAGTTGCTATCTAGCAAGTATGGGAAATTGGAAGAAAGTCATGAAAAGATTTCTAGCTCTCATGATGATCTTCTTGTATCCCATAATGTGCTAAAAATAGCTCATGAGGCTATGATTGCTAAGGTAACATCTAGTGAGCCTCATGTGGACATTAGCACCACTTTTAGTCAAAATGCTATATTGCCTTGTGCTAGTTCTCGTAATTCATCTATGCATAACATTGGTACATCTTGTGATGAATTGCTTTCCTTGCCTTGTTGCTCTAATGATGAAGCTTATACTTCCTCTAGTACTTGTGTTGAGACTAACTATGTAGAGGAAATCAAAGAGCTCAAGGCCCAAGTCACTTCTTTGAAGAAAGACTTGGAAAAGAGTCATGAAGGGAAATCCACTCTCAACAATATCTTGAGTGTGCAAAAATCACCCAATGACAAAGGTGGACTTGGATTCAACTCCAATAAGAAGAAGAAGTCCAAGATGAACAAAAAGAAGGGCCAAGAACAAGTCAATAATTCGGCCAAGATTGTTTGATTCAAGTGCAAAGTAGAAGGGCATCATGTTAGATCTTGGCCATTGAAGAAGAAGCCCATTAGTGAAAAGCAACAAGGGAAGCGTCCACAAGTTCACTTTCATGCTCAACCTCAAGTTGAAGAAAGGCCTCTTCCCAAGAAAACTCGAGCTAATGCTTCTCTAGTTGAGAAATCAAGTGAGAAGAAAGTGAAGAGTAGACATTGCTACCTATGTCGTGAGAAAGGTCACCTCGCTTCTTCATGCACAAGTGGTAACGTATCCAACCCAATTATTATTGATGATGTCTATTCTCTTGGGAAGGATAATGTTGGCAATGTGTTTGCAAAGTTTGTTGGTACTCAAAGTGGTGTCAAGAAAAGAACCATTTGGGTGGCCAAGCCTATTGTGACTAAACTCTTAGGACCCAACTTGGTTGGGGACCAACAAGTTAAACTTGATCAATAGGTGTTGATGAAGGTCATTGGAGACTTGGCTACATTATGAAGAATTAAGGGGTCTTCATCATTCATATTGTCTCAAGCCAAGTCATTCGGATTATCAAGTTTCTATCTTATATCCAATGTTCCCCCTTGCGGTAACTTGTGGTTAAATTGTTTACATTGAAAGTTACTTGCCTCTTAGCGTGTTATGGTTTTGTACCTTGCATGTGTCTGTATATGTTATGCTTCCAATTTGCTTATCTTGAGAAATCAAGTATGTGCATGTTGGTTCGCACATCATGTACGTGTGTGTAGTGTGTTGAGCTTTTGTTCATCTTGTTTATATCTTAGTTGGATCTTGTGAGAGATTAATGGAACATCCCATTTTGGGGGAGTGATGTGCTTTGTGCACCTCACAATCCTAAAAATGTGTGTACATGAGGAATACCCTCTAGTATTGATATTACAAGATTATCTTGTATCTATGTGGTATGTCTTCTCATGAGAAATTCAAATTCTATTTGGTCCATTAATTATCTCTTGTTGGTTCTCTTTTGCATCTTGTTAAGTTTTTCATTGGTATCACATTATGGGGGAGTAATATGCTATGTGTATATTACAAGCCTAGAAAATGTGTACATTTGAGATATTGTCACTTAGAATTGTTTTTGTAAATTATATTGTTCCTAGGTGGCATGTTAGCTCTACAAGTTGCAATTTTCTTGTGTTTGGTGTGAAGATGATGTCAGATATCCTTGCTATCTACCACCGAGAACTATTTCCAAATACTTCTTGTCTTCTGACAATTGGTACTCACTTATGTGTGGTAGAAATTATTGATCATCTTCACGTTGGCGTTTGCTTTTTATTTGCCTTATCTCTTGCCAAGTTTGTGTCAACTCCCATTGCCTTCCGTGCCACTTGAGGATCTTGTTATTTTCTTGGTCTTGTCTAGTGTTTTCCTTGATATAGTGAACGTGGTGATCCTACCTTGTGCATTTTATATTCAAATGCAAATTCTCTATAATGCACAACTCGTGGGGGAGCTATCCTATTTTCTATAAAACACTAAACTTGTGATCCATTTTAAGTGTGTGTTGGTGGATGGCAAGTCATTTCTTTTGGTACTTTGTGCCATCATGAAACTTTGTAGAGAGGTTGGTTTGTTTGGAACCATCCTCTCCTTTGGGAGTTTGACACCTTTTTGTGTGTTCCAATGGATATCTCATTCCTTGATGTATCTTTTAATGATATCTTCCAAATGATGATTTCTCCATTTGGTATCCTTTTCACTTGGTTTTTCCTTTTTTTTTGGTATCGGTTCTTGAAAGTCTTGAGCATGCATTTTAACTTCATGTAGTTCCTTTGGCATGTTTTCTTTCTTTGACCCAATATATAGGGGAAACTCCACCAAGTCTCAAATTGGATGAGATGTGCATGAGATTCATTTTCATATCTATATGCACACATCTATGTGGAGTTTGTCCTATGTATTGTTGGTTCTCGAACTCTTTGGTCCCAATGAGTTTGGGTACCAGTTTGTTTGTGTTGTTGTTCTAGGAACAATTGGAGATGCATTGGATACTCGGCTAATTCAAAAGGAAGGTGTTGTCACCATGTGCTTATTGGAGTCAAGCTAGGATGATCAATGAACTACTTTCTACCTTCAATTGGTATCTACTACATCCTTCCAATGCTGTCTCGGTAACAAGTATCATCATCTACTACATGCACACATTATTGCATCAATCGTGTCTAGATTGTATCATGGCATGTTATTCTTTCTTTCTTGTGATACTTGTTTCCTTTCTCAAAGCATCCCAACAATGATCTCTTGTTGCTAGTTGTGATGTCTTTGATGGTTGTGCGGTAGGAATTCATTTATATACAATAAGACCATATCTAGCCTTGGGCTATGCTTCCAAGCACATATCTTATTGGTATATGTATGACTTCCTTTTGGATATCTTGTTCCTTCGTGTTGTAACTATTTCGGTGTACATCCTTCTTTGTAGATATATATCATCATGATTTCATCTACCTAGACCCTTATACACTTGAGAGAAATTACATCTCTAGATGATATCCTTTCTTTCACGTCCACCTTGTCTTTTTTATGTTATTTCTTTGGTGGCTCTATGAAAGCTTTTGCCTTGAGTGCGTGTCTTATCTCGTTGCATCTTGATGCACTCTTGTGTCATGAAGATTATTTTCCTCATGCTTGTCTTGACGAGGCTTTTGCCATCTTAATTGGTATCCCCGGTCTTGATGATGCTTATGCTTTCTATCTTCACCTTGGGTTATCACAAGTGTTGGTCATTCATTTTACATATTTAGTGTTCTTGTGAACCCATTTGCTTAGTTGTGTGTGAGAATGAAAGGCTTTGCACCGTGTATCTCATTCATTCGAGACTATTGCTACCTCTTGAGCACTGCGTTGGATTTCCCCGAAGAGGAGAGGATGATGCAGTAAAGTAGCGTAAGTATTTCCCTCAGTTTTTGAGAACCAAGGTATCAATCCAGTAGGAGATCACACACAAGTCCCTCGTACCTACACAAAACGATAGCAACTCGCAACCAACGGTTAGGGGTTGTCAATCCCTTCACGGTCACTTACGAGAGTGAGATCTGATAGAGATAATATTTTTGGTATTTTTGATAGATAGATGCAAAGTAAAAAGTAAAAGGCAAAGTAAAACAAAGCAAGTAAATAAAGTAATGGAGGTTGATATGATGAGAATAGACCCGGGGGCCATAGGTTTCACTAGTGGCTTCTCTCAAAAGCATAAGTATTTTACAGTGGGTGAACAAATTACTGTTGAGCAATTGATAGAAAAGCGAATAATTATGAGATTATCTAGGTATGATCATGTATATATGCATCACGTCCAAAACAAGTAGATCGAAACGATTCTGCATCTACTACTATTACTCCACTCATCGACCGCTATCCAGCATGCATCTAGAATATTAAGTAAAACAGAGTAACGCTTTAAGCAAGATGACATGATGTAGAGGGATAAATTCATGCAATATGATAAAAAACCCATCTTGTTATCCTCGATGGCAACAATACAATACATGCCTTGCAACTCTTTCTGTCACTGAGTAAGGACACCGCAAGATTGAACCCAAAGCTAAGCACTTCTCCCATTGCAAGAACTACCAATCTAGTTGGCCAAACCATAAAGATAATTCAAAGAGACTTGCAAAGATAACTCAATCATACATAAAATAATTCAGAGAAGAATCAAATATTGTTCATAGATAAGCTGGATCATAAACCCACAATTCATCGGTCTCAACAAACACACCGCAAAAAGAAGATTACATCGAATAGATCTCCACGAGAGAGGGGGAGAACATTGTATTGATGGTATGGGTAGTACAAGAGTTGATCTACCACAAGATCAGAGAGGCTAAACCCTAGAAGCTAGCCTATGGTATGATTGATGTTCGTCCTATGGACTAAAACTCTCCGGTTTATATAGACACCGGAGAGGGCTAGGGTTACACAGAGTCGGTTACAATGGGAGGAGATCTTCATATCGTATCGCCAAGCTTGCCTTCCATGCCAAGGAAAGTCCCATCCGGACACGGGACAAAGTCTTCAATCTTGTATCTTCATAGTCCAGGAGTCCTGCCAAAGGTCATAGTCCGGCAATCCGGACACCCCCTAATCCAGGACTCCCTCAGTAGCCCCCGAACCAGGCTTCAATGCCAACGAGTCCGGCGCGCAAATTGTCTTCGGCGTTGCAAGGCGGGTTCTTCTCTAGCTCCATATACTTGTAGAATAGTGTCCGGCTTCTGATAAATGCTGCGCTCCTTGGCTTCCACGTCCAATAAAGGCCATCTTCCACGTGTCGAACGAATGCGAAAAGCCAGGGTATTTTTACATTCCCCCCCTAGCTGCTCAAATAAGCTGCCTATATAAAAAGAGACGAGTATCTAGATCCGAACCACACCATCTCCCCTTCGCAAGCTTTCATCGGAGCGCTTCTGACCAGAAAATCCATTCCATCATGGACAGCCGATGCAGCTCCTCTTCTCGCGCTCCCAGCCCCAAGCCTGGGGATTGGGAGAGATGCTCCGTCCCGCATAGCAAGCTAGTAGTGCTTCAATCCAAGGGGCTACTCCCCCCGGCATATATGGTCCTAGTTTGATCCGGGATTGTCACCTATGGCGGCGGAGAGCAGGCGGAGAGCGTCCCCAATCCCTCTCAAGGAGAGCGGGTGTGCCTAGTTCCTTATTTAATAAGGCGACACGGATTTCCAATTCATCCATTTCTCCGAGGTCTACTGGAGTTCTATGGCCTCCAGCTACACAACCTCACACCTGCCTCCATACTGCATGTTGCGGGCTTTGTGGCCCTCTGTGAGCTATTCTTGGGCGTCGAGGCCCATTTCGCACTGTGGAAGAGGTTGTTCTGCCTTGTGCCCCGCTCTCAGGAGGGGTCAATTTATCAAGTGGGCGGAGCCGAACTATGGCGCATCGCCGGGACCGGATACCTGTCCGGTACCCCTAAGAAGGCGTCCGAGGACTGGCCCTCGAAATGGTTTTATATGGATGACGTCCCCCTGCCGGACCCTGTGCGGATCGGCCTCCCTGAGTTTAACAATGCTCCGTTAAAGAAACGCCTGAGCTGGCGCCCACGGAATCCTCAAAGGGAAACTGACAGGGACGTCCTTTACTTGATGAGCCGGATAAAATTGCTGGCTCATTCTGGATTGACCATGATCGAGGTCATGGCCACATGCATTACGCGGGGGGTGCAACCACTTCAGTACAGAGGCCACCCCATGTGGGATTTCAATGGGGAGGACGACGCCACCCGGTGCAGTCGCAAGGGACCAGATTCGGTTGCCACTCTAACGAAGATCTTATCCACTTTGTACAAGGGAGAAGAAGAGGAATTCATCCGTGTCAACCCACGGGGCGGATTCTCCATGTATAGCCCTCCGATCTGGGGAAGCGAACACTTTCACTTATCTACCCGCTTTCAAAATTCCCATAATTGAGTACTTAGTCTAGCGATATTAACGCAGGAGCTACACCAGACGGTGAAGGAGATCAACAACCCTCCCCCACAGCCCGAGGACCCAGAACGATCCCTCGATCCGGAGTCCCAAGAGGATCCGGACTTATGTGTGGAGTTAATTGATGGGGTGTTTCATCAATTGAGTAAGGACAACACCTTAGTGGACATTACGGCCGACTATCCCGGAGTACTTCCAGCCTCAAAGGTAACCGAGAACAAAGTCCCTGTACTTTGAAGGAGATCCATCCATGCCTTATTTTGAATGCTGCAAACCAATAGAGTTTCGTTTTGCAGAGGAAATCCTTGAGGCGGAGTGCCGGGCCCGCGATGGGCAGCCAACAAGGGCCGCTGAAGCCAGGCGGGCCAAAAAGAAGTGCGGACCAGATCGAAACTCCGGTGCAATGGTACGGTGTGCGAATTTAACGCCTAGGGTTTATGCCCTCAAGTCACGCTAACGCCCATGTTCTCCTTAGGAAGAAGAGAGCCCGCCGGACTATATCCACCGGCCAGACTTCAAGGCCGGGTCCGGAAGCGGAGGAGGACACGGGGCGCGTGTCGAGCGTTCCTCCGACAGAGGATGCAGACGGGCTATCTGCCACCAATTCAGAGGTGGAGAGTGCCATGAACCACAGGCATCGCCGGACTGTTCTTCAGGACGCATGTTTTTCCCCAGAGGCATTGAATGCCTTTAATACGGGAGATGCGTACCTCCGTGCCGCTCAAAATGGTCTAGCCAGAGCCATAGAGCAGTATGTGAAAGACATACGGGTGAGTAAATCTGATGGTTATATATGTCAGTATCCCCCGAGACTTGAAACAGTTAAGATAACTGTTTTAAGGATCATATGTTATGTAGGGTCTTACAGAGAAGAACACGCAACTGTCTCAGGAGCTGGCAGAGTGCAAGGCCCAACTCGAGGCCGCACTGGCCGCTTCAGCTATTTCCAAGGGGACCCCCTCAGGTAATATATGCTCCGAAAAATAATTCCGTTGTGAAGTGCGGCATGTGCGCAATTCTGACGATAACAGTGCAAATGGGGCCGGAGTAAATCCGGACGAGCAACAAAATTCAGCGAAGAAGTCGATTGACAGAGCTATGTCTGTAGGTCTGCTGACAGGTCGTCCTGCGGAGGAAATGCCCGGTTCAACGGGGGACCTTCTTCCCGAGCTGTTGCAACTGCACGAACGAGTTCGGCAGGCAATGCAGGGCGTCGTCCAGGCTATGTGGCCATCCCTCTCCGCACCCGAAGGCCTTGGGGAGCTTGCAAAGAAGCTGGAGGGAGTGCGGCAGTGCTTCTGGTTATGGAAGATATCGGCCTGCTGTCAAGGTGCCAGGGAGGTCTGGGCCATGGTGAAGACTCGGTACACGAAGGCTGACCCGAACCACATGGCCGAGGTCGGCCCTATGGGTCCTGACGGAAAGGAGATCCCTGTTAGCTTAGTATATGGCCAAGTAGAGCTGGCTGCAAAGTATTCCCAACAGGACTGTAAATTAGACCGCCTGTTGGATGGTATAGAAGAAGAATATACCGAGTCGGATTGACTCTGTAATTTAAAATGACATGAAAAATGCCTTCTAGCCGGATTGTAGATCGTTTGTCGTTGCGGACCTTTTCGCTTCGACCTCCGGACCTTATAGTCCGGAGTGTGTCCGAATACCCTCTCGATTTTGTAAGAACCGGGGCATGCATGGAGACAAGGCGTAGGGGTCATAGTTGCTTTAGCAGAGAAGTGCCCAACTAGTTATGTTATATTACATGGTTAGTAAGAAACATCTTCCAGGGAGAATAGTTCCGTTAGGGGTTCCTTTCCCTGGGAGGCATGCCCTAAAGTGCATGTCCGAACTGCTAAAAAAGAGTAGAAAAGCATCTGGGGGAAGATAGATAAACAAGAAAAAAAAATCATCTTTTAGTTCACCGACTGAATACTCCCTTAAGAATGCTAGCTTTCGGCTTCACCCAGTCTGAGGTACACATCCGGCTGACCCGACAGTAACAATCGCAAAGGTGCTCCCTTTACCACCTAGCCGAATGAACGGCAACGTAGGGGTAAGCACAGGAGCCAAGCAAGCCAACTTGGCCAAAACTTAAGTCATATCGATGCATATAATGGTGTATAAAAGGTTCATGCGGAAGTGTCACACATGTGTTGGGCATGAGGCCTGTTTATATAAACTTCTGATAAAGAAGCCCCCAGGTATGATGAGCGCGGTTGGCGTGTCAAGTGTGTGCAAACAATGCGCAGGCAAGCCCCTAAGGGCTTGGGAGAAAAAGGGTAGAGAGAAGGAGAGAAATGCCAGACAGCTGATGTGAAAATAAAATAAAAAAGGGACAGAGGAAGGAGACGAACATGGAGTCCGGCGCTAGGCGTAGAATCTTCATAGGCGTGCTGTGTTCCATGGGTTCGGCTCGAGTCGATTGTCCAATGCGTTTCGCAGACGGTACGCTCCACCGGTCAGTACTTGGTCGATTATGAAGGGACCCTCCCATTTGGGTTTTAATTTGTCCTTTTTCTTGTCCGGCAGGCGTAGAACTAGTTCGCCAACGTTGTAAGTTTTGGCCCGTACTTCTCTGCTTTGATATCTTCGAGCCTGCTGTTGATAGAATGCGGAACGGGCTTTTGCCACGTCGCGCTCCTCCTCCAATGCGTCCAAGCTATCCTGCCGATCGAGCTCGGCTTCTCTTTCTTCGTACATGCGCACTCGAGGTGAGTTATGAATTATGTCGCAGGGCAGAACTACCTCTGCGCCGTATACCATAAAAATGGTGTGAATCCGGTAGTGTGATTCGGCATGGTCCGCAGCCCCCAGAGTACGGAGTCAAGCTCCTCTACCCAGTGGTGTTGGATTCCTTGAAGGATCGCACTAGTCTGGGTTTGATGCCGCTCATAATAAGACCATTGGCTCGTTCGACTTGACTGTTAGTTTGTGGGTGATAGACTGAAGCGTAGTCGAGCTTGATGCCCATGTTTTTGCACCAGAGTTTAACTTCGTCGGATGTAAAGTTTGTGCCTTTGTCAGTTATGATGCTGTGGGGGACGCCGTAACGGTGTATAACCCCGGATATGAAGTCTATCACCGGTCCGGATTCAGACGTCTTTACAGGCTTGGCCTCTATCCATTTGGTGAATTTGTCCACCATGACCAGTATATATTTTTTCTTGTGGGTTCCTCCTTTAAGGGGTCCAACCATATCAAGCCCCCAGACTGCAAAAGGCCAGGTAATGGGTATGGTTTGTAGGGCGGTAGGCGGCATGTGGCTTTAATTAGCGAATAATTGGCAGCCGACGCATCGCTGCACTAAGTCCTGAGCGTCTGCCCGGGCTGTCGGCCAATAAAATCCGGTACGGAAGGCCTTGATTACAAGGGCCCGGGCTGCGGTGTGGTGCCCGCCGAGTCCGGCATGAATTTCAGCCAGAAGATTTCGTCCTTCTTCTTCGGAGATACACCTTTGAAGGACTCCGGTTGTGCTTTTCTTGTAAAGCTCTCCCTCGTGGACTTTGTAGGCTTTAGATCGCCGCACTATGCAGCGGGCCTCGTTTTGGTCCTCGGGAAGTTCCTGCCTAGTTAGGTAGGCTAGGAATGGTTCTGTCCACGGGGCAATGACTACCATTATTGTGTGGGCTGACGGTGTTGCTTCGTTGAGGGGCAGTGTGGTTGTGTCCGGGCTATTGTTTCTGGACTCCCCCTCCCATGATACGGATGGCTTGAAAAGCCTGTCAAGGAAGATGTTCGGAGGGACGGCATCGCGCTTTGTGCCGATGCGTGCCAACACGTCTGCTGCCTGGTTGTTCTCCCGGGCTATATGGTGAAATTCGAGCCCCTCAAACCGAGCTGACATCTTTAAGATGACGTTGCGATCAGCTTCCATTTTCGGATCCTTGGCGTCAAAGTCTCCATTTATTTGGGATACCGCGAGGTTTGAATCCCCGCGGACCTCTAAGCGCTGAATGCCCATGGAGACTGCCATCCGGAGGCCATGTAGAAGGGCCTCGTATTCGGCTGCGTTGTTGGAGTCCGTGTACATTATCTAAAGTACGTACTGGACTGTATCTCCTGTAGGGGATGTCAGAACGACGCTAGCCCCCAGGCCAGCCAACATTTTGGAGCCGTCGAAGTGCATGATCCAGTTGGAATATGCGCCGTACTCTTTAGGGAGCTCGACTTCGGTCCATTCGGCGATGAAGTCAGCAAAAACCTGCGATTTGATAGCTCGCCGTGGCTTGTAAGTTATATCAAACAGGAGGAGCTCAATGGCCTATTTGGCAATCTGGCCCGTTGCGTCGCGGTTGTTTATAATATCATTAAGAGGTACTTCGGATGCCACTGCTATTGAACACTCTTGGAAATAGTGTCGCAGCTTTCGGGATGCCATGAACACCACGTATGCTATCTTTTGATAATGCGGGTACCGTGACTTGCATGGAGTTAGGACAGTGGACACGTAGTAAACTGGTTTTTGGAGAGGGAACTTGTGTCCGTCCGTTTCTCGTTCGACAACGAGCACCACGCTTACAACTTCATGGGTTGCCGCGATGTATAATAGCATTGGTTCGCCTGTGTTGGGCGCGGCCAGGACCGGATTTGTTGCCAGTATGGCTTTGATTTCTTCCAGTCTGGCCGTGGCGGCATCCGTCCACTCGAAGTGTTCGGTGTGCCGCAGGAGGCGATAAAGGGGTAATGCCTTTTCTCCTAAGCGGGAGATAAAGCGGCTTAGAGACGCCACGCATCCAGTCAATTTTTGTATTTGCTTGAGGTCTTTTGGAATATCCAATTGCGACAGAGCTCGGATCTTGGCTGGGTTTGCCTCAATTCCTCTACCAGATACAATGAAGCCCAAGAGCTTTCCGGCTGGCACGCCGAAAACGCATTTTTCTGGGTTGAGCTTAATGTCATATGTTCGGAGATTGTCGAACGTGAGCCTCAAGTCATTTACCAGAGTTTCAACATTTTTGGATTTGATGACCACGTCATCTACGTATGCTTCAACTGGTTTGCCGATGTGGTTGGCCAGACATGTCTGAATCATGCGCTGATATGTCGCGCCGGCGTTTTTGAGCCCGAAGGGCATCGTGTTGAAGCAGAATGGGCCGTATGGGGTGATGAATGCCGTTGCGGCTTGGTCTGGCTCTGCCATCTTAATTTGGTGGTAGCCATAATATGCATCGAGGAAACACAATGAATCGTGTCCTGCAGTGGCGTCGATGATTTGATCAATTGGGGGAGGGGGAAGGGATCCTTTGGGCAGGCCTTATTTAGGTCTTTGAAATCGACACATAGGCGCCAGGATTTGTCCTTCTTTGGTACCATCACCAGGTTTGCTAGCCAGTCCGGATGTTTTATATCTCTGATGAATCCGGCTTCCAGTAGTTTTGCTAGCTCCTCTCCCATGGCTTGTCTCTTGGGTTCGGAGAAACACCGAAGAGTCTGCTTAACGGGCTTGAACCCTTTTAGGATGTTCAGGCTGTGCTCGGCAAGCCTGCGTGGGATTCCTGGGATGGCTGAAGGGTGCCAGGCGAAAATGTCCCAATTTTCTCGTAGGAATTCTCTGAGTGCGGTGTCTACATCGGGTCATAGTTGTGCCCCGATGGAGGCCGTTTTTGTGGTGTCCGATGGATGGACTTGAAACTTGACTATTTCGTCTACCGGCTTGAAGGAGGTGGACTTGGATCTCTTGTCGAGTATCATGTCGTCCCTGTCCATCGTGGAGCGCAACATGGTTAGTTCCTCAGCCGCTAGGGCTTCGGATAATGCCTCGAGGGCCAGTGCGGCTGTCTTGTTTTCGGCGTGGAGCGCTATGTCCGGATCACTAGCAAGAGTGATAATTCTGTTGGGTCCGGGCATTTTAAGCTTCATGTACCCGTAATGGGGTATAGCTTGAAAAATTGTGAATGCTTCTCGCCCTAACAGAGCATGGTATCCGCTGCTGAATGGGGCCACTTGAAATGTGACCTCCTCGGATCTGTAATTATCCGGCGTGCCGAACACCACGTCCAGTGTGATTTTCCCTGAACAACATGCTTCCCGGCTGGGGATTATTCCTCTAAAGGTTGTGTTGCTTCGCTCAATGCGGCTCCAGTCTAGTTCCATTTTTTGCAGTGTTTCCTCATAGATGAGGTTCAATCCACTGCCACCGTCCATGAGTACCTTTGTAAGCCGGAAGCCGTCCACTATCGGACTGAGGACCAATGCAGCTGGTGCTCGGGCTGGCCGGAATTTAGGTTCGTCACTGGCATTAAAAGTAATAGCCGTGTCACTCCATGGATTTATTGTTGCTACTTGGTAGACTTCGGCAAGGCTGCGGAGCGTTCGCTTCCTCGCATTGTTTGATGTGAAAGTCTCGAAGACTGTTGACACCGTACTGGCGTTTCTGGGGTGGTGCTCTGTGGATTCTAGAGTTAAAAGCTCCTCGCCACTCTTGTCCACCTGCTGGAGTATCCAGCATGCTCTAAGGCTGTGAGTTAGTGCGACTTCCCCTAAACTATGAATTTTACAGGGTCCATTGAGCCATCCCTCCAGTAAGGTCCCATACCCTATAGAGGGTTCTTGTTTTTTGCTATTTGGCTTAGGTGCCTGGCGATAATGCGCCCTTTTGTTTCGGACTGGGATTGTATTCAGGGCCGGATTGTCCTAGAATTTTGTTTCGGTTTTCAGAACACTTTCTGTCGCACAGTACTTTCGTACTATGGATGTCAAGTCGGCGAAGCGTGTAATTTCGTGGCAACTTATGGCGTTGAGGATTCCAATGTCCATGCAGTTGTTACAGAAGAACGAAATTGCGTCCTCCTCACGGCAGTCCTTTATCCTGTTCATAACCAGGAGGAATCTGGCCTAGTAGTGATGCACTGTTTCCCCCGGCTCTTGCCGTATTTGGGATAAGTCCCTTATATTTGGGTGGGCGGGTGGATTTAAATCCGGAACCTCGCCCAATATAAGACTCAGGGGCCAAGAGAATTCCAAATTCGGAAGCTTATTTTCTTGGACGTTGTTCAATGAGTCCGGCCTGCTGCCTGACTTTAGGTTCAGGGCTTGGGCGACGTCCTCCCCTCCGCAGATGTCCGGCTTGGAGGGGTCGGGAATCCGGACACATCTGGTCCTCAGGATGGGTGGGGATTCGCCGCATTGTTCTTCCACCACTTCAACATGGTGGGTGACCTGGGGAGAGCCGATCTCTCTCTGATCGGGTTTAAGCCCAATCTGGCCGTAATCTGTAGTGACTCCCTGGGCGGCGATGCGATCCAAGAGCTCATTTAGGGAAGAGAGCTCCATCGGATCTAACTGCTCGGCGAGTTCTGAGCTGATCTGGAGATTGTTTTCGATGACCCGAGAGGTCATCGCCGGCGCAGCGACCGAACAAGCGGTCATAAAAAAACCGCCTAGCCGGAGAGTTTGGCCGACAGCCAAAGCTCCTTTAGCAACATCGCCATCTTTAAAGACGGGGTGCGACATCCTTCCTGTCAATGACGACACAGAGGAACTCTCAATGAAAGCACCAATGTCGGTGTCAAAACCGGCGGATCTCGGGTAGGGGGTCCCGAACTGTGCGTCTAGGCGGATGGTAACAGGAGACAAGGGACACGATGTTTTTACCCAGGTTTGGGCCCTCTCGGTGGAGGTAAAACCCTACTCCTGCTTGATTAATATTGATGGTATGGGTAGTACAAGATTTGATCTACCACGAGATCAGGGAGGCTAAACCCTAGAAGCTAGCCTATGGTATGATTGATGTTCGTCCTATGGACTAAAACTCTCCGGTTTATATAGACACTGGAGAGGGCTAGGGTTACACAGAGTCGGTTACAATGGGAGGAGATCTTCATATTGTATCACCAAGCTTGCCTTCCACGCCAAGGAAAGTCCCATCCGGACACGGGACAAAGTCTTCAATCTTGTATCTTCATAGTCCGGGAGTCCGGCCAAAGGTCATAGTCCGGCAATCTGGACACCCCCTAATCCAGGACTCCCTCAATCATGAAGATCATGGTGCTTATTTTGAAGCACAAGTGTGGAAAAAGGATAGTAGCATTGTCCCTTCTCTCTTTTTCTCTCATTTTTTTGGTGGGCTCTTTGGTCTTTTTTTTTGTTTGGGCTTCTTTGGCCTCTTTTATTTTTCATAAAGTCTGGAGTCTCATCCCGACTTATGGGGGAATCATAGTCTCCATCATCCTTTCCTCACTGGGACAATGCTCTAATAATGATGATCATCACACTTTTATTTTTCTTACAACTCAACAATTACAACTTGATACTTAGAACAAGATATGACTCTACATGAATGCCTCCGGTGGTGTACCTGGATATGCAATGAATCATGAGTGACATGTATGAAAATTATGAATGTGGCCTTGCCATACAATGTCAACTACATGTTCATGCAAAAAGCAATATATCAAAAGTAATGTGTGTCATATGAACGGTATGGTGGAGACTTGCATGGCAATATATCTCGGAATGGCTATGGAAATGCCATCATAGGTAGGTATGGTGGCTGTTTTGAGGAAGGTATATGGTGGGTGTATGATACCGGCGAAAAGTGCGCGGTATTAGAGAGGCTAGCAATGGCGGAAGGGTGAGAGTGCGTATAATCCATGGACTCAACATTACTCAAAAGAACTCATGCACTTATTGCAAAAATTTAGAAGTCATCAAAAACCCATATCATGTAGTGAATAAAAATATAGCTCCAAGTAAATTTCCGATGGAAGTAGACGAAAGAGGGGATGCCTTCCAGGGCATCCCCAAGCTTTGACTTTTTGGTGTCCTTGGATTATCTTGGGGGTTCCATGGGCATCCCCAAGCTTAGGCTTTTGCCACTCTTTGTTCCATAATCCATCAAAAGAATTCACCCAAAACTTGAAAACTTCACAACACAAAACTCAAATAGAAATCTCGTGAGCTCCGTTAGTGAAAGAAAACAAAATACTACTTCAAGGTACTGTAATGAACTCATTCTTTATTTATATTGGTGTTAAACCTACTGTATTCCAACTTCCTTATGGTTTATAAATTAATTTATTAGCCATAGATGCATTGAAATAAGCAAACAACACACGAAAAATAGAATCTGTCAAAAACAGAACAGTCTGTAGCAATCTGTAACTAAGGCAAACTTCTGGAACTCTAAAAATTCTACCAAAAATAGGACGTACTAGAAAATTTGTTTATAGAACCGCAGCAAAAAGAATCAATGCAAAAGCTCGTTCCTGTGATTTATTGAATGTTTTCTCGTGAGTGCAAAGTTTCTGTTTTTCAGCAGAATCAAATCAACTATCATCATAGCTTATCCTATAGGTTCTACTTGGCACAAACACTAATTAAAACACGAACCAAATCTAAACATAAATTAGAAACAAAATTTAACACTAAACAGGAACAAAAACAACAAACACAAAATAAAATTGGGTTGACTCCCAACAAACGCTATCATTTAACGCCCCTAGCTAGGCATAAAAGCGAAGATAGATCTAAGTTTTGACATCTTTGGTAGGCAATCCATAAGTGGCTCTCATGATAGATTCATATGGTAGTTTTATTTTATTTCTAGGGAAGTGTTCCATACCCTTTCTCAAGGGAAATTGGAATCTAATATTCCCTTCCTTCATATCAATAATCGCACCAATAGTTCTAAGGAAAGATCTACCAAGAATAATAGGACATGAAGGATTGCAATCTATACCAAGAACGATAAAATCTACGGGCACATAATTCCTATTGGTAACAATAAGAACATCATTAATTTTTCCCATAGGCTTTTTAATAGTGAAATCCGCAAGATGCAAATTTAGAGAGCAATCTTCAAAGTCACGGAAATCTAGCAAATCACACGAAGTTTTGGGAATAGTAGACACACTAGCACCCAAATCACACAAAGCATGAAACTCATAATCTTTAGTTTTAATTTTGATAGTAGGTTCCCACTCATCATAGAGTTTTCTAGGGATAGAAACTTTCAACTCAAGCTTTTCTTCATAAGATTGCATCAAGGCATCAACAATGTGTTCGGTAAAGGCCTTATTTTGACTATAAGCATGAGGAGAATCTAGCACGGATTGCAACAAGGAAATACAACCAATCAAAGAGCAATTTTCATAATTAAAATCCTTGAGATCCAAAATAGTGGTTTAGCAACATCAAGATTTTTATTTCTTTCAATCCCACTTTCATCAATTTCATCATCAAGATCTAGAAACTCAGAATTCTTCGGACACCTTCTAGGTAAAGGAAGATCATATTCAGATTCATCAAGATTCATATTTCAAAACAAGGATTTAATAGGGGATACATCAATAACTTTTAGATCTTCATCTTGATTTTCATAGGAATCGGAAGAACACACTTTAATAAAGGCATCTTTGGAAGCACGCATCCTAGCGGTTCTTTCCTTGCACTCATCAATGGAAATTCTCATAGCTTTGAGAGACTCATTGATATCATGCTTAGGAGGAATAGATCTAAGCTTTAAAGAATCAATTTCAAGAGAAATTCTATCAACATTCCTAGCCAAATCATCAACTTTAAGCAATTTTTCTTCAAGCAAGGCATTAAAATTCTTTTGTGAATTCATAAACTCTTTAACACTACTCTCAAATTCAGAGGGCATCTTATTAAAATTTCCATAAGATTTGTTGTAGGAATTTCCATAATTATTAGAAGGATTACTAGGATAAGGCCTAGGATTAAAATTCCCTCTATACGCGTTATTTCCAAAACTATTCCTTCCAACAAAATTCACATCCATAGATTCATTGTTATTCTCAATAAAAGTAGATAAAGGCATATCACTGGGATCAAGAGAAGTATTTTTAGTAGCAAACATCTTCATAAGCTCATCCATGTTTTCACTCAAAACATTGATTTCTTCTATAGCATGCACGTTTTTACTAGAAGTTCTTTCGGTATGCCATTGAGAATAATTAGCCATAATATTATCAAGCAATTTGGCAGCATCTCCTAACGTAATTTCCATAAAAGTACCTCCCGCGGCCGAATCTAAAAGATTTCTAGAAGCAAAATTCAATCCGGCATAAAACTTTTGTATGATCATCCATAAATTCAAACCATGAGTAGGGCAATTGCGAAGCATTAATTTCATTCTTTCCCAAGATTGGGCAACATGCTCATGATCAAGTTGTTTAAAATTCATGATATCGTTCCTAAGAGTGATAATCTTAGCGGGAGGAAAATACTTAGAGATAAAAGCATCCCTGCACTTGTTCCAAGAATCGATACTATTTTTAGGCAAAGACGAAAACCAAATTTTAGCACGATCTCTAAGTGAAAAAGGAAATAACTTCAATTTGACAATATTGTTATCCGTATCTTTCTTCTTTTGCATATCACACAAATCAACAAAATTGTTTAGATGAGTAGCGACATCTTCACTAGGAAGGCCGGCGAATTGATCTTTCATAACAAGATTCAGCAAAGCGGTATTGATTTCACAAGACTCATCATTATTAAGAGGAGCAATCGGAGTACTAAGGAAATCATTATTATTGGTATTTGAGAAATCACACAATTTGGTATTATCTTGTGCCATGGCAACAAGTAATCCAACACACAAGCAAAGGCAAACGAGAAAAAGGCAAAAGAGAAAAAGAGGAGGAGATTGGGAAAGAGAGGGCGAATAAAACGGTAAGGGTGAAGTGGGGGAGAGGAAAACGAGAGGCAAATAATGTAATGCGAGAGATAGGGATTGTGATGGGTACTTGGTATAGTTGACTTTTGCGCGAACTCCCCGGCAATGGCGCCAGAAATTCTTCTTGCTACCTCTTGAGCACTGCGTTGGATTTCCCCGAAGAGGAGAGGATGATGCAGTAAAGTAGCGTAAGTATTTCCCACAGTTTTTGAGAACCAAGGTATCAATCTAGTAGGAGATCACACACAAGTCCCTCATACCTACACAAAACGATAGCAACTCGCAACCAACGCTTAGGGGTTGTCAATCCCTTCACAGTCACTTACGAGAGTGAGATCTGATAGAGATAGTATTTTTGGTATTTTTGTTAGATAGATGCAAAGTAAAAAGTAAAAGGCAAAGTAAAACAAAGCAAGTAAATAAAGTAATGGAGGTTGATATGATGAGAATAGACCCGGGGGCCATTGGTTTCACTAGTGGCTTCTCTCAAAAGCATAAGTATTTTACGGTGGGTGAACAAATTACTGCTGAGCAATTGATAGAAAAGCAAATAATTATGAGATTATCTAGGTATGATCATGTATATAGGCATCACGTCCAAAACAAGTAGATCGAAATGATTCTGCATCTACTACTATTACTCCACTCATCGACCGCTATCCAGCATGCATCTAGAGTATTAAGTAAAATAGAGTAACGCTTTAAGCAAGATGACATGATGTAGAGGGATAAATTCATGCAATATGATAAAAACCCCATCTTGTTATCCCCGATGGCAACAATACAATATGTGCCTTGCAACTCTTTCTGTCACTGAGTAAGGACACCGCAAGATTGAACCCAAAGCTAAGCACTTCTGCCATTGCAAGAACTACCAATCTAGTTGGCCAAACCATAAAGATAATTCAAAGAGACACGCAAAGATAACTCAATCATACATAAAATAATTGAGAGAAGAATCAAATATTGTTCATAGATAAGCTGGATCATAAACCCACAATTCATCGGTCTCAACAAACACACCACAAAAAGAAGATTACATCAAATAGATCTCCACGAGAGAGGGGGAGAACATTGTATTGAGATCCAAAAAGAGAGAAGAAGCCATCTAGCTAATAACTATGGACCCGAAGGTCTGAAGTAAACTACTCACACTTCATCGGAGAGGCTATGGGGTTGATGTAGAAGCCCTCCGTGGTAGATGCCCTCTCCGACGGAGCTCTGGAACAGGCCCCAAGATGGGATCTCATGGATACAGAAGGTTGCGGCGGTGGAATTAGGTTTTTGTCTCTGTATATGATCTGACGGGGGTACGTAGGTATATATAGGAGGAAGGAGTACGTCGGTGGAGCAATAGAGGGGCCACGAGGCAGGGGGCGCGCCCAGGGGGGCGCCCTCCACCCTCGTGACCTCCTCTGGCACTTCTTGGAGTAGGGTCCAAGTCTCCTGGATCACGTTCGGTGAGAAAATCATGATCCCGAAGGTTTTATTCCGTTTGGACTCCGTTTGATATGCTGTTTCTTCGAAATACTGAAATAGGAAAAAAACAAGAATTCTGGGATGGGCCTCCGGTTAATAGGTTAGTCCCAAAAATAATATAAAATTGGAAAATAAAGGCCAATATAGTCCAAAACAGTAGACAAAGTAGCATGGAGTAATCAAAAATTATAGATACGTTGGAGACGTATCAAGCATCCCCAAGCTTAATTCCTGCTCGTCCTCGAGTAGGTAAATGATAAAAAAGAATTTTTGATGCGGAGTGATACTTTGGCATAATTTCAATATAAATCTTCTTAATTGTGACATGAATATTCAGATCCGAAAGATTCAAGACAAAAGTTCATATTGACATAAAAGTAATAATACTTCAAGCATCTAATCAAAGCAATCATGTCTTCTCAAAATAGCATGGTTAAAGAAAGTTATCCCTACAAAATCATATTGTCTGGCTATGCTCTATCTTCATCACACAAAGTATTTAATCATGCATAACCCTGATGACGATCCAAGCAATTGTTTCATACTTTAGAAATCTCAAACTTTTTCAACTTTCACGCAATACATGAGTGTGAGCCATGGACATAGCACTATAGGTGGAATCGAACGGTGGTTGTGGAGAAGACAAAAAAGGAGAAGATAGTCTCACATCAACTAGGCGTATCAATGGGCTATGGAGATGCCCATCAATAGATATCAATGTGAGTGAGTAGGGATTGCCATGCAACGGATGCACTAGAGCTATAAGTATATGAAAGCTCAACAAAAGAAACTAAGTGGGTGTGCATCCAACTTGCTTGCTCATGAAGACCTAGGGCACTTTTGAGGAAGCCCATCACTGGAATATACAAGCCAAGTTCTATAATGAAAAATTCCGACTAGTATATGAAAGTGACAACATATGAGACTCTCTATCATTGTCGGTGTCAAAACCGGCGGATCTCGGGTAGGGGGTCCCGAACTGTGCGTCTAGGCGATGGTAACAGGAGACAAGGGACACGATGTTTTTACCCAGGTTCGGGCCCTCTCGGTGGAGGTAAAACCCTACTCCTGCTTGATTAATATTGATGGTATGGGTAGTACAAGAGTTGATCTACCACGAGATCAGAGAGGCTAAACCCTAGAAGCTAGCATATGGTATGATTGATGTTCGTCCTATGGACTAAAACTCTCCGGTTTATATATACACCGGAGAGGGCTAGGGTTACACAGAGTCGGTTACAATGGGAGGAGATCTTCATATCGTATCGCCAAGCTTGCCTTCCACGCCAAGGAAAGTCCCATCCGGACACGGGACAAAGTCTTCAATCTTGTATCTTCATAGTCCGGGAGTCCTGCCAAAGGTCATAGTCCGGCAATCCGGACACCCCCTATTCCAGGACTCCCTCAGTAGCCCCCGAACCAGGCTTCAATGACGACGAGTCCGACACGCAAATTGTCTTCAGCATTGCAAGGCGGGTTCTTCTCCAGCTCCATATACTTGTAGAATAGTGTCCGACTTCTGATAAATGTTGCGCTCCTTGGCTTCCATGTCCAATAAAGGCCATCTTCCACGTGTCGAACGAATGCGAAAAGCCAGGGTATTTTTACATTTCCCCCCTAGCTGCTCAAATAAGCTGCCTATATAAAAAGAGACGAGGATCTAGATCCGAACCACACCATCTCCCCTTTGCAAGCTTTCATCGGAGCGCTTCTGACCAGAAAATCCATTCGATCATGGATAGCCGATGCGGCTCCTCTTCTCGCGCTCCCAGCCCCAAGCCTGGGGATTGGGAGAGATGCTCCGTCCCGCATAGCAAGCTAGTAGTGCTTCAATCCAAGGGGCTACTCCCCCGGGCATATATGGTCCCAGTTCGATCCAGGATTGTCACCTATGGCGGTGGAGAGCAGGCGGAGAGCGTCCCCAATCCCTCTCAAGGAGAGCGGGTGTGCCTAGTTCCTTATTTAATAAGGCGACTAGGATTTCCAATTCATCCGTTTTTCTCCGAGGTCTACTGGAGTTCTATGGCCTCCAGCTACACAACCTCACACCTGCCTCCATACTGCACGTTGCGGGCTTTGTGGCCCTCTGCGAGCTATTCTTGGGCGTCGAGGCCCATTTTGCACTGTGGAAGAGGTTGTTCTGCCTTGTGCCCCGCTCTCAGGAGGGGTCAATTTATCAAGTGGGCGGAGCCGAACTATGGCGCATCGCCGGGACCAGATACCTGTCCGGTACCCCTAAGAAGGCGTCCGAGGACTGGCCCTTGGAATGATTTTATATGGATGACGTCCCCCTACCGGACCCTGTGTGGATCAGCCTCCCTGAGTTTAACAATGCTCCGTTAAAGAAACGCCTGAGCTGGCGCCCACGGAATCCTCAAAGGGAAACTGACAGGGACGTCCTTTACTTGATGAGCCGGATAAGATTGCTGTCTCATTCCGGATTGACCATGATCGAGGTCATGGCCACATGCATTACGCGGGGGGTGCAACCACTTCAGTACAGAGGCCACCCCATGTGGGATTTCAACGGGGAGGACGACGCCACCCGGTGCGGTCGCAAGGGACCAGATTCGGCTGCCACTCTAACGAAGATCTTATCCACTTTGTACAAGGGAGAAGAAGAGGAATTCATCCGTGTCAACCCACGGGGCGGATTCTCCATGTATAGCCCTCCGAGCTGGGTAAGCGAACACTTTCACTTATCTACCCGCTTTCGAAATTCCCATAATTTAGTACTTAGTATGGCGATATTAATGCAAGAGCTACGCCAGACGGTGAAGGAGATCAACAGCCCTCCCCCACAGCCCGAGGACCGAGAACGGTCCCTCGATCCGGATTCCCAAGAGGATCCGGACTTATGTGTGGAGTTAATTGATGGGGTGTTTCATCAATTGAGTAAGGACAACACCTTAGTGGCCATTACGGCCGACTATCCCGGACTACTTCCAGCCTCAAAGGTAACCGAGACCGAAGTCCCTGTACTTTGAAGGAGATCCATCCATGCCTTATTTTGAATGCTGTAAACCAATAGTGTTTCATTTTGCAGGGGAAATCCTTGAGGAGGAGTGGCCCGCGGTGGGCAGCCAACAAGGGCCGCTGAAGCCAGGCGGGCCAAAAAGAAGTGCGGACCAGATCGAAACTCCGGTGCAACGGTACGGTGTGCGAATTTAACGCCTAGGGTTTATGCCCTCAAGTCACGCTAACGCCCATGTTCTCCTTAGGAAGAAGAGAGCCCGCCAGACTATATCCACCGACCAGACTTCAAGGCCGGGTCCGGAAGCGGAGGCGGACACGGGGCGCACGTCAGGCGTTCCTCCGACAGAGGATGCAGACGGGCTATCTGCCACCAATTCAGAGGTGGAGAGTGCCATGAACCACAGGCATCGCCGGACTGTTCTTCAGGATGCATGTTTTTCCCCAGAGGCATTGAACGCCTTTAATACGGGAGATGCGTGCCGCTCAAAATGGTCTAGCCAGAGCCACAGAGCAGTATGTGAAAGACATACGGGTGAGTAAATCTGATGGTTATATATATCAGTAGCCCCCGAGACTTGAAATAGTTAAGACAACTGTTTTAAGGATCATATGTTATGCAGGGTCTTACAGAGAAGAACACACAACTGTCTCAGGAGCTGGCAGAGTGCAAGGCCCAACTCGAGGCCGCACTGGCCGCTTCAGCTATTTCCAAGGGGACCCCCTCAGGTAATATATGCTCCGAAAAATAATTCTGTTGTGAAGTGAGGCATGTGCGCAATTCTGACGATAACAGTGCAGATGGGGCCGGAGTAAATCCGGACAAGCAACAACTCCTACAACAACTAAAGGCTGGCGAGAGCGTGCTGACAAGGGTGAGGCAAGAGAAGAACAAACTTCAAGATGCCAATACCCAACTGGGCGAGGAACTAAAGGATGTTCGTATTCAGCTGTCTGCTTCCGTAAAGGAGAATCGGCGACTTCGACGCGGCATTTTTAGTAAGTGCTTGAACGAATTCTCGAAAAAAAATTTGGCGAAGAAGTCGATTGACAGAGCTATGTCTGTAGGTCTGCTGACAGGTCGTCCTGTGGAGGAAATGCCCGGTTCAACGGGGGACCTTCTTCCCGAGCTGTTGCAACTTCATGAACGAGTTTGGCAGGCAATGCAGGGCGTTGTCTAGGCTCTGTGGCCATCCCTCTCCGGGCCCGAAGGCCTTGGGGAGCTTGCAAAGAAGCTGTAGGGAGTGCGGCAGCACTTCTGGTTGTGGAAGATATCGGCTTGCCGTCAAGGTGCCAGGGAGGCCTGGGCCATGGTGGAGACTCGGTACACGAAGGCTGACCCGAACCACATGGCCGAGGTCGGCCCTATGGGTCCTGAGGGAAAGGAGATCCCTGTCAGCTTAGTATATGGCCAGGTAGAGCTGGCTGCAAAGTATTCCCAACAGGACTGTAAATTAGACCGCTTTGTGGATGGTATTGAAGAAGAATATACCGAGTCGGATTGACTCTATAATTTAAAATGACTTGAAAAATGCCTTCTAGCTGGATTGTAGATCGTTTGTCATTGCGGACCTTTTCGCTTCGACCTCCGGACCCTATAGTCCGGAGTGTGTCCGAATACCCTCTCGATTATGTAAGAACCGGGGCATGCATGGAGACAAGGCGCAGGGGTCATAGTTGCTTTAGCAGACAAGTGCCCAACTAGTTATGTTATATTACATGGTTAGTAAGAAACATCTTCCAGGGAGAATAGTTCCGTTAGGGGTTCCTTTCCCTGGGCGGCATGCCCTAAAGTGCATGTCCGAACTGCTAAAAAAGAGTAGAAAAGCATCTGGGGGAAGATAGATAAACAAGAAAAAAATCATCTTTTAGTTCACCGACCAAATGTTCCCTTAAGAACGCTAGCTTTCGGCTTCACCCAGTCTGAGGTACACATCTGGCTGACCCGACAGTAACAATCGCAGAGGTGCTCCCTTTACCACCTAGCCGAACGAACGGGAATGTAGGGGTAAGCATAGGAGCCAGGCAACCCAGCTTGGCCAAAACTTAAGTCATATCGATGCATATAATGGTGTATAAAAGGTTCATGCGGAAGTGTCAGACATGTGTTGGGCATGAGGCCCGTTTATATAAACTTCTGATAAAGAAGGCCCCAGGTATGATGAGCGCGGTTGGCACGTCAAATGTGTGCAAACAATGCGCAGGCAAGCCCCTAAGGGCTTGGGATAAAAAGGGTAGAGAGAAGGAGAGAAATGCCAGACAACTGATGTGAAAAGAAAATAAAAAAGGGACAGAGGAAGGAGACGAACACGGAGTCCGGCGCTAGGCGTAGAATCTTCGTAGGCGTGCTGTGTTCCATGGGTTTGGCTCGAGTCGGTTGTCCAATGCGTTTCGTAGACAGTATGCTCCACCAGTCAGTACTTGGTCGATTATGAAGGGACCCTCCCATTTGGGCTTTAATTTGTCCTTTTTCTTGTCCGGCAGGCATAGAACTAGTTCGCCAACGTTGTAAGTTTTGGCGCGTACTTCTCTGCTTTGATATCTTCGAGCCTGCTGTTGATAGAATGCGGAACGGGCTTTTGCCACGTCGCGCTCCTCCTCCAATGCTTCCAATCTGTCCTGCCGATCGAGCTCGGCTTCTCTTTCTTCGTACATGCGCACTCGAGGTGAGTCATGAATTATGTTGCAGGGCAGAACTTCCTCTGCGCCGTATACCATAAAAAATGGTGTGAATCCGGTAGTGCGATTCGGCATGGTCCGCAACCCCCAGAGTACGGAGTCAAGCTCCTCTACCTAGTGCGTGTTGGATTCCTTGAAGGATCGCACTAGTCTGGGTTTGATGCCGCTCATAATAAGACCGTTGGCTCGTTCGACTTGACCGTTAGTTTGTGGGTGATAGACTGAAGCGTAGTCGAGCTTGATGCCCATGTTTTTGCACCAGAGTTTAACTTTGTCGGCCGTAAAGTTTGTGCCGTTTTCAGTTATGATGCTGTGGGGGACGCCGTAACGGTGTACAACCCCGGATATGAAGTCTATCACCGGTCCGGATTCAGACGTCTTTACAGGCTTGGCCTTTATCCATTTGGTGAATTTGTCCACCATGACCAGTAGATATTTTTTCTTGTGGGTTCCTCCTTTAAGGGGTCCAACCATGTCAAGCCCCCAGACCGCAAAAGGCCAGGTAATGGGTATGGTTTGTAGGGCGGTAGGCAGCATGTGGCTTTGATTAGCAAATAATTGGCAGCTGACGCATCGCTGCACTAAGTCCTGAGCGTCTGCCCGGGCCGTCGGCCAATAAAATCCAGTACGGAAGGCCTTGCTTACAAGGGCCCAGGCTGCGGCGTGGTGCCCGCCGTGTCCGGCATGAATTTCAGCTAGAAGATTTCGCCCTTCTTCTTCGGAGATACACCTTTGAAGGACTCTGGTTGTGCTTTTCTTATAAAGCTCTCCCTCGTGGACTTTGTAGGCTTTAGATCGCCGCACTATGCAGCGGGCCTCGTTTTGGTCCTCGGGAAGTTCCTGCCTAGTTAGGTAGGCTAGGAATGGTTCTGTCCACGGGGCAATGACTGCCATTATTGTGTGGGCTGACGGTGTTGCTTCGTTGAGGGGCAGTGTGGTTGTGTCCGGGCTGTTGTTTCCGGACTCCCCCTCCCATGATACGGATGGCTTGAAAAGCCTCTCTAGGAAGATGTTTGGAGGGACGGCATCGCGCTTTGTGCTGATGCGTGCCAACACGTCTGCTGCCTGGTTGTTCTCCCGGGCTATATGGTGAAATTCGAGCCCCTCAAACCGAGCTGATATCTTTAAGACGATGTTGCGATAAGCTTCCATTTTCGGATCCTTGGCGTCAAAGTCTCCATTTATTTGGGATACCGCAAGGTTTGAATCCCCGCGGACCTCTAAGCGCTGAATGCCCATGGAGATTGCCATCCGAAGGCCATGTAGAAGGGCCTTGTATTCGGCTGCGTTGTTGGAGTCCGTGTACATTATCTGAAGTACGTACTGGACTGTATCTCCTGTAGGGGACGTCAGAACGATGCTAGCCCCCAGGCCGGCCAACATTTTGGAGCCGTCGAAGTGCATGATCCAGTTGGAATATGCGCCGTACTCTTTAGGGAGCTCGGCTTTGGTCCATTCGGCGATGAAGTCAGCCAAAACCTGCGATTTGATAGCTCGCCATGGCTTGTAAGTTATATCGAACGGGAGGAGCTCAATGGCCCATTTGGCAATCCGGCCCGTTGCGTCGCGGTTGTTTATAATATCATTAAGAGGTACTTCGGATGCCACTGCTATTGAACACTCTTGGAAATAGTGTCGCAGCTTTCGGGATGCCATGAACACCACGTATGCTATCTTTTGATAATGCGGGTACCGTGACTTGCATGGAGTTAGGACAGTGGACACGTAGTAAACTGGTTTTTGGAGAGGGAACTTGTGTCCGTCCGTTTCTCGTTCGACAACGAGCACCGCGCTTACAACTTCATGGGTTGCCGCGATGTATAATAGCATTGGTTCTCCCGTGTTGGGCGCGGCCAGGACCGGATTTGTTGCCAGTATGGCTTTGATTTCTTCGAGTCCGGCCGTGGCGGCATCCGTCCACTCGAAGTGTTCGGTGCGCCGCAGGAGGCGATAAAGGGGTAATGCCTTTTCTCCTAAGCGGGAGATAAAGCGGCTTAGAGCCGCCACGCATCCAGGCAATTTTTGTATTTGCTTGAGGTCTTTTGGAATATCCAATTGCGACAGAGCTCGGATCTTGGCTGGGTTTGCCTCAATTCCTCTACCGGATACAATGAAGCCCAAGAGCTTTCCGGCTGGCACGCCGAAAACGCATTTTTCTGGGTTGAGCTTAATGTCATATGCTCGGAGATTGTCGAACGTGAGCCTCAAGTCATCTACCAGAGTTTCAACATTTTTGGATTTGATGACCACGTCATCTACGTATGCTTCAACTGGTTTGCCGATCTGGTTGGCCAGACATGTCTGAATCATGCGCTGATATGTCGCGCCGGCGTTTTTGAGCCTGAAGGGCATCATGTTGAAGCAGAATGGGCCGTATGGGGTGATGAATGCCGTTGCGGCTTGGTCTGGCTCTGCCATCTTAATTTGGTGGTAGCCAGAATATGCATCGAGGAAACACAATGAATCGTGTCCTGCAGTGGCGTCGATGATTTGATCATTTCGGGGGAGGGGGAAGGGATCCTTTGGGTAGGCCTTATTTAGGTCTTTGAAATCGACACATAGGCGCCAGGATTTGTCCTTCTTTGGTACCATCACCAGGTTTGCTAGCCAGTCCGGATATTTTATATCTCTAATGAATCCGGCTTCCAGTAGTTTTGCTAGCTCCTCTCCCATGGCTTGTCTCTTGGGTTCGGAGAAACACCGAAGATTCTGCTTAACGGGCTTGAACCCTTTTAGGATGTTCAGGCTGTGCTCGGCCAGCCTGCGTGGGATTCCTGGCATGTCTGAAGGGTGCCAGGCGAAAATGTCCCAATTTTCTTGTAGGAATTCTCTGAGTGCGGCGTCTACATTGGGTCTTAGTTGTGCCCCGATGGAGGCCATTTTTGTGGTGTCCGTTGGATGGACTTGAAACTTGACTATTTCGTCTGCCGGCTTGAAGGAGGTGGACTTGGATCTCTTGTCGAGTATCACGTCGTCCCTGTCCACCGTGGAGCACAACACGGTTAGTTCCTCAGCCGCTAGGGCTTCGGATAATGCCTCGAGGGCCAGTGCGGCTGTCTTGTTTTCGGTGCGGAGCGCTATGTTCGGATCACTAGCAAGAGTGATAATTCCGTTGGGTCCGGGCATTTTAAGTTTCATGTACCCGTAATGGGGTATAGCTTGAAAAATTGTGAATGCTTCTCGCCCTAACAGAGCGTGGTATCCGCTGCTGAACGGGGCCACTTGAAATGTGACCTCCTCGGATCTGTAATTATCCGGCGTGCCGAACACCACGTCCAGTGTGATTTTCCCTAAACAACATGCTTCCCGGCTGGGGATTATTCCTCTAAAGGTTGTGTTGCTTCGCTCAATGCGGCTCCAGTCTATTTCCATTTTTCATAGTGTTTCCTCATAGATGAGGTTCAATCCGCTGCCACCGTCCATGAGTACCTTTGTAAGCCAGAAGCCGTCCACTATCAGACTGAGGACGAATGCAGCTGGTGCTCGGGCTGGCCGGAATTTAGGTTCGTCACTGGCATTAAAAGTAATAGCCGTGTCACTCCATGGATTTATTGTTGCTACTTGGTAGACTTCGGCAAGGCTGCGGAGCGTTCGCTTCCTCGCATTGTTTCATGTGAAAGTCTCGAAGACTGTTGACACCGTACTGGCATTTCTGGGGTGGTGCTCTGCGGATTCTGGAGTTAAAAGCTCCTCGCCACTCTTGGCCACCTGCCGGAGTATCCAACATGCTCTAAGGCTGTGAGTTGGTGCGACTTCCCGTGAACTATGAATTTTACAGGGTCCATTGAGCCATCCCTCCAGTACGGTCCCATACCCTATAGAGGGTTTTTGTTTTTTGCTGTTTGGCTTAGGTGCCTGGCGATAATGCGCCCTTTTGTTTCGGACTGGGATTGTATTCAGGGCCGGATTGTCCTAGAATTTTGTTTCGGTTTTCAGAACACTTTCTGTCACACAGTACTTTCATACTATGGATGTCAAGTCGGCGAAGCGTGTAATTTCGTGGCGACTTATGGCGTTGAGGATTCCGATGTCCGTGCAGTTGTTACAGAAGAACGAAATTGCGTCCTCCTCACGGCAGTCCTTTATCCTGTTCATAACCAGGAGGAATCTGGCCCAGTAGTGATGCACTGTTTCCCCCGGCTCTTGCCGTATTTGGGATAAGTCCCTTATATTTGGGTGGGCGGGTGGATTTAAATCCGGAACCTCGCCCGATCTAAGACTCAGGGGCCAAGAGAATTCCAGATTCGGAAGCTTATTTTCTTGGACGTTGTTCAATGAGTCCGGCCTGCTGCCTGACTTTAGGTTCAGGGCTTGGGCGACGTCCTCCCCTCAGCGGATGTCCGGCTTGGAGGGGTCGGGAACCCGGACACATCTGGTCCTCAGGATGGGTGGGGATTGGCCGCATTGTTCTTCCACCACTTCAACATGGTGGGTGACCTGGGGAGAGCCGATCTCTCTCTGATCGGGTTTAAGCCCAATCTGGCCGTAATCTGTAGTGACTCCCAGGGCGGCGATGCGATCCAAGAGCTCGTTTAGGGAAGAGAGCTCCATCGGATCTAACTGCTCAGCGAGTTCCGAGCTGATCTGGAGATTGTTTTCCATGACCCGAGAGGTCATCGCCGGCGCAGCGGCCGAACAAGCGGTCATCAAAAAACTGCCTAGCCGGAGAGTTTGGCTGACAGCCAAAGCTCCTTTAGCGACATCGCCATCTTTAAAGACGGGGTGCGGCATCCTTCCTGTCAATGACGACACAAAGGAACTCTCAATGAAAGCACCAATGTCGGTGTCAAAACCGGCGGATCTCGGGTAGGGGGTCCCGAACTGTGCGTCTAGGCGGATGGTAACAGGAGACAAGGGACACGATGTTTTTACCCTGGTTCGGGCCCTCTCGGTGGAGGTAAAACCCTACTCCTGCTTGATTAATATTGATGGTATGGGTAGTACAAGAGTGGATCTACCACGAGATCAGAGAGGCTAAACCCTAGAAGCTAGCCTATGGTATGATTGATGTTCGTCCTATGGACTAAAACTCTCCGGTTTATATAGACACCGGAGAGGGCTAGGGTTACACAGAGTCGGTTACAATGGGAGGAGATCTTCATATCGTATCACCAAGCTTGCCTTCCACGCCAAGGAAAGTCCCATCCGGACACGGGACAAAGTCTTCAATCTTGTATCTTCATAGTCCGGGAGTCCGGCCAAAGGTCATAGTCTGGCAATCCGGACACCCCCTAATCCAGGACTCCCTCAATCATGAAGATCATGGTGCTTATTTTGAAGCACAAGTGTGGAAAAAGGATAGTAGCATTGTCCCTTCTCTCTTTTTCTCTCATTTTTTTGGTGGGCTCTTTGGCCTCTTTTTTTGTTTGGGCTTCTTTGGCCTCTTTTATTTTTCATAAAGTCCGGAGTCTCATCCCGACTTATGGGGTAATCATAGTCTCCATCATCCTTTCCTCACTGGGACAATTCTCTAATAATGATGATAATCACACTTTTATTTTTCTTACAACTCAACAATTACAACTCGATACTTAGAATAAGATATGACTCTACATGAATGCCTTCGGTGGTGTACCTGGATATGCAATGAATCATGAGCGACACGTATGAAAATTATGAAGGTGGCCTTGCCATACAATGTCAACTACATGTTCATGCAAAAAGCAATATGAAAATAGTAATGTGTGTCATATGAACGGAACAGTGGAGAGTTGCATGGCAATATATCTCGGAATGGCTATGGAAATGCCATGATAGGTAGGTATGGTGTCTGTTTTGAGGAAGGTATATGGTGGGTGTATGATACCGGCGAAAAGTGCGCGGTATTAGAGAGGATAGCAATGGCGGAAGGGTGAGAGTGCGTATAATCCATGGACTCAACATTAATCAAACGAACTCATGCACTTATTGCAAAAATTTAGAAGTCATCAAAAACCAAAGCATTAAACGCATACTCCTAGGGGGATAGATTGGTAGGAAAAGACCATCGCTCGTCCCCGACTGCCACTCATAAGGAAGACAATCAATAAATAAAATTGTGCACCGACTTCATCACAAAGCGGTTCACCATACGTGCATGCTACGGGAATCACAAATTTTAACACAAGCATTCTTTAAATTCATAATTACCCCTACTAGCATTGCTTTAATATTATCACCTCCATATCTCAAAACAATTATCAAGCATCAAACTTATCTTAGTATTCAACACACTCAAAAGAAAGTTTCACAAATCTTGAATACCAAGTATATTAATTTTAAGCAAATTACCATGCTATTAACGACTCTCAAAATAACCTAAGTGAATCATGAGAGATCAATAGTTTCTTTAAAACAAATCCACCGCCGTGCTCTAAAAGATCTAAGTGAAGTACTAGAGCAAAAATTATTACGCTCAAAAGATATAAGTGAAGCACAATGAGCAAAACTATCAAGCTCAAAAGATATAAGGGAACTACAATGAGCAAAACTATCAAGCTCAAAAGATATAAGTGAAGCACTATGAGCAAAACTATCAAGCTCGAAAGATATAAGTGAAGCACTATGAGCATTCTAGCAAATTCCTTATCATGTATGGATCTCTCAAAAGGTGTGTACAGCAAGGATGATTGTGGCAAACTAACAAGCAAAGACACAAATAATACAAGACGCTCCAAGCAAAACACATATCATGTAGTGAATAAAAATATAGCTCCAAGTAAATTTCCGATGGAAGTAGACGAAAGAGGGGATGCCTTCTGGGGCATCCCCAATCTTTGACTTTTTGGTGTCCTTGGATTGTCTTGGGGGTTCCATGGGCATCCCCAAGCTTAGGCTGTTGCCACTCTTTGTTCCATAATCCATCAAAAGAATTCACCCAAAACTTGAAAACTTCACAACACAAAACTCAAATAGAAATCTCGTGAGCTCCGTTAGTGAAAGAAAACAAAATACTACTTCAAGGTACTGTAATGAACTCATTCTTTATTTATATTGGTGTTAAACCTACTGTATTCCAACTTCCTTATGGTTTATAAATTAATTTATTAGCCATAGATGCATTGAAATAAGCAAACAACACACGAAAAATAGAATCTGTCAAAAACAGAACAGTCTGTATCAATCTGTAACTAACGCAAACTTTTGGAACTCTAAAAATTCTACCAAAAATAGGATGTACTAGAAAATTTGTTTATTGAACAGCAGCAAAAAGAATCAATGCAAAATCTCGTTCCTGTGATTTATTGAATGTTTTCTCGTGAGTGCAAAGTTTCTGTTTTTCAGCATAATCAAATCAACTATCATCATAGCTTATCCTATAGGTTCTACTTGGCGCAAACACTAATTAAAACACAAAACCAAATCTAAACATAAAGTAGAAACAAAATTTAACACTAAACAGGAACAAAAACAACGAACCCAAAATAAAATTGGGTTGCCTCCCAACAAGCGCTATCATTTAACGCCCCTAGCTAGGCATAAAAGCGAAGATAGATCTAAGTTTTGCCATCTTTGGTAGGCAATCCATAAGTGGCTCTCATGATAGATTCATATGGTAGTTTTATTTTCTTTCTAGGGAAGTGTTCCATACCCTTTCTCAAGGGAAACTGGAATCTAATATTCCCTTCCGTCATATCAATAATCGCACCAATAGTTCTAAGGAAAGATCTACCAAGAATAATAGGACATGAAGGATTGCAATCTATATCAAGAACGATAAAATCTACGGGCACATAATTCCTATTGGCAACAATAAGAACATCATTAATTTTTCCCATAGGCTTTTTAATAGTGGAATCTGCAAAATGCAAATTTAGAGAGCAATCTTCAAAGTCACGAAAATCTAGCAAATGACCCAAAGTTTTGGGAATAGTAGAGACACTAGCACCCAAATCACACAAAGCATGAAACTCATAATCTTTAATTTTAATTTTGATAGTAGGTTCCTGCTCATCATAGAGTTTTCTAGGGATAGAAACTTTCAACTCAAGCTTTTCTTCATAAGATTGCATCAAGGCATCAACAATGTGTTCGGTAAAGGCCTTATTTTGACTATAAGCATGAGGAGAATCTAGCACGGATTGCAACAAGGAAATACAACCAATCAAAGAGCAATTTTCATAATTAAATTCCTTGAGATCCAAAATAGTGGGTTTAGCAACATCAAGATTTTTATTTCTTTCAATCCCACTTTCATCAATTTCATCATCAAGATCTAGAAACTCAGAATTCTTAGGACGCCTTCTAGGTAAAGGAAGATCATATTCAGATTCATCAAGATTCATATTGCAAAACAAGGATTTAATAGGGGATACATCAATATTTTTTAGATCTTCATCTTGATTTTCATAGGAAGCGGAAGAACACGCTTTAATAAAGGCATCTTTGGAAGCACGCATCCTAGCGGTTCTTTCCTTGCACTCATCAATGGAAATTCTCATAGCTTTGAGAGACTCATTGATATCATGCTTAGGAGGAATAGATCTAAGCTTTAAAGAATCAATTTCAAGAAAAATTCTATCAACGTTCCTAGCAAAAACATCAACTTTAAGCAATTTTTCTTCAAGCAAGGCATTAAAATTCTTTTGTGAATTCATAAACTCTTTAACACTACTCTCAAATTCAGAGGGCATCTTATTAAAATTTCCATAAGAGTTGTTGTTGGAATTTCCATAATTATTAGAAGGATTACTAGGATAAGGCCAAGGATTAAAATTCCCTCTATACGCGTTATTTCCAAAACTATTCCTTCCAACAAAATTCACATCCATAGATTCATTGTTATTCTCAATCAAAGTAGATAAAGGCATATCATTGGGATCAAGAGAAGTATTTTTAGTAGCAAACATCTTCATAAGCTCATCCATCTTTTCACTCAAAACATTGGTTTCTTCTATAGCATGCACTTTTTTACTAGAAGTTCTTTCGGTATGCCATTGAGAATAATTAGCCATAATATTATCAAGCAATTTGGTAGCATCTCCTAACTTAATTTCCATAAAAGTACCTCCCACAGCCGAATCTAAAAGATTTCTAGAAGCAAAATTCAATCCGGCATAAATTTTTTGTATGATCATCCATAAATTCAAACCATGAGTAGGGCAATTGCGAAGCATTAATTTCATTCTTTCCCAGGATTGGGCAACATGCTCATGATCAAGTTGTTTAAAATTCATGATATCGTTCCTAAGAGTGATAATCTTAGCGGGAGGAAAATACTTAGAGATAAAAGCATCCTTGCACTTGTTCCAAGAATCGATACTATTTTTAGGCAAAGACGAAAACCAAATTTTAGCACGAGCTCTAAGTGAAAAAGGAAATAACTTCAATTTGACAATATTGTTATCCGTATCTTTCTTATTTTGCATATCACACAAATCAACAAAATTGTTTAGGTGAGTAGCGGCATCTTCACTAGGAAGGCCGGCGAATTGATCTTTCATAACAAGATTCAGCAAAGTGGTATTGATTTCACAAGACTCATCATTATTAAGAGGAGCAATCGGAGTACTAAGGAAATCATTATTATTGGTATTCGAGAAATCACACAATTTGGTATTATCTTGTGCCATGGCAACAAGTAATCCAACACACAAGCAAAGGCAAACGAGAAAAAGGCAAAAGAGAAAAAGAGGAGGAGATTGGGAAAGAGAGGGCGAATAAAACGGTAAGGGTGAAGTGGGGGAGAGGAAAACGAGAGGCAAATAATGTAATGCGAGAGATAGGGATTGTGATGGGTACTTGGTATAGTTGACTTTTGCGTGAACTCCCCGGCAACGGCGCCAGAAATTCTTCTTGCTACCTCTTGAGCACTGCGTTGGATTTCCCCGAAGAGGAGAGGATGATGCAGTAAAGTAGTGTAAGTATTTCCCACAGTTTTTGAGAACCAAGGTATCAATCTAGTAGGAGATCACACACAAGTCCCTCGTACCTACACAAAACGATAGCAACTCGCAACCAACACTTAGGGGTTGTCAATCCCTTCACGGTCACTTACGAGAGTGAGATCTGATAGAGATAATATTTTTGGTATTTTTGATAGATAGATGCAAAGTAAAAAGTAAAAGGCAAAGTAAAACAAAGCAAGTAAATAAAGTAATGGAGGTTGATATGATGAGAATAGACCCGGGGGCCATAGGTTTCACTAGTGGCTTCTCTCAAAATCATAAGTATTTTACGGTGGGTGAACAAATTACTGTTGAGCAATTGATAGAAAAGCGAATAATTATGAGATTATCTAGGTATGATCATGTATATATGCATCACATCCAAAACAAGTAGATCGAAACGATTCTGCGTCTACTACTATTACTCCACTCATCGATCGCTATCCAGCATGCATCTAGAGTATTAAGTAAAACAGAGTAACGCTTTAAGCAAGATGACATGATGTAGAGGGATAAATTCATGCAATATGATAAAACCCCATCTTGTTATCTTTGATGGCAACAATATAATACGTGCCTTGCAACTCTTTCTGTCACTGAGTAAGGACACCGCAAGATTGAACCCAAAGATAAGCACTTCTCCCATTGCAAGAACTACCAATCTAGTTGGCCAAACCATAAAGATAATTCGAAGAGACTTGCAAAGATAACTCAACCATACATAAAATAATTCAGAGAAGAATCAAATATTGTTCTTAGATAAGCTGGATCATAAACCCACAATTCATCGGTCTCAACAAACACACCGCAAAAAGAAGATTACATTGAATAGATCTCCACGAGAGAGGGGGAGAACATTGTATTGAGATCCAAAAAGAAAGAAGAAGCCATCTAGCTAATAACTATGGACCCGAAGGTCTAAAGTAAACTACTCACACTTCATCGGAGAGGCTATGGTGTTGATGTAGAAGCCCTCCGTGGTAGATGCCCTCTAAGGCGGAGCTCCGGAACAGGCCCCAAGATGGGATCTCGCGGATACAGAAGGTTGCGGCGGTGGAATTAGGTTTTTGGCTCCGTATATGATCTGATGGGGGTACGTAGGTATATATAGGAGGAAGGAGTACGTCGGTTGAGCAACAGAGGGGCCACGAGGCAGGGGGGCGCGCCCAGGGGGCTCCCTCCACCGTCATGACCGCCTCTGGCACTTCTTGGAGTAGGGTCGAAGTCTCCTGGATCACGTTCGGTGAGAAAATCACGTTCCCGAAGGTTTTATTCCGTTTGGACTCCGTTTGATATTCTGTTTCTTCAAAATACTGAAATAGGAAAAAAACATCAATTCTGGGCTGGGCCTCCGGTTAATAGGTTAGTCCCAAAAATAATATAAAAGTGGAAAATTAAGCCTAATATAGTCCAAAGCAGTAGACAAAGTAGCATGGAGTAATCAAAAATTATAGATACGTTGGAGACGTATCAACTATGTTGATGCTTATGCTCATCCGTATATTAGTCTTCTCATGTGCTTTGCCATGACTCACACACATCATTTTGGTTGAGCCTATTCTTAAGTTGCCTCTTTTACATGTTGCTCAACCATGTGTTTGTTTCAAGTGCTAGGCTTAGTTTCCTTTATGCTCACTTGCACTTGTTCTTTGTTTCTATTGATGTTGGGGGAGCTATGATCCGATTTTGTGCACTTTGTATCCTAATACAAAAATTATTATGTGTGCACAAATCATGGGGAGCTTCTCTAGCTTATTTAGAATACTCCTTTTCTCATATCATAATATCCTTCATTCATGTGGCTCATAGGATCTTTGGTCTACTTGGTTCAATTGATATCCTTTGATTGCTTGCTTCAATTGGTATCTTTCGATTGCTCGATTTCTTGTTTCTCTCTTTGTTATGTCTTTGTGGCATATCATTTTTTTGCAATCTTTGGGCCTCAATATAGTTTGTCTTCCTCCAAGTATTTACCATTGGATATGTGTATTGCATTCCACTCTCTTTTTGAGAGATACACAATTTATGGAGGAACACTCTTTATATTGGCCTTCTAAGCTTTTCACCCATTTTGGCAATCGATGCCAATGGGGGAGGAGTTTCAGAGAGTTTTGTGGAGAAGTCTTCAGAGTTTTCTCCTTGCTTTGGTTTTGGTTCCTAAGCATTTGCATCCCATTCTCATGCATCATTGGTTGTTGCATTGCATGGTGATGCATAACTCCTTGTATAAACTCTCTTGAAAGTGATTGTCATCAATTACCAAAATGGGGGAGATTGAAAGAACATGCGGTGCCCCCATGTTTGGTTTTGGTAATTGATGATCATATCTATGGACTAATGTTTGCCTTGAGTTATATTTGAAGATTTTGTCCATAGGCTTTTCTTGAAGTCCATGTGTTGGTTTCAAGGAGTTTATGAGTTGACCAAGGTGCTATTAAGGAATTATCCAAAGATTGGTCATGTGAGTGTTGAGCTTATTGCGAGCATGTTTTGAAGAAGAAGATTGTATGATCATGCATGTTTACCTTCAAGACATCACCCAAATGAAGAGAGTTGGAAAGATTCAAGGTTGATCAAGACCAAGTCAAGAGTGAATCAAGTTGATCAACTCACAAAGCGTAGAAGATGTACCGAGAGGGATCAAGTGATCCCATGGTATGGTAAGCATTGTCAATTACGCTCTGTGTACTAACCCATGGTCTTCGTGAGAGTTCTTTGTGGGGTTTGGATGCGGTGTGCAAGTTCAAGTGATGCATCATCAAGAGATCAAGTGCTTGAAGCTTGCCGCCCATTATGGTGACAATGGACCTGTGAAGATGAGCCGAAGAGTGGCTCATCCATAGTGGACTATGGGGGAGCAATCATCTAGTCTTCATCGAGCCAACGCAATCAAGAAAGGTGGTAGTTGGGAGACCGGGTTATAGGATCGTTTGCCGTACTACCAAGGGGGGCTCTCAAGTTGGTAGCTTGATCGTATCATTAGTAGAGAGCTCAAACCATTGCATCATTGCATCTTGTTTCTTGGTTCTCGTTTGGTTCTCTTTGTGAGTCTTATAGCTTATGGTCATCTTGATGACGAGCTTGAGTTCATCGAAAACGGAGTTCGCATGCATCTTCTATGATGTTTTCGGTGTTGGAGGTTTTACCGGTCTTATCCGAGGAAGGGTTCTCACCATTTTCTTATGGGACTTTTTATAATTTTCTTCTTATTGATATTTGTTTCAAGATTATGTTATCCCTTGTCGCTAGCTTTCCAACAAACTTGGTTTCATCGAATTCAGAGTCCATTTGCAAAAGTTGTGGCAGTTTTGTTGTTCTGAAAAGGCTGCAGCGGTACTACCGCGAACTGGAGCGGATGTAATTTTTTACTACCGCTCCAGAGCGGTACTGCCGTGGCTCCTACAGCGGTAGTACTGCTCCGGACCAAAAACTCGTCCCAAGTCCTGTGGTGGTAGGCCTGGATGTAATTTTTTAGTACCGCTCGCAGGCAGTAGTACCGCTACCCTTAGCAGTAGTACCGCTACCCCTAGCGGTAGTACTGTGAGATCAAGCGGTACTACCGCTCCGACGGTTCTTCTAGCCTTTTTGCCTCCTCGCTGTTGTGTTTTGAAGGGGTACTACCGTCCTAGCAGTAGTATCGCTCCTTGGTGCGGTAGTACCGCTCTGTGCGGGCTGTGAGCATAACGGTTGGATTTTTTCCCACCTATAAAAGGGGGTCTTCTTCCCCATTGAACCCAATCCCTTGAGCTCGTGTTCTTCCCCCATTGTTGACCTTCTTCGAGCTTGCTAACTCTCAATCCCTCCATGGATTCTTGCTAGTTTTTGAGCGAAAAGAGAGAGGAGATCTAGATCCACATTTCCACCAATCACTTTCTCCTCTATGTGAGGGGAACCCCTTGGATCTAGATCTTGGAGTTCTTGGTGTTCTCCTTCTTGTTCTTCCTCTCATCTTCCTCCTAGCATTAGTTGCTTTGGTGGGATTTGAGAGAGAAGGACTTGGGCACTCCATGGGCCCTTGCCATTGCATTTGGTGCATCGGTTTGAGTTCTCCACATGATACGTGGAAGTTACAAGTTGAGAAGCTTATTACTCTTGGGTGCTTGGTACCCTTGAGCTTGTTACTCTTGGGTGTTTGGACACCCTAGAGCTTGTTCCTCTTGGGTGCCTTGGCTCCCTTGATGGTTGGTGTTGTTCAGAGCTCAATCATTGTGGTGTAAAGCTCCGGGCAAGCGTCGGGGTCTCCAATTAGGTTGTGGAGATCGCCCCGAGCAATTTGACGGGTACCGGCGACCGCCCCCAAGGGTTGCCAAAGTGTACGGGTTCGGTGACCGCCCCCAAGGGTCGCCATTTGTACAGGTTCGGTGACCGCCCTCAAGGGTACCTTAGTGGAATCACGGCAGCTTGCATTGTGCGAGTGCATGAGGAGATTACGGTGGCCCTAGTGGCTTCTTGGGGA
Source organism: Triticum dicoccoides (assembly GCF_002162155.2). Classification (NCBI taxonomy): domain Eukaryota; kingdom Viridiplantae; phylum Streptophyta; class Magnoliopsida; order Poales; family Poaceae; genus Triticum; species Triticum dicoccoides. Next base: position 51,878,381 of record NC_041387.1, read on the forward strand.
GCATTGTGCCTCCATGCCGCTCCAAACGAAGATTAGCATCCGCAAGGGTGTGAACTTCGAGATACATCTTCGTCTCCGCGTGCCTCGGTTATCTCTTTCCTGAGCCCTTTGCTTATGCACTTTACTTTGTGATAGCCATATTGTTCTTTGTCATATATCTTGCTATCACATAGTTGCTTATCTTGCTTAGCATAAGTTGTTGGTGCACATAGGTGAGCCTAGTTGTTTTAGGTTTCGTGCTTGACAAATTAACTGCTAGGTTTATTCCGCATTTGTTCAAGCCTTAACCGTAATTATCTTAAAGCGCCTATTCACCCCCCCCCTCTAGGCGACATCCTCGATCTTTCAATACGGTTAGTTGGTCGTGGAAGGCGGATGTGGTTGATAACCCACAAGTGTAGGGGATCGCAACAACTTTCGAGGGTGCAGTATTCAACCCAAATTTATTGATTTGACACAAGGGGAGCCAAAGAATATTCTTGAGTATTAGCAGTTGAGTTGTCAATTCAACCACACCTGGATAACTTAGTATCTGCAACAAAGTATTTAGTAGCAAAGTAGTATGATAATAAAGGTAACGGTAGCAAAAGTAATGTTTTTGGATTTTGTAGTGATTGTAGCAATAGCAACGGAAAAGTAAATAAGCGAAGCACAAGATGTGAAAAGCTCGTAGGCAATGGATCAGTGATGGATAATTATGTCGGATGCGATTCCTCATGTAATAGCTATAACATAGGGTGACACAGAACTAGCTCCAATTCATCAATGTAATGTAGGCATGTATTCCGTATATAGTCATACGTGCTTATGGAAAAGAACTTGCATGGCATCTTTTGTCCTACCCTCCCGTGGAAGCGGGGTCCTAGCGGAAACTAAGGGATATTAAGGCCTCCTTTTAATAGAGAACCGGAACAAAGCATTAGCACATAGTGAATACATGAACTCCTCAAACTACGATCATCACCGAGAAGTATCCCGGTTATTGTCACTTCAGGGTTGTCGGATCATAACACATAATAGGTGACTATAGACTTGCAAGATAGGATCAAGAACACACATATATTCATGAAAACATAATAGGTTCAGATCTGAAATCATGGCACTCGGGCCCTAGTGACAAGCATTAAGCATAGCAAAGTCATAGCAACATCAATCTTAGAACATAGTGGATACTAGAGATCAAACCTTAACAAAACTAACTTGATTACATGGTAAATATCATCCAACCCATCACCGTCCAGCAAGCCTACGATGGAATTACTCATGCACGGCGGTGAGCATCATGAAATTGGTGATGGAGGATGGTTGATGATGACAACAGCGATGAATCCCCTTCTCCGTAGCCTCGAACGGACTCCAGATCAGCCCTCCCGAGAGAGATTAGGGCTTGGCGGCGGCTCCGTATCGTAAAACGCGATGAAACTTTCTCTCTGATTTTTTTCTCCATGAGACGGAATATATGGAGTTGGAGTTGAGGTCGGCGGAGCCTCAGGGGGCCCACGAGACAGGGGTTGCGCCCAGGGGGGTGGGCACGCCCCCCACCCTCATGGACAGGGTGTGGTTCCCCTGGTCTTGATTCTTTCTCCAGTATTTTTTATTTTTTCCAAAAAGTGCCTCCGAGGATTTTCAGGACATTCCGAGAACTTTTCTTTTCTACACATAAAACAACTTCATGGAAGTTCAGCTAAAAACAGCGTCAGTCCGGGTTAGTTTCATTCAAATCATGCAAGTTAGAGTCCAAAACAAGGGCAAAAGTGTTTGGAAAAGTAGATACATTGGAGACGCATCAACTCCCCAAGCTTAAACCTTGCTTGTCCTCAAGCAATTCAGTTGATAAATTGAAAGTGATAAAGAAAAACTTTTACAAACTTTGTTTGCTCTTGTTGTTGTAAACACGCAAAGCCAGCATTCAGGTTTCAGCAAATATTATGAACTAACCATACTCACAATAACACCTAGGTCTCGCAATTATTCATATCAATAGCTTAATTAGCTAGCGAGCCATAATAATAAAACTCGGATGACAACACTTTCTCAAAACAATCATAACATGATATAACAAAATGGTATCTCGCTAGCCCTTTCTGAGACCGCAAAACATAAATGCAGAGCACCTTTAAAGATCAAGGACTGACTAAATGTTGTAATTCATGGTAAAAGAGATCCAGTCAAGTCATACCCAATATAAACCAATAGTAATGAATGCAAATGACAGTGTGCTCTCCAGCGGGTGCTTTTTAATAAGAAGGTGATGACTCAACATAAAAGTAAATAGATAGGCCCTTCGTAGAGGGATGTAGGGATTTGCAGAGGTGCCAGAGCTCGATTTTAAAATAGAGTTGAATAACATTTTGAGCGGCATACTTTCGCTGTCAACGCAACAACTATGAGATGGTTGTATCTTCCATACTACATGCATTATAGGCAGTTCCCAAACAGAATGCTAAAGGTTTATACTCCCCCAACCACCAACAAGCATCAATCCATGGCTTGCTCGAAACAACGAGTGCCTCCAACTAACAATAGCCCTGGGGGAGTTTTGTTTAATTATATTGATTTGCTTTGATCTTTTTGGATCATGGGACTGGGCATCCGGGTTACCGCCCCTTTCTCGTGAATGAGGAGCGGAGTCCACTCCTCTTGAGAATAACCCACCTAGCATGGAAGATATAGGCAGCCCTAGTTGAAACATGAGCTACTCGAGCATACAAAATAGAATTTCATTTGAAGGTTTGGAGTTTGGCACATACAAATTTAATTGGAACGGCAGGTAGCTAGATACCGCATATAGGAAGGTATGTTTGACTCATATGGAACAACTTTGGGGTTTAAGGAGTGTGGATGCACAAGCTGTATTCCCGCTTAGTATAGGTGAAGGCTAGCAAAAGACTGGGAAGCGACCAACTGAGAGAGCGACAACAGTCATGAACATGCATTAAAATTAATTCACACCGAGCACAAGCATGAGTAGGATATAATCCACCATGAACATAAATATCGTGAAGGCTATGTTGATTTGTTTCAACTACATGCGTGAACATGTGCCAAGTCGAGTCACTCAATTCATTCAAAGGAGGATACCATCCCATCATACCACATCATAATCATTTAATAGCATGTTGGCACACAAGGTAAACCATTATAACTCATAGCTAATCAAGCATGGCACAAGCAACAATAATCTCTAAATGTCATTGCAAATATGTTTACTTCATAATAAGCTGAATCAGGAACGATGAACTCATCATATTTACAAAAAACAAGAGAGGTCGAGTTCATACCAGCTTTTCTTATCTCAATTAGTCCATCATATATCGTCATTATTGCCTTTCACTTGCATGACCGAACGATGTGTATAATAATAGAAGTGCATGTGCATTGGACTAAGCTGGAATCTGCAAGCATTCAACTCAAGAGAGAAGACAAAGTAATATGGGCTCTAAGTTAAATAAACAATCATGCATATGAGAGCCACTAAACATTTTCAATATGGTCTTCTACTCTCGACCCCTAAAGAAAAGAAAAGAAAAGAAAAACTATTTACATGGGAAAGCTCCCAACAAGTAAGAAGAAGAACGAGAAATATTTTTGGGTTTTCATTTTAATTTCTACTACAAGCATGGAAATTAAACTAACTATTTTTTTGGTTTTTCTTAAAGTTTATCAAACACACAAGAAGAAAGCTAGAAAAAAGAAAATTAAACTAGCATGGATAAAACAATGAAAGAGTATGAGCACCGACGACTAGAATAGTGTGTGGACATGAATGTAAAGTCGGTGAGAAATACGTACTCCCCCAAGCTTAGGCTTTTGGCCTAAGTTGGTCTAATACCAAGGACCGCCTGGCTGATATCCGTAGTTGTAGCTGGGGTCGTACTGAGATGCAACAACAATTGCCTCCTGAGCTGCGGCATGTTGGCGAGCTGCCTCCGCTCTCCCCTCGTGTTCAGCTGCTTCCTCCCTAGTAACAACATATCTTCCTCTTGCCTGATAATCAAAAAGGAGAGGAGCAGGAAGAGTAACATGGACGGTGTTGCGTCTGTCATAGATTAGTCGATATTGGAGGAATTGTTCATTCCTCCTAAGAAAATGATGATGGACCATAGCGTCATAATCTAAATAAGCAGGAGGTAACATCATATCCCCCTCTCGTGGGGCTATACCAAGATAATTTGCTACACGAGTTGCATAAATTCCTCCAAATAAATCTCCAGCTCTACCATTATTCTGCAACCTATGTGCGACTATTGCCCCCAAGTTATAACCTTTATAACCTAACACATCACTCTTGAGGACACAAAGATCAGGGACACACATATGACATGCTTCGTATTTACCGTTAATGCATCTACCAATGAAGAGAGCAAAATAATGTATAGCAGGAAAATGAATGCTCCCTATGGTAGCTTGTGCTATGTCCCTAGATTCTCCCACAGTAATACTAGCAAGAAAGTCTCTAAATTCATATTTGTTGGGATCATTAGTATTGCCCCACTGTTGAAGTTTGCAAGAAGTTGTAAAATCCTCTAAGTCCATGGTATAAGATGTATCATAGATATCAAATAGGACACTAGGAGAATTATGTGTACAATTATATTTAAACCTTCGCACAAATGAATCAGTTAATTGATAGTTCTGAGGACACTTATCTTGTAAGAAGTCCTCCAGATCAGCATTACGCACATACGCGTAAAATTCCTCCTTAAAGCCTGCTTCGACCATAAAATCGTCGGATGGCCACTCACAACCTCGTACATCTGCGTCCCTCGGTAATTCAACATCTTGCTCCTGTATAGCAATCCTAGGTCCTTTCTTTACCGAGGAACCACCTTGGTACATTCCCCTAGATATAATTCTTTTTCTGAAAAATTTCTGAAATTTTTAGTAGCTTCAAAAATAAAAGTGAATAAAACTAAACAAGATTGGTAGCAACTACTCCTACAAGTGCCTAGAGCCTATATCATGCATTAGAATTACTTGGGACCTCATAAATTTAACATGAAAGCTCAAGAACATGGTCACCTATGCAGCAAAAATTTGCAATGAATAAAGCACTAGAACAAAAACTAATTGGACCAATGGAGGAGTCACATACCAAGTAACAATTTCCCAAAGCAGTTTTGTGAATGGGGCTTTGAGCAAGGAGATCGAAAATCGTAGCAAAATGAGCTCGAACTCGTGCTTGAGATGGATGGGGATTTTTTTGGGGAAGAAGATGGAGTGTGTGGGTGCTGGCATAAGTGGAGGGGCGCCACCAGGGGCCCACGAGAAAGGGGGGCACGCCCAGGGAAGGTGGGCGCGCCCTCCACTCTCGTGGCCTGGTGCTTGCCCCTCCTGCAGTGATTTCAGTGCCTAAAATCCTCAAATATTCCATAAAAAATCATACTAAATTTGCAGGGCATTTGGAGCACTTTTATTTTTGGGATATTTTTTAATGCACGGATAATTCAGAAAACAAACAGATAATACTATTTTTGCTTTATTTATTCTAAATAACAGAAAGTAAAAAGAGGGTAGAGAAGGTTGTGCCTTCTAGTTTCATCCATCTCATGATCATCAAAATGAATCCACTAACAAGGTTGATCAAGTCTTGTTAACAAACTCATTCCGAATAACACGGAACCAGAGAAATTTTGAATAACACTAGGTTACCTCAACGGGGATAGGAACATCCCCAATAATAAGAATATCATACTTTTTCTTGATAGTAGGGAGAGGAAATTCACAACCTCCAATAATGATAGTTGGAACTTTTCCAATAGAATTGATGCTATGAACTTGAGATTGTTTCCTCAAAAGTGTATCGTATGCCCATTACCATTAACATGAAAAGTGACATTGCTTTTGTTGCAATCAATAACAGCCCCTGTAGTATTCAAAAAGGGTCTACCAAGGATAATTGACATACTATCGTCCTCGGGAATATCAAGAATAACAAAGTCCGTTAAGATAGTGACATTTGCAACCACAACATGCACATCCTCACAAATACCGACAGGTATAGCAGTTGATTTATCAGCCATTTGCAAAGATATTTCAGTAGGTGTCAACTTCTTCAATTCAAGTCTACGATATAAAGAGAGAGGCATAACACTAACACCGCCTCCAAGATCACATAAAGCAGTTCTAACATAATTTCTTTTAATGGAGCATGGTATAGTTGGTACCCCCGGATCTCCAAGTTTCTTTGGTATTCCACCCTTAAAAGTGTAATTAGCAAGCATGGTGGAAACTTCAGCTTCCGGTATCTTTCTTTTGTTTGTAATGATATCCTTCATATATTTAGCAGAAGGGTTTACTTTAAGTATATCAGTTAAGCGCATATGTAAGAAAATAGGTCTAATCATTTCAGCAAAGCGCTCAAAATCCTCATCATCCTTTGTCTTGGATGGTTTAGGAGGAAAGGGCATGGGTTTCTGAACCCATGGTTCTCTTTCTCTACTGTGCTTCCTAGCAACAAAATCTCTCTTATCATAACATTGATTCTTTGATTGTGGGTTATCAAGATCAACAGCAGGTTTAATCTCTACATCATTGTTTTTGCTAGGTTGAGCATCAACATGAACATTATCATTAACATTATCACTAGGTTCATGTTCATCAGCAGATTGTGTTTCAGCATCGGAAACAGAGATATCATTAGGATTCTCAGGTGTGTCTATAACAGGTTCACTAGAAGCATGCAAAGTCCTATCTTTTTCTTTTTCTTCTTTTTAGAAGAACTAGGTGCCTCTAAATTATTTCTCTGAGAATCTTGCTCGATTCTCTTAGGGTGGCCTTCAGGATACAAAGGTTCCTGAGTCATTCTACCAGTTCTAGTAGCCACTCTAACAGCAAACTCAGGTTTATTATTTAATTCATCAAGCAAATCATTTTGAGCTTTAAGTACTTGCTCAGCTTGAGTAGCAACCATAGAAGCATATTTGGTAATGATTTTGAGTTCACCTTTAACTCTAGCCATATTATCGCTCACGCGTCCTATCTCGAAAGCATTATTCTTTAACTCTCTACCAACATAAGCATTAAAACTTTCTTGTCTAGCCATAAAGTCGTCAAATTCATCTAAGCATGGGCTATGAAATTTAGTAGAGGGGATTTCAACTTTATCATATCTATAGAGAGAATTTACCTTTACTACCTGTGTCGGGTTATCAAGACAACGTGGTTCTTCGACAGGCGGTATATTAAGACTATGTATTTCTTCAATAGGTGGTAAATTCTTAACATCTTCAGCTTTAATACCTTTTTCTTTCATTGATTTCTTTGCCTCTTGCATATCTTCAGAACTGAGAAATAAAACACCTCTCTTCTTCGGAGTGGGTTTAGGAATAGGTTCAGGGGTTGGCTCAATTGGTTCAGGAATTGCCTCAGGAATTGGCTCAGGAAGAGTCCAATTATTTTCATTAGTCAACATATTATTCAATAGTAATTCAGCTTCGTCGACTGTTCTTTCCCTGAAAACACAACCAGCACAACTATCCAAGTAGTCCTTGGAAGCATCGGTTAGTCCATTATAAAAGATATCAAGTATTTCATTTTTCTTGAGAGGACGATCAAGCAAAGCATTTAGTAATTGGAGAAGCCTCCCCCAAGCTTGTGGGAGACTCTCTTCTTTGATTTTCACAAAATTATATATTTCCCGCAAGGAAGCTTGTTTCTTATGAGCAGGTAAATATTTAGCAGAGAAGTAATAAATCATATCCTGGGGACTACTGATACGTCCATTTTGCATCATGCTTTTATATCAATATTTATTGCATTATGGGCTATTATTTCACGTTATGTCACATCACTTATGGCTATTCTCTCTTATTTTACAAGGTTTACATGAAGAGGGAGAATGCTGGCAACTGGAACTCTGGACTGGAAAATGAGCAAATATTGGAGGCCTATTTTGCGCAACTCCAAAAGTCCTGAAACTCCATGGAATATCTTAAAATAAATAAAGAAAAATCGTCGCCAAAGATGAAGGCCAGGGGGCGCACACCCTACTCACGAGGGTGGGGGCGCCCTCCCCCCCTGGGGCGCGCCCCCCTACCTCGTGGGCCCCCTGGTGGCTCTCCGACGCCCATCTTCTCCTATATGAAGTATTTCGATGAGAAAAAAACCAGAAGCAACCTTTCGGGACGAGACTCCACCGCCACGAGGCGGAACCTTGGCGGAACCAATCTAGGGCTCCGGCGGAGCTGTTCTGCCAGGGACACTTCCCTCCGGGAGGGGGAACACATCACCATCGTCATCACCAACGCTCCTCTCATCGGGAGAGGGCAATCTCCATCAACATCTTCACCAGCACCATCTCATCTCCAAACCCTAGTTCATCTCTTGTATCCAATTCTTGTCTCCAAGTCCGGGATTGGTGCTAGTAGGTTGCTAGTAGTGTTGATTACTCCTTGTAGTTGATGCTAGTTGGTTTATTTGGTGGAAGATCATATGTTCAGATCCTTTATGCATATTATTACCCCTGTGATTATGAACATGAATATGCTTTGTGAGTAGTTACATTTGTTCCTGAGGACAAGGGAGAAGTCTTGCTATTAGTAGTCATGTGAATTTGGTATTCGTTTGATATTTTGATAAGATGTATGTTGTCTAGCCTCTAGTGGTGTTATGTGAACATCGACTACATAACACTTCACCATTATTTGGGCCTAGAGGAAGGCATTGGGAAGTAATAAGTAGATGATGGGTTGCTAGAGTGACAGAAGCTTAAACCCTAGTTTATGCGTTGCTTTGTAAGGGGCTGATTTGGATCCATATGTTTCATGCTATGGTTAGGTTTACCTTAATACTTTTGTTGTAGTTGCGGATGCTTGCAATAGAGGTTAATCATAAGTGGGATTCTTGTCCAAGTAAGGGCAGTACCTGTCGGGGGTTGGGTGCGACATATGCCAAATGATGGCTTATCATGGTGGGAGCGAGTAGAATGTCGCCCGTGCCAGGAAACGGGATTAGGCGAAGGCATGCACGCCGGTGAATCTTACCCAGCATCGGGGCTCTCCGGGGAGATAACACCCCTACTGCTGCTCTGCGGGGTCTTCGCATGATCACTAAGGCGTAGTGACTACAAGGTTGCTCTTAGAGCTGTATTCTGGAGGTAGAAGGAGACAAGGCTAGCCCTCTTCTTCCTATATCATCGGGTCTAAGGCTAATGGAAGTGAACCCTTTGCATGGGTGACCCGGGGGGTTTATATAGGCCTACCCCCCGGGGATACAATGGTAATCCGGCTGGGCGCGGGTCCCAACCGTCTGTCTCACATGCCGCCGTCTTCTCCGCCGACTGATGGGGCCCGCCGACTCGCGGGCCCCGCCGGCGAGTCCGGCACTGTAGCCGTGCTTCTGATGATGCAGGCTTGGTCATTGGGTCGTGGCAACAGTGCCACCGTCTATCGGGCGATCACTGTCGTTACTCCCCATCTTGTCTGGTTAATGGCGCGTGGGACCCGTGAGAGGGGCTGGCCGACTCCGGGGAGCCGACTCCCACGGGGCCGCCTTCGAGGCGTACCCGCCGTCTTCTAGCTCTCACTGACTGGCGGGCCCGCCGTCTCTGAGCCGTATAGGTAGGCCATCGTGGCCACAGTGCGCCGTGCACTGTGGCCGAGGTCAGGTCTGGCATGGCTACAGTGCCGGGCCACGCCGGAGATCTCCGGCGGTACGGCACACTGTAGCCACGCCGACCCCTCGCAAGCAGGAGGTGACGGCCACGCCGTGGTCGTACCCGCAATGAGTGTAGAGTCGCGGGCCGACTCTCTATAGCCGGCTCCTCTGGAAGTCGCCGGCCATGAGTCGTCCCATCTGGGAGTCGTCA
>NC_041387.1:51888446-51918186 GCF_002162155.2 Triticum dicoccoides
AGACTCGGCTCATCTGGGAGTCATCATCTGAGACTCGGTTCATCTGGGAGTCGTCATCTGAGACTCGGTTCATCTGGGAGTCGTCATCTGAGACTCGGCTCATCTGGGAGTCGTCATCTGAGACTCGGTTCATCTGGGAGTCGTCATCTAAGACTCGGTTCATCTGGGAGTCGTTATCTGAGACTCGGCTTTGAGGGGCGCGGCCTGCCCCGATGTCTTGAAAGGTTCTGGGACTCGGGTCAGCCTACTCGTGGCCCATCACTCCGATAGTAGTCCCCGAAGTTGGTGAGGCTCCGAGAGTGACTCGCTGGGGGGCCTCAATAGTTTCATTCTTCTGGTGGTCGAATCTGGGCTTTGTTTACCGTCTTCCTCTGGGCCGACTATCCATAGTCGGATTCGTAGAGGGTCATCTTGTTCTGTGGAGAGCTCGAAAGTCGTGGCGGGAGACCAGGCGGCGTGCCTGATACGCTTCCCTGCTGCCGCACACCGCGGCCCTATTGCGCGGCGCCACGCGGCAGGGACAGTCTGCCGTCCCACGCGCGCGACAGGACGGGATGTCAGGCGGGGCCTGCCACTACCGCTCCTCAGCACGCGAACGGATCTGCTGCGGCCGCGCAAACGGTTAGGCTTCTCACGCCGTTACTGCGCGCAGTAACTTCATGGGGTAAATCGTGGGGCGGCGTGGGGCTCTGGGCACAGTTAATCCCACGCCCGCCCCCTCGGCTTCTCAGCCTCCAAGGCTATAAGTAGGGGCGAGTGGAGCGGCATAGCACGCGCGCCCATCTCCCCCGACCCCCGCTTCCTCTTGCTTCCTCTCTCCCTCTTGCCGCCGACGAGCAGAACCACACCGCACCAGCCAGCGATGAGCTCCTCCTCCGCCGCCGCGGCTCCGGCCGTGCGTTCCAGCACGTGGGACGGCTCGGAGGTCGACGACGACCTCATTGAATTCCTCCGCAAGACGCGCCGGCTCCCTGGCGCACACCTCGTGCGAGCCCGCACCGCATCGGCGAAGGAGATACCACTGGCGCCGGAGGAGGGCGAGCGGGTCATCTTCCGCTCGCACCTCATGCGCGGCCTGGGGCTGCCGGCGAGCGGCTTCTTGCGCTCCTTATTGGAGTTTCACAGCCTCCAGCCGCACCACCTCACCCCGAACACGGTGGTGCTGCTCTCCGCCTTCGCCACTCTGTGCGAAGGTTTCCTCGGCGTTCTCCCCACCATCGAGCTGCGGGGGGAATTCTTCTCTTCTAAGCTCGGCACGCACGTCGCCAGCGTGCCAGCTCAGTGTGGTGCCTTCATCGCGATGCGACGCTCGACGGCCGACAACCCCTTCCCTTCCATCTCGCAGATCAAGTCGGTGAGGATGTGGCAACGCTCATACTTCTACCTGAAGAACCTCGCCCCCGATGGCGACTGGGTTAATCTGCCGGCTTACGAAGCCGGCCCCCCAGCTGGGAGGCTCCCCAGCTGGTCTCATCGGGTCAAGACGCTGACTCCTGCCAGAGCCGCCGCCGTAGCGCGACTCCGAGTCTTGACGCAGTCGGAGGGCCTCATCGGGTCCGACTTGCTGGCCGCCTTCGTGGCGCGCCGAGTTCTCCCGCTCTAAGGTCGGCCTCACCTGATCTATCAGATGAGCGGCCTCCGAGACCCAAGTCGGATGAGCACCAAGGAGATGCCCCGCGCGGAGGTGGCAAACATGGTGAATCATATCACGGACTGCGAGTTCGGGGAGGACTAGCAGTTCGGCAAGGAGCCGTACTCGCGCGACAACCCCCCACCAGTGGTAAGTCACATCTCCTTATTGCTTTGTCTTCTTTGCAGCCGAATCTGGTTTCTGATTCTCGTTGGTTTCTTATGAACTAGAACCCCCTCATGCAGCCTGCAGGCGGCGCCACGAGACAGCCCCGCGAGTTTGTCCCGATCGTGCGGAGAGCGACGTCGACGACCCCGACTTGGGGGCGGTGGCGATGGAAGCCGACGCCGAAGGCGGGGGAGGAGGAGCGGTAGGCGGCTTCAGGCCCTCGGCCACCTTCGCCGACTGGCCTGACGACGATGCCGAAGGGGAAGTCACCCTGCGCCACCAGCCGAGGGTCGGCTCGTCGGGCGCCGGTTCCTCCGCCGGCCTGGCTGGCCAAGGCGGCGCGAAGAGGCGTCACGCCGGGCCGAGTGCGCCCGGTGGCAAATTGAAGAAGTTCAAGGGGGCGGCCGCCGCGACCAAACGTGAGAAGGCCCCCGCTAGTCTCTGCGTAAGTCTTTACGCTTTTTTATTTTCCTTCGGTGAATCTTGTCCGAGTCTTCTTTTATACTCCTCCCATTCTTCTTCAGGGCCCCTCTTTCCCTTGAGAGAGTCGCCGTCCCCTCCATCATGGGGTCGGCAGAGACGTCCGCCAATACTCGGCAGGTTGACCCCGCCGCCGACCTCCGGGAGGCGACGGAGCGAAACACGCAGGAGAAGCGCAACGAGGAGGCCGACCGTCTGGAGAAGGCGGAGGCCGAGAAGGTGGCCGCCTCCGCCCAAAAGAAGCTGGAGGATGCCGAAGCCGCCCTTGCAGCGAGATGGCGAGCCGAGGAGGCCGCGCGTCGCCGATCGGCGATGCTCGTCCCCCCACTGTCCTCTGCACCACCGCCTCCAGAGTTCACGGGACAGACCGGAGAGGCCGGCACCGAGAACCCCGTCGTGGAGAAGGAGAGCAGCGAGGCATCCATGTCGGACACTCTCGTGCCGCCACCGCCGCCTCCACCGCCGTCTGGGAGACCGCACGGCAAATAGCCGGCGGGTTCGTCGGAGCCGCCGACCGCGGATGAGTCCAAGGCGAGGCTGCTTCTCCAAGTTGCCTCGCCAGTGCGCCGCCGTCTTGAGAGGGCGACCTCGGCGCCGCGACCTCGGGAGACCGCGCCGCCAGCTCGGCAGCCCTAGACGCTAAGGCAACAAGCGCCGCGCCATCGGGTGGTTGCGCGGAGGCGGCACTGGGCCGCTGAATCAAGCGCTTCTGGACGTTCAGGCGAAGCTATGCGCTAAAGGCGACGCCCTTCAAACTTGCACTAGGGCGCATCTGGCAGCGCAGACGGCCGTCCGAGTACGTTTCCTTCTTCTTTTTGATTCTTGTTTTTCTCTGTGGGGGCGCGCCAGCGCACCCACTGGGTGTAGTCCCCGAGTTTCGGGCCAGCTGCTGAGCAGGCGGCTCGGAACTCCCTCTGTCGAGTTCCAAGTACTTATTTTGTCTGACATCGTTGTTTGCAGGAGTATCACAACCTCCGCGCCACTGCCTTCAACCGCAATGTTGAGGAGTTGAGCAAGTGGACTGCCGACTTGACGGAGAGCCGGAGTAAGTTCTTTTCCCTCTCTTCTTCGCGGGGGCGCGCTGGCGCACCCGCGGGCTATAGTCCCCGAGATTCGGGCCGACTACTGAGCAGTCGGGCCAGATCTTCCCGGCGATCTTCTTTGCTGATGACTTTGACGTTTCCTTTCTTGTTCTTCTTTCTTCGCGGGGGCGCGCTGGCGCACCCGCGGGCTGTAGTCCCCGAGATTCGGGCCGACTGCTGAGCAGTCGGGCCGGATCTTCCCGGCGCCCTTCTTTGCTTTACGACTTATTTGTCTCTTTCTTTCGTGTTTCAGGGGCCAACGCTACTCTTCAGGGGCAGCTGGGTGAAGTTAACACCGCCTTGCGCGCCAAGGGGGAGGAGTGCAGCAAACTCGCTGCGGAGCGCGATCTGCTTACTGCGCAGCTGGCCGAGCAGAAGGAGCTGCTCAAGAAGGCGCAGGACGAGGCCGAGAAGAAGGAGGCCACTCTCCTGGCCGAGTTCGAGAGCGAACGCTCCTCCTGGACCGACAAGGAGGCGATGCTGACTTCCGGCTTCCACGAGATTGAGGATATCGTCGATGGTGAGCTTTCTTTCTTTGAATTTCCGACTATGTGTCAGGCTGACTTCTGATTTTTCGACTTGCTTCTTTTTTGTCTTGGCAGACTTCTTCCCTGGCCACTCGCAGGAAGTCCCTCTGGCCATCGAGGCTGATCGTGAGGCGCGAAGGGCAAATGGTGAGGTGATTGCCGCCAACGCTCCCTTGATCGTCGATGAGCAGCTTCTGAGCATCGAGGCCTGTCTTCGTCCGGCCCACCGGCGGATGCGCCGGCTTCAGCATGCTGGCGCCCAGGCGGTTGCCGCTCTGTGGCCAGACATGCCGGCTCTGCACACCGCCAGTCGGACCGCCGACTGGCTGGAAGTCACCGCCGACCGTCTTGAAGCTTGGAAGGGTTCCTCGGCCCGGGCCGGAGCGCGCCGGGCCTTGGAGTTCGTCAAGGTGTGGTATCCGGGGCTTGACTTGGACCGTCTGGCCGCGTTCCGGTCAGAGGCCTAGGCCGAGCTGGAGGCTATGGAGGGCGCCCTTGTCGAGCGTGCGGCGGCCATCGCCGAGTACACGGACACCAGTGTCTTCGTCCCCGAATGGGCTGAAGGCGGCGAGGAAGTGCCGCCAGAGTGGTTCGGGATGAACCCGGAATATGGCGAGGACTCGGCTGAGGTGATTGACTCCTGCACCGAGGAACAAGGCGAGGCGGAGGACGAAGGCGAGACGGAGGTGCCAGAGGGCGGAGCGGGCGACCAGCCTCAGCTCGACCGCGCCTCTAGCAACGAGCCTCGTCCGACCGGGCCAACTGCCGCTGGCGGCGATCAAGCCGAGACTGCCCGACCGACTCCCCCGGCGCCTGACACCGCCATCTCCTCCGACCCTCCGAACCCGTCTGCCGCTCCTTAGGCTGCCTTCTGGCTTTTTTTATCTGTTCTAGAAGGTCTTTGATGAACTTGTTAATTTGCACAATTCCACCCTCGGGGTGTATGTTAAACTTCTGTCTGAAGATTCGGCCAATGGACCTATGCTTATGTAAATATTAATCAGAGTCCTATCTTTCCTTGCTCATTGCTCCTTTGGCTTTTTCCCTTGACGCCTTCCCCTAGTTGCCACTTTCCCAGCTGGCAAACCGCTCTGCGGACTGCTGCTGGGCCAAATGCCTAACTACTTTGCGGAAAGCAAGTACTTGCCTTTCTTTGGAGTTTGTTTAACAAGTTGGATAGAAAGCAGTAAGCCGAATACTCATGAGTCGGCTTGTAAGAAAGGGGGGCTGGAAACCGACTTAAGCTATGTTGATGTTTTGGGTCCTTAGCCATTTTTCGTGTGGACGCCCATTCATCCTTACTCCTGCTTACCAAACAGTCGCTCTGCGAGCTGCGGCTTCTAGCAAGAGACGGCTTAGGCGCCGCACACTACTTGTACGACTTCAGGAAACATTTCATAGCGCCATATGGCGAATCCCCGGGCCGACTAGTCGAACCCGGCGCCAAGCGGCATAGCAAGAAGTAGCATACTTGAAGGCATAATTCTTATCATACAGATAATCAAAAGGGGTAGTCCCCGAGCTCGTCTCGTGGGGCCCGAAGTCTCGGTACTTTAATACAAAGGGGTAGTGTGATACATACTGAATCAACTGTAAAACCTTTGGAGGAGGTTTGCGTTCCATGGTCGTTCCGACTCTTTGCCGGAGTCATCTCTCTTGCGACCTCGGGGCTTCTGAGCATCGATCAGGTAGTAGGAGTCATTGCCCAACACCTTGCTGACAATAAAGGGGCCTTCCCAAGATGCCGACAGCTTGTGCTGGCCGGCTGTCCGCTGGATCAGTCGGAGCACAAGGTCGCCCTCTTGGAAAGATCTTGGCTTGACCTTCCTATTGTAGTATTGGCGCAGGCTCTACTGGTAGATGCCGGACCGACTGAGTGCCAACAGCCGGCCCTCTTCCAGCAGATCGACACCGTCTTGACGTGCTTCTTCTACTTCCTCCTTGGTGTACATGGTGACTCGCGGGGAGTCGAATTCTATGTCCGTCGGGATGACGGCTTCGGCACCGTAGACGAGGAAGAAAAGCGTGAAGCCGGTTGACTTGTTTGGAGTCGTGCGCAGACTCCAGAGGACGGCTGGTAGCTCCTCGAGCCAACAGCCGGCCGAGCGCTCTAGTGGTTCAACCAGGCGGGGCTTGATGCCAGATAGGATGAGGCCGTTTGCTCGCTCTACCTGGCCGTTTGACTGCGGATGGGCGACGGACTCTAAGTCCAGTCGGATGCCTTGTGTAGCGCAGAAACGAGCCAAGGCTCCTTTGGCAAAATTTGTGCCATTGTCGGTGATGATGCTATGTGGTATGCCGTACCGAGTCGTAATGTCAGCGATGAAGGTTACTGCAGTCGGACCATTCAATTTCTTGATGGGTTTTGCTTCTATCCACTTGGTGAACTTGTCCACTGCGACAAGTAGGTGAGTTAGGCCGCCTCGTGCCGTCTTGAATGGTCCCACCATGTCTAGGCCCCAAACCGCAAAGGGCCAGGCGATGGGAATGGTCTTGAGCACCGAAGCCGGCTGGAGCAGCTTGGAACGGAACATCTGGCACCCTTTGCAGTTTTGAACTAATTCTTTGGCCTCTTCCAGGGCAGTCGGCCAGAAGAATCCGTGTCGGAAGGCTTTGGCGACGAGTGCCCTTGAAGCCGCATGATGGCCACACTCGCCTTCATGGATGTCTCTGAGAATTGCTTGACCTTGTTCTGCCTCGACACAGCGTTGGTAGACACAACACTGCGCGTGACCAGCTCTCTATTGACTATGGTATAGGCTGCCGCTCGGCGTTGCACTTGCCGAGCCAGGATTTCATCAGCTGGAAGCTCTTTGTTTACTAGGAACTTGAGGATGGGCTGGGCCCATGAGGGTGCTGCTACTTCTTCGATTTCCACTGTTGCGACTTGGACAAGGGTGGCTGGGCTGGGAGGCGGTGGGCTGGGATCCGCGGCCGCTTGCTGGGTCGATGAAGTCCCCGGGCCGATTGGAGCAGTCCCCGAGCCGAGCTCTAGAGTCTTCAGGCTAACTGTCGCAGTCCCCGGGCCGGGTTCTGAAGTCCCCGGGCCGGCTTTGACTGCGACATTTTTGGAGCCGTCTGCTGGTGCTCTTGAGTCGGATCCGACTTCTTCGAGGGCAGCTGGCACAAAAATGGAGTCTGATTCTGGCGAAGGCTTGATAGACGGCTTGAGGAGGCGCTGAAGGGCGACGCCAGATGGTATTGCTATACGGGTGGAGCCGACTCGTGCCAGGGCGTCCGCTTGGTCATTGTCATTTCTTGGAATGTGAAGGAATTCACACCCCTCGAAATATCCGCTGAGTTGCTGCACAAGGAAGTGGTAGCTCGCCATGTTTGCATCTTTGGCGTCCTAGTCGCCAGATGACTGCTGGACCACCAAATCGGAGTCGCCGTAGCACAGGATCCGGCGGATGCCGAGTTCTTTGGCAAGCCGGAGCCCGTGAACGAGCGCCTCGTATTCGGCAATGTTGTTGGAAGCGGCGAAGTGGATCTGCAGTGCGTACTTGAGCTTGTCGCCTTTGGGGGAGGTGAGGACGACGCCGGCTCCCAGGCCGGTGCGCATCTTGGAGCCATCGAAATGCATTCGCCAATGGGTGGAGTCAGGTGCTGGCGGCAGGTACTGGGTCTCGGCCCAGTCGACAAGGAAGTCGGCCAGTGCTTGTGACTTGATGGCGGTGCGGGGCTGCTAGTAGATGGTGTAGGGAGCCAGATCTATGGCCCACTTGGCTACTCGGCCTGAAGCATCACGGCTTCCGATGATCTCGGCCAGTGGAGCGGTGCAAACCATAGTGATTGGATGTTCTTGAAAGTAAGGCTTCAACTTCTTAGCGGCGAAATGCACGCCGTAGCACATCTTCTGGTAGTGGGGGTAGTTCTGCTCGGAGGTTGACAGTACCTCGCTTAGGTAATATACCGGTCTCTGGACAGGGAGCGCCTTGCCTTCCTCCTTGCGCTCGACTACGACAACTGTGCTGACTACCCGGCTGGTGGCGGCAATGTATAGGAGCATAGGCTCTTTGGGAGTCGCAGCCGCCGGCACAGGGGGAGTCGTCAACATCTTCTTCAACTCGAGAAATGCTTCATCCGCCTTGTGGTTCCACTCGAAGAAGGTGGTCTTCTTCATCAGTTGGTACAAAGGGAGAGCCTTCTCGCCCAGCCGACTGATGAATCGGCTGATGGACGCCAAGCAGCCGGTGAACTTCTGCACATCTAGCAGTCGGCGGGGGACTGCCATCCTCTCGATGGCTTTGATCTTTACAGGGTTGCATTCTATGCCACGTTCGGAGACCAGGAAACCAAGGAGCTGGCCAGCTGGTACTCCGAAGACGCACTTCTCCGTATTGAGCTTGATCTGGAATCGGCGTAGATTCTCAAAGGTTTCTTGGAGATCCTCCAACAATGTTCCCCGCTTTTCCGTCTTCACCACCACATCATCTACATAGACGTGGGCATTTCTGCCGAGTTGCTTGAGGAGGCACTTCTACATGCAACGCTGAAAGGTGGCGCCGACATTCCTCAAGCCGAACATCATAGTCAGGTAGCAGAAGGCTCCAAACGGCGTGATGAAAGCAGTCTTCAGTCTGTCCGCCGGGTTCAGCTTGATCTGGTGATATCCTGAATATGCATCTAAGAAGCTCAACAGCTCGCATCCGGCTGTGGAGTCTATCACCTGGTCAATTCTTGGCAGAGCAAATGGATCTTTGGGGCAAGCTTTGTTGAGGCTTGTGTAGTCGATACACATCCGCCTCTGCTTGTTCTTCTTCAACACTAGGATCGGGTTCGCCAGCCATTCTGGAAAGAACACCTCCATAATGAAGCCGGCCGCTAGGAGTCGGGCTATCTCTTCTCCAACAACTCTTTTTTTCTCTTCTGACAGGCGGCGCAAGGGCTTCCTGACGGGCTTCACATCAGATCGGACATGTAACTTGTGCTCGGCGAATTCCATCGGTACACCTGGCATGTCTTTAGGGGACCATGCAAAGATGTCCCGATTATCACGGAGGAAATTGACGAGCTTGCCTTTCTATTTGCTGTCTAGGTTTGCACCTATGACAGCGTGCCTCTCCGGGTGCTCCGGGTCCAAAGGTATCTTCTTTGTTTCTTTAGCCGGCTTGAATGAACCATCAGCTTCCGACTCCTTGGGGTCGGGCGACATCTCTGGCTGCTTGCCGGCCATCGCCACAACCCGGTCAAGGAGTCGCCTTTCAGTTGCGATCACCAGGGACTCGGCCAACCGACTGCTCTCGGCCGCGCAGGCGGACGACTTCCTGTAGTCGCCAGCCACGGTCAGAATCCCCTTTGAACTCGGCATCTTCATCTTGAGGTAGGCGTAGTGGGGAACCGCCATGAACTTGGCTAAGGCAGGTCGGCCAAGCAACGCTTGGTATGGGCTTTCAAGGTCCACCACTTCAAACCAGACTGGCTCTCGGCGAAAATGATCTTTGTCTCCGAAGAGGACGTCTATCTGGATCTTGCCGATTGGGGAGCAGGAAAGGCCAGGCACAATGCCGTGGAAAACAGTTCGGCTGCTTTGAAGCTGTTTCTGCTTGATTCCTAATTTCTCCATGGTATCCTTGTATAGGATGTTGATGTTGCTGCCTCCGTCTATCAACACTCGCGAGAAGCGAGCGGCCCGTCTATCAGTGGCCAAGGTAGCACTCAGAACCAAGGCGTAGGAGCCCGGATTCGGCATCACCTCTGGGTGATCTGCTCTGCTCCAACTGATAGGCTTCTCGGACCAATGCATAAACTCCGGAGTATCTGATGCTACTGCGTTTACTTCTTGCTGCTGCAACCGTCTGCTGCGTCGATCATCAACCATACTGGTGAACACCACACAAGCTCCATGTTCTTCGGGGTATTCATCTTGTACGGCGCCGACTGGCCTGGCCACCGGCTGCTGGGGCGGCTGTGGAGGCGGCGGCCCAGCAGGCGGTGGAGGAAGGAGGCCGTCTCCCTTGGCGATTCTGGTGAGCCAGTGGCATTTCCGGGTGGTATGGTTTGACGGCTTCGCGCCGCTGTGGAACTTGCAGGGACCATCCAAAGTCTGCTCATAAGAGAAGGCCGGCAACCAGTTGGACTTGCCGCCCTTCTGCCGCTTTGCCGGAGGCTGCCCCTCAGGCTGTTGGTCTTCAACTGTTGCGACCTGCCGACTGCTGGAAGTCGGTTGTGGGGCCTTGCGCTTGTGATCATTCTGCTGCTGTCGCCGACTGGTATCTCCAGCCGGAGTTCTGGGAGCCTGAGGGGCCACTTTGCCAGTCGCACTAACTTGAATCTCTGTCTTCATGGAGGAGTCGGTGGTGGCATACTTGTCTGCAATGACCAGCAACTCATCGAGGGTCTCGGGCTCGTCGCAGAGGAGCCGGTGCTTAAGGAGGGTGCCTTCTCTGCACCCGGCGATGAAGTAATCGATAGCCTGCACCTCGTGCATGCCCTCGCAGGATTTCCGAAGCTCGCCCCATCGCGTGAGGTAGTCGCGCGTCGACTCGTCTTGGCCTTGCACGCACAAGGAAAGTTGTCGTGGCTTGGGAGGCCGCTTGTACGTGCTGGTGAAGTTGCGGATGAAAGCTTCGGTGAAGTCAACCAACTATTGATGTTGCAGGGCTTCAAACTGTTCAACCATGTCCGGGCCGTGCCCTGGAGCATTAGCGGAACGTACTTCACGGCAACACGCTTGTTGCCATTTGCTATGTTGACGGTTGTGGAGTAGTTAACCAGCCAATCCTCCGGCTTCACGGAGCCGGTGTACTTGGGTGTGTCTCGGGGGAGCGTGAACCCTTTGGGGAAGGGCTCATCTCGGATGCGGGGCCCAAAGCAGGGTGGACCCAGCTCGTCTTCTTCTTCAAGCGCCAGGGATCGGTGGAGTCGGTCGATCCGGTGGCGAGCGTCGTTCTCTCCGACTCCTTCTCGACGACCGAGGCGGTCGCCGAGAGTCGGATGCTCGATAGGCGGCGGGGAGACTCGTCTTTCCCTTCGTGGTGGGGGAGGCAGGTAGTCGCCTTGCCGCTCCACTGCTCTTGGGCGGCCGTCTTGGTCGCACTCGATGGTGATGCGAGTCCGACTGTGGCTGACAGCCGGATCCTTCTCTTTTCTTTCGCGGACTCCGCCAGTCAGCGTCTGAGACGTCGCGCCTTGATCTCGGCGGGGAGGTAAGTCGTCATTTTGTCGCTGCAGCACCTCCGTGCGGCAGCCGGCTTCGTTTTGTGCGGCAGCCGCTTTGAGGAGTCGTTGGACTCGCTCGGTCATTAGGCGGCGCTCTTCGCCTTTGAAGTTGTCTAGCTCGTCTGCCGCCGCTTGGGCGGCACGGATGTTCTCCGCAGGCGTGGCATATACGGGGAGATCGGCCCCGAACAGGTTGGCGATGGCCGCGCCGTGTTGTCGGACCGCGCCTAGGCGGCTAGGCCCAGTCGGCGCCGGCGAGCCGCCCACAGCGCGATCTATCTCACGTTGGTAGGCCTCCGACAAGCGTCTCATGCTTGCCAGCTTCTTCGCGCCTTCGACAAGCTGGAGGCGCCGTGCCTCTAGCGTCTCAGCGTCAGCATCCTCCAGAATGGGCGCCGTCAGGTCTCGCAGAGCCGCGTCGAGCGGGTCATGAGCTCCTTCACCGGAGCGCTCGCCATGACTGATGACGAGCACTTCCGTGGTGGCGCTTCCGCCGCTCGCCTCGCGAGGGAGCGGCTCGTCGTAGATCACCACGTTGGAGGGGAACATGTCGAGCGACACGCCGTCGGAGTCGACTAGCATCGGTTCGGTGGAGCCTACGGACTCCAAGTCCACGGCAGGCTCGCCGGCGACGTGGAGATGGTCGAGGAGGCCCGCGAGGAGGCTTTCGGGGCCGCCCGTGCCTGCATCAGATGCAGGCTCGTCGGAGATGCTAACCTCGCCGAGAAGGTCAGCGAGGCAGCTCGCTGCGCAGGCGTCGTAGACGCTTTGCAGCACGTCAGGGAAAGCGCCATCGGGCGTGCCAGGCTGGCTACGCTCGCGGGGGAGGAAAAGGGTTCCCGTCCAAAGCAGGTCTCCGGACGACGGTGCACCTCGCCCCACGGTGGGCGCCAAATGTCGGGGGTTGGGTGTGACATATGCCAAAGGATGGCTTATCATGGTGGGAGCGAGTAGAACGTCGCCGGTGCAAGGAAACGGGATTAGGCGAAGGCATCCACGCCGGCAAATCTTACCCAGCTTCGGGGCTCTCCGGGGAGATAACACCCCTACTGCTGCTCTGCGGGGTCTCCGCATGATCACTAAGGCGTAGTGACTACAACGTTGCTCCTAGAGCTATATTCTGGAGGTAGAAGGAGACAAGGCTAGCCCTCTTCTTCCTATATCATCGAGTCTAAGGCTAATGGAAGTGAACCCTTTGCATGGGTGACCCGGGGGGTTTATATAGGCCTACCCCCCGGGGATACAATGGTAATCCGGCTGGGCGCGGGTCCCAGCCGTCTGTCTCACATGCCGCCGTCTTCTCCACCGATTGATGGGGCCCGCCGACTGATGTGTCCCAGCCGTCTGTCTCACAGGCCATCGTCTTCTCCGCCGACTGATGGGGCCCGCCGACTCGCGGGCCCCGCCGGCGAGTCCGGCACTGTAGCCGTGCTTCTGATGACGCATGCTTGGTCATTGGGTCGTGGCAACAGTGCCGCCGTCTATCGGGCGATCACTGTCGTTACTCCCCATCTTGTCTGGTTAATGGCGCGTGGGACCCGTGAGAGGGGCTGGCCGACTCCGGGGAGCCGACTCCCACGGGGCCGCCTTCGGGGCATACCCGTCGTCTTCTAGCTCTCACTGACTGGCGGGCCCGCCGTCTCTGAGCCGTATAGGTAGGCCATCGTGGCCACAGTGCGCCGCGCACTATGGCCGAGGTCAGGTCTGGCATGGCTACAGTGCCGGGCCACGCCGGAGATCTCCGGCGGTACGGCACACTGTAGCCACGCCGACCCCTCGCAAGCAGGAGGTGACGGCCACGCCGTAGTCGTACCCGCAATGAGTGTAGAGTCGCGGGCCGACTCTCTATAGCCGGCTCCTCTGGAAGTTGCCGGCCATGAGTCGGCCCATCTGGGAGTTGTCATCTGAGACTCGGTTCATCTGGGAGTCGTCATCTGAGACTCGGTTCATCTGGGAGTCGTCATCTGAGACTCGGTTCATCTGGGAGTTGTCATCTGAGACTCGGCTCATCTGGGAGTCGTCATCTGAGACTCGGTTCATCTGGGAGTCGTCATCTGAGACTCGGTTCATCTAGGAGTCGTCATCTAAGACTTGGCTCATCTGGGAGTCGTCATCTGAGACTTGGTTCATCTGGGAGTCGTCATCTGAGACTCGGTTCATCTGGGAGTCGTTATCTGAGACTCGGCTTTGAGGGGCGCGGCCTGCCCTGATGTCTTGAAAGGTTCTGGGGCTCGGGTCAGCCTACCCGTGGCACATCATTCCGACAGTACCCAAGCACCGGTCCACCCACATATCAAATTATCAAAGTACCGAACGCAAATCATGTGAGCATGATGAAAACTAGCTTGACGATATTCCCATGTGTCCTCGGGAGCGTTTTTCCTATTATAAGAGTTTGTACGGGCTTGTCCTTTGCTACAAAAAGGATTGGGCCACCTTGCTGCACTTTATTTACTTTTGTTACTTGTTGCTCGTTACAATTTATCTTATCACAAAACTATCTGTTACTACTTATTTCAGTACTTGCAGAGAATACCTTGCTGAAAACCGCTTATCATTTCCTTCTACTCCTCGTTGGGTTCGACACTCTTACTTATCGAAAGGACTACGATAGATCCCCTATACTTGTGGGTCCTCTAGACTCTTATCTGGTGCCGTTGCCGGGGAGTGAAGCGCCTTTGGTAGGTGGAATTTGGTAAGGAAAAAATTATTTAGTGTGCTGAAATTTTCTGTCACTTGGTACTATGGAAAGTAATTCTCTGAGGGGCTTGTTCGGGGTATCTTCACCTCGTCCAGTAGAGCAAAGATTTGCTCCTCTACCTACTCAACCTACTAAACCTATTGAAAATGAAACTCCTTTTGAGATTCCTTCGGGTATGATGGAAAAACTGCAAGCTAACACTTTTACAGGAGATGGAACAAGGCATCCTGATGAACATCTACGCTATTTGGATGACGTTTGTGGACTATTTAAGCTCGTAGGTATACCCGATGATGTTGTTAAGAAGAAGGCCTTCCCTTTATCTTTGAAGGGAGACGCATTGACATGGTACAGGCTATGTGATGATATGAGATCATGGAACTATAAAAGATTGAAATTGGAATTTTATCAAAAGTATTACCCTATGCATCTTGTTCATCGTGATCGCAATTATATATATAATTTTTGGCCTCGCGAAGGAGAAAGCATCGCTCAAGCTTGGGGGAGGCTTAAATCAATGTTATAGTAATGCCCCAATCATGAGCTCCCAAGAGAAGTAATTATGCAAAGTTTTTATGCTCGGCTTTCTGATAACAATCGCACCATGCTCGATACTTCTTGTGCTGGCTCTTTTATGATGAAGACTATTGAATTCAGATGGAATTTATTGGATAGAATTAAACACAACTCTGAAGATTGGGACCTCGACGAAGGTAAGGAGTCAGGTATGACACCTAAGTTTGATTGTGTTAAATCTTTTATGGATACCGATATTTTCCGTAAGTTTAGCACTAAATATGGACTTGACTCTGAGATAGTAGCTTCTTTCTGTGAATCCTTTGCTACTTATGTTGATCTGCCTAAGGAGAAGTGGTTTAAATATCATCCTCCCATAGAAGTAAAAGTAGCTACACCTATTAAAGTTGAAGAAAAGACTGTCACTTACAATGATCCTATTGTTCCCACTTCTTATGTTGAGAAACCGCCTTTCCCTATTAGAATGAAGGATCATGCTAAAGCTTCAACTGTTGTTCGTAAAAGCAATATTAGAACTTATACACCTTCTGAGCAAGTCAAAGTAGAACCCAATATTGCTATTGTTAAAGATCTCTTGTCAGATAATATCGATGGGCATGTTATTCAATTCCAGGGTGAAACTGCTAGAATTGCTAAACCTTGTGATAAAGATAAACATAGACCTATGGTAGGAGTGCCTGTTATTTCAGTTAAAATAGGAGAGCATTGTTACCATGGCTTATGTGATATGGGTGCTAGTGCTAGTGTAATACCCATTGACTTATACAAAGAAATTATGCATGATATTGCACCTGCTGAGTTAGAAGATATTGATGTTACAATTAAACTTGCCAATAGAGACACTATATCTGCAATGGGAATTGTTAGATATGTTGAAGTCTTGTGTGGAAAAACCAAATATCCCGCTGATTTTCTTGTTCTTGGTTCTCCACAAGATAGCTTTTGTCCCATTATATTTGGTAGACCCTTCTTGAATACTATTAATGCTAGGATAGACTGCAAAAAGAATGTTGTTACTATTGGCTTCGATGATATGGTTCATGAGTTTAATTTCTCTAAATTTAGTAAACAACATCGTGAGGAAGAATCGCCTATTAAGGATGAAATTATTGGTCTTGCTTCTATTGTTGTACCTCCTAGTGATCCTTTAGAACAATATTTGCTAGACCATGAAAATGATATGTTCACGAATGAAAGAAGGGAAATAGATGAAGTATTCTTTAAACATGAACCTATCCTGCAACATAATTTGCCTGTTGAAATCCTAGGGGATCCTCCTCCACCCAAGGGTGACCCCGTGTTTGAGCTTAAACCGTTGCCTGATAATCTTAAATATGCTTATCTTGATGAAAAGAAAATACATCCCGTTATTATTAGTGCTAACCTTTCAGTGCATGAAGAAGAAAGATTATTGAAAACTCTGAAGAAGCACCGTGCCGCCATTGGATATACTCTTGATGATCTTAAGGGCATTAGTCCCACGCTATGTCAACATAAAATAAATTTGGAAGTGGATACCAAACTAGTTTGTGATCCTCAATGACGTCTGAATCATAAATGAAAGAAGTGGTAAGGAAAGAAATACTCAAGCTTCTGGAGGCAGGTATAATTTACCCCGTCGCTGATAGTCAGTGGGTAAGTCCTGTCCATTGTGTCCCTAAGAAGGGAGGTATTACTGTTGTCCCTAATGATAAAGATGAATTGATCCCGCAAAGAATTATCACAGGTTATAGGATGGTAATTGATTTCCGCAAATTAAATAAAGCTACTAAGAAAGATCATTACCCCTTACCTTTTATTGATCAAATGCTAGAAAGATTATGCAAACATACACATTATTGCTTTCTAGATGGTTATTCTGGTTTCTCTCAAATCCCTATGTCAGCTAAAGACCAATCAAAGACTACCTTTACATGCCCTTTTGGTACTTTTGCTTATAGACGTATGCCTTTTGGTTTATGTAATGCACCTGCTACCTTTCAAAGATGCATGATGGCTATATTCTCTGACTTTTGTGAAAAAAATTGTGAGGTTTTCATGGACGATTTCTCCGTCTATGGTTCCTCTTTTGATGATTGCTTGAGCAATCTTGATCGAGTTTTGCAGAGATGTGAAGAAACTAATCTTGTCTTGAATTGGGAAAAGTGCCACTTTATGGTTAATGAAGGTATTGTCTTGGGGCATAAAGTTTCTGAAAGAGGTATTGAAGTTGATAAAGCCAAGGTTGATTCTATTGAAAAGATGCCATGTCCCAAGGACATCAAAGGTATAAGACGTTTCCTTGGTCACGCCGGATTCTATAGGAGGTTCATTAAGGACTTCTCAAAATTTTCTCGGCCTCTGACTAATTTATTACAAAAAGATGTACCATTTGTCTTTGATGATAATTGTGTAGAAGCATTTGAAATACTTAAGAAAGCATTAGTCTCTGCACCTGTTGTTCAACCACCTGATTGGAATTTACCTGTTGAAATTATGTGTGATGCTAGTGATTATGCTGTAGGTCCTGTTCTAGGGCAAAGAGTTGATAAGAAATTGAATGTTATCCATTATGCTAGTAAGACTCTAGACAATGCTCAAAGAAACTATGCTACTACCGAAAAGGAACTTTTAGCAGTTGTATTTGCTTGTGACAAATTTAGACCCTATATTGTTGATTCTAAAGTAACTATTCACACTGATCATGCTGCTATTAAATATCTTATGGAAAAGAAGGATGTGAAACCTAGACTCATTAGATGGGTTCTCTTGCTAAAAGATTTCGATTTGCATATTGTTGGTAGAAAGGGAGCTAAGAACCCTGTTGTAGACAACTTATCTAGGTTAGAGAATGTTCTTGATGACCCACTACCTATTGATGATAGTTTCCCTGATGAGCAATTAAATGTCATAAGCCCTTCTCGTAGCACTCCATGGTATGTTGATTATGCTACTTATATTGTCGCTAAATTTATACCACCTAGCTTCACATACCAACAAAAGAAAAAGTTTTTCTATGACTTGAGATATTACTTTTGGGATGACCCACATCTTTATAAAGGAGTAGATGGTGTCATTAGACGTTGTGTACCTGAGCATGAACAGGAATAGATCCTATGCAAGTGTCACTCCGAAGCTTATGGAGGACACCATGCTGGAGATAGAACTGCACATAAGGTATTGCAATCTGGTTTTTATTGGCCTACTCTCTTCAAGGATGCCCGTAAGTTTGTTTTGTCTTGCGATGAATGTCAAAGAATTGGTAATATTAGTATACGTCAAGAAATGCCTATGAATTATTCACTTGTTATTGAACCATTTGATGTTTGGGGCTTTGATTATATGGGACCTTTTCCTGCCTCTAATGGATACACACATATTTTAGTTGCTGTTGATTACGTTACTAAGTGGGTAGAAGCTATTCCAACTAGTAGTGCTGATCATAACACTTCTATTAAAATGCTTAAGGGAGTTATTTTTCTGAGGTTTGGAGTCCCTAGATATTTAATGACCGATGGTGGTTCACATTTTATTCATGGTGCCTTCCGTAAAATGCTTGCTACATATGATGTTAATCATAGGATTGCATCTCCTTATCACCCGCAGTCTAGTGGTCAAGTAGAGTTGAGCAAATAGAGAGCTCAAATTAATTTTGCAAAAGACTGTTAATAGGTCTAGAAAGAATTGGTCTAAGAAACTGGATGACGCATTATGGGCCTATAGAACTGCATATAAGAATCCTATGGGTATGTCTCCGTATAAGATGGTTTATGGAAAAGCGTGTCACTTACCTCTTGAACTTGAACATAAGGCATATTGGGCCATTAAAGAGCTCAACTATGATTTCAAACTTGTCGGTGCGAAGAGGTTATTTGATATTAGCTCACTTGATGAATGGAGAACCCAAGCTTACGAAAACCCCAAGTTGTTTAAAGAAAAAGTTAAAAGATGGAACGACAAAAGAATACAAAAGCGTGAGTTTAATGTAGGTGATTATGTATTGCTATACAACTCTCGTTTAAGATTTTTTGCAGGAAAACTTCTCTCTAAATGGGAAGGTCCCTACGTTATCGAGGAGGTCTATCGTTCCGGTGCCATAAAAATCAACAACTTCAAAGGCACAAATCCGAAGGTGGTAAACGGTCAAAGGATCAAACACTATATCTCAGGTAATCCTATAAATGTTGAAACCAATATTATTGAAACCGTAACCCCGGAGGAATACATAAGTGTGACGCCCCCAATTCAATCATACACTAATCATGCACGCAAACATGTACGATCAAGATCAGGGACTCACGGGAAGATATCACAACACAACTCTAAAACATAAATAAGTCATATAAGCATCATATTACAAGCCAGGGGCCTCGAGGGCTGGAATACAAGTGCTCGACATAAACAAGTCAGCGGAAGCAACAATATCTGAGTACAGACATTAGTTAAACAAGTTTGCCTTAAGAAGGCTAGCACAAACTGAGATACAGATCGAAAGAGGCGCATGCCTCCTGCGTGGGATCGTCCTAAACTACTCCTGGTCGTCGTCAGCAGCATGCACGTAGTAGTAGGCACCTCCAGTGTAATAGTCGTCGTCGACGGTGGCGTCTGGCTCCTAGGCTCCAACGTCTGGTTGCGGAAACCAGGTAGAAGGGAAAGGGGGAAAAGAGGGAGAAAATCAATCGTCAGTACTCATCCAAAGTACTCGCAAGCAAGGATCTACACTACATATGCATGGGTATATGTGTAAGGAGGCCATATCAGTGGACTGAACTGCAGAATGCCAAAATAAGAGGGGGATAGCTAATCATGTCGAAGACTACGCTTCTGGCAGCCTCCGTCTTGCAGCATGTAGAAGAGAGTAGCTTGAAGTCCTCCAAGTAGCATCGCATAGCATAATCCTACCCGGCGATCCTCCCCTCGTCGCCCTGTGGAAAAGCGATCACCGGGTTGTCTGTGGAACTTGTCTGGGTGTGTTTTATTAAGTATCCGGTTCTAGTTGTCATAAGGTCAAGGTACAACTCCGGGTCGTCCTTTTACCGAGGGACACGGCTATTCGAATAGATAAACTTCCCTGCAGGGGTGCACCAAATAACCCAACACGCTCGATCCCATTTGGCCGGACACACTTTCTTGGGTCATGCCCGGCCTCGGAAGATCAACACATCGCAGCCCCACCTAGGCACAACAGAGAGGTCAGCACGCCGGTCTAAATCCTACGCGCGCAGGGGTCTGGGCCCATCGCCCATTGCACACCTGCATGTTGCGTACGCGGCCAGAAGCAGACCTAGCAACCTCCATTACAAAGGAAGTTGCGTTAACGTAGTCCAACCCGGCGCGCGCTGCTGAGTCGCTGACGTCACGAAGGCTTCGGCTGATACCACGACGTCGAGTGCCCATATCTTTCCCGCGTAGTTGGTTAGTGCGTATAGGCCAGTGGCCAGACTCAGATCAAATACCAAGATCTCGTTAAGCGTGTTATTATGAAGCAATCGCGAACGTCGACCAGGGCCAGGCCCACCTCTTGCTTAGGTGGTCGCAACCTGCCCTG
Source organism: Triticum dicoccoides (assembly GCF_002162155.2). Classification (NCBI taxonomy): domain Eukaryota; kingdom Viridiplantae; phylum Streptophyta; class Magnoliopsida; order Poales; family Poaceae; genus Triticum; species Triticum dicoccoides. The sequence goes on from NC_041387.1 coordinate 51,908,260, forward strand.
TCGCTCCGCCACAAAGTAACAGTCGGGGGCCGTCGGGAACCCAGGCCCACCTCTACCGGGATGGAGCCACCTGTCCTTCCAGCCCCCACATCGGAATCACTTGCGGGTACTCAACGAGCTGACCCGACTTTAGTCCTCATCTGTATAGTATGTATATATGTATAGTATATACCCGTGATCACCTCCCAAGTGATCACGGCCCGATAGTATAGCAAGACAGACTGACAAGAATGTAGGGCCAATGATGATAAACTAGCATCCTAGGCTAAGCATTTAGGATTGCGGGTAAGGTATCAATGACTGTAGCAACAATGACAGGCTATGCAACAGAATAGGAGTAACCGAACAGTAACATGCTATATTACTCTAATGCAAGCAGTATAGAGAAGAATAGGCGATATCTGGTGATCAAGGGGGGGGGCTTGCCTGGTTTCTCTGGCAAGAAGGACGAGTCGTCAACACCGTAGTCGAACTGGGGGTCGCCGACCGTCTTGGGGTCTACCGGAAAGAAGTAACGAAAGGGGAACACAATAAATAACAGAGCAATCAAAGCATCACAAAGCGTAACATGGCAATACGCGGTGCTAGGTGTACCCTAACGCGGTAGTAGGTGATACCGGCAAAGGGGGGAAACATCTGGGAAAGTATCCCCGGCGTTTCGCGTTTTCGGACAGATACACCAGAGGTGAAATGTTGCACGTTCACTATGCTAGGGACGCGTGGCGGACGAACGGGCTGCGTATCCAGATTCATCTCGTCGTTCTGAGCAACTTTCATGTACAAACATTTTCATCCATGTTACGGTTTATTTTATATTAATTTTTGAAGATTTAATTCAATTTATAAATTATTTAATTGATTTAATCCAGCATTATCTAGAATAGTGTTTGCTGACGTCATCATGACATCAGCATGACGTCAGCAGTCAACAGAGGTGTTGACTGGTCAAACTGACATGTGGGTCCCGCGTGTCATACTCTGTTTATTCTAATTAGGGTTTAACTAATCTAATTACTGTTTAAATAATTAACAATAGTTAAATAGGTTAACTAAACAGGATTAATTAAGTTAATTAATTAATTTATTTATTATTCTTTTTTTATCTCCTTTCTTTAACGTTCCAGGGGCGGGCCCCATGTGTCTGTGGCCCAGAGGGGCCATAGCGGTTCGGGCGGTAGCAGGTGTGGGTGCGCCCGACAAGGCGAACCCGGGTGAGCGGGCGACGGCCGCCGAGGCATGGCGGGGCGCCGGAGTTGGGCACGGCATCGGCGAGGCGCCGACGGCCAGCGAGGGGGCCGCGGATGCGGCAAGGCCGATCGCTAGTGGGCGTAGCCAAAGGGCCGGGAGGAGCACCGGGCGGCGTCGGAGCGAGGTAGGGCGAGGCCAAGGCGCCGGGCGCAGGGAGCCGAGCTGTGCGCGGCAGAGGGAGGCCTCAGCAAAGTGGGAGGGTGCGGTGGCGCGCATGAGCGAGAGGGGGCGGCGGGCGCGTGGGTCGGCGAGGCCAGGGCAGCGCCGGCGAGGCAGGACCTCGCACGCGGGCGAGCGACGAGCGGGAACCGGAGCGGACGCGGTCAGGGTTAGGCGCGGGCGAGGCGAGGACAGCCAGTGAGCTACGGTGGTGCGGCCCGGCACAGAGGGGAAGCGGAGGAGGGGTGGAAGGGGCCTCACCGGGGCCCTGAAGTTGTGCTAAAGCCAGCTCGGGGAGGCGCCGGGGCTGCGAGGCGAAGGCGACTCCAGTGGCATCGGGGCGGCGCAGTGTCCTCGGGTGCGACGTCCTGTGAAGCCAGGGCGGTGACGATGCTCGAGGGGGGGTCCGTCGGTGGAGGGGTCGGCGACAAGGGCGGCGAGGTGAGGCGGTCGACGGCGACGAGCGTTGGGGGGAAGGGCGTCGGCGCCCGATCCAGATCGGGATCGGGAGGATACGAGGGAGAGAGGGAAACATGGTGGAAAGGAGTGGGGGTAGTGTGATTGTGGACTAGGGTTTCGGGTGTGAGGGGGTTAATAGGGGGGCGGCTGGGCCGGCCTAGTTGGCCCGGTGGCCAGTTGGGCCGTGGCCCGGCATGGGGGGGGTTCTTCTCCTTTTAATTTTCTTGTTTGTTTTTCTTTTCCTTTTCTTATTTTATTTTATTCTATTTTATTTTACTTTTAGTTTCTTTAATGTTGTAAAATAGGACAATAGTTCCTAAATTAATCTCTCTAAATAACTCACTGCCTTAAAAGTTTGGCCCCTAAATAAAATGTTTAAATATTTTATAATTTATAAAAGGCATTTAATTAAATGTTTTAGCTACTGTTTTAATTACATTAGTGCATTGAATTATTTAATAAAAATGTGGTTTCTCCACCAACATTACCTAGGGATTATGTGTCACATCCAGAACATTTTAGTTTTAATATTTAAAAACTTTTCTTGTTTTGCCTTTATTTTAAATTGGAATTTGAATCGGTTTTGAACTAACGCGAGTTTCACAACAGTAACCGTGGTGACGTGGCATCATTAACGTGGAATTACTGTAGCCTAATTATTCGGGCGTCACAATTCTCCTCCACTGCAAGAAATCTCGTCCCGAGATTTAAGCGATGGAGTAAGGGGTGAAGTGATGGTAGCGAAAAACCTAACGAGTCTTCTCGTTCTTAGTTGCTCTTTCGAAGAGGTTGATCCCTTTCGTTGATGTCTTCATTTCTCTGCTTCAAGTCACCATGATCAAGTCGTCGTCCTTTCTTCAGGAACTCCATCGTAGTTACGAAGGAAAAGAGAGAGAGAGAAAAAAATTCCAGGAGAACAGGCCTCTGCAAGGTCGACTATCTGGTCGATAACATCGGGGAAGGTGGCGGATGTAACTCTCGAATAGAAACTTAAGAAAACATCGAGAGCAAAGTAAGGAGCTGGCAATCATTCGATGCCTGTAACAGGGCGTGAAAGGAGGTTCAAAGCAACGGGAATAAGTATTATGTCTGATACAAGAATTGATGATCTCTCAGAAGGTGGCTCGTGAATTACATACGAGGCCATGCGCGAGGAACAACCTTGGGAACATGGGGGTGTACAGGAGAGTCAGGTTTCGATCCTGTGGAACTGTGGGTTATGGGCCCACCATGTGGGTTAAAAGTAGAAAGGCGTTGACAGCTTGCATGATCATGATAGCAAGGCACGTCAGAGAAGAGACTGTCAGATATGTCGGCAACAACTTTGGTACCAAGGGCGAGGGACGAAGAGAACCATTTTTCGCTCATTGAACAAGGCGAACCAATTGGCAAAGTTCTCACCCATCGGTGGTTACCGGAATGTCATCAACAATAGTAACAGGGTCTTACCGACAGAGTGGTACAAAAAGGTGCTTACTTAAGCAGGGAATTATCTCTGCTCAGCTAACTCAGATTACAGGAAAGGTTAAACAAAAGAATGGAAAGGAAAACACGATTATCATATTAAACAGAACAATGGGAAGGAAAATTATGATCACACACAATTATTAGGAGCATATCCTTCCCATGGACAAGCAGAACATGGCATACAGGGTAGGAGAGCAAGTACCCAACCATTCAGATAAAGAGGCAAGGATTAATCAAGATGTTACCCATACAACGGTGTTTGGATAGCTGACCAAGAAACATTTAGCATCGCGCCTCCAATGTTCTTGTTGAAGAGCGGATTATCATAGTCATGCTTCGAGGTAGCAATGATATGGGGTTTCAATCAAGGGCCAGACTCTGGATACACAAATGATCCATCAGGAGCAACTTATAAAATAGGTCTTACAATTTCCTCCAGGAAGAATGGTTATCTTGCAAAAGAAATCATAATGATAGGTCCTCCAGCAGGGGGGGTGCTAGGCATGACATCATGTTACCGGGTCATCAAAGGACCAACATCATAACTCTTGGAAAGTTGTCCCAACCATAATATTTGGCCGAGATTCAGAACTGATTGGCGTCATGATACCTCAGACTCAGGATGTCCAAGAAGAAAAGGTGTCACACAAATCGATGAAATGACATTGCAAGATTCTTGGGAAATGAACTATGGGAGCGGGTTCCTGAAAAAATAGTTCATCATTAAACCAAGGAGGGGATGAGGAGGTGGCTGATGGGCTCAGCGACAATTCACCGAGAGTTCCAAACGGATGGATTTCTACAATAAGGTGAACAAGAAGATGACACTTGTCAATTCAAATGATATAATGTAGTATGCTCGAGGAAAACATACACAATTAAACATTGGTTGAAAGGTGCGCCAGAAATATGGTTGGGTTGCACGACCAACATCAGAATGGTGATTCAATAATCAATAGTCCAAGAATGAACGGCCGACCATTAACATCAAAGCAATAGGGTTGCTAGAAGGGCAGAATCCAAACTGCACCGTTCACTTGTTGGTACCCCGGTTGGAATCAACACGAGGACCAAGAAGAATGGTGATGGTGAGAAGTATCACCTGTATCAAGAATTCTTAAGAGGTGGTGAAATTCTCACAACATTGATGACATAAGAGATGGTAATGCTCCAAGGTAAAGAAGATCAACTGCTGGATAGCAAGGAACTCAAGGTATAACACAAAACACGAACAAGTTTGTGTTGGAGGGAAGGCAGTAAAGTGGTTGATGATAACACAAATCATCGAGGCAAGGATGGTATTTCTCATCATGAATCCGATTGATATCCTGGAAGAGCTCATAAGGTTGATGATGATCACGACACATTTGTCGAGAGGTTACACGAAGATGTAATTGATCGACGATGACATCAAGTCAAATGAATGATGAAGCAAAAAGTTATTGGAACCACGAGTACGTAAGAAACTCGGAATCCATCTTGTTGTTCAAGGCAAAAAGATATGACAAGGAAAGTCGACGTAAGCTTAGCTCATCGTCAAAAATTGTGCTCCGGGTAGGACTAGGTAGCAGAGTTAAAATTCAGCACGATAATGATGTAGCCGATCAGGCATCGGAAATGACGTGGAGTATTAAACTTCTCAACAACGAGGTACTGGAAGTACTGAATCACAGTGTTGATTTGATTCACAAGTCGGTGTTCTCGGTTGATGACAACCCAAAACCCGTGGAGTGACCATGACAGGGAAAGGTACTACTTCATCAGAAATTCATAAGATGTCATGAAATGGGTTGATATCCTCGCGATACCGGGGGTATTACTCGAAGGTATATCAAAGTAAAGGTTGGACAGGTGCAATGATCTGCAGAAAACAAGTACTCCAACTTGTCTGAGAAATGGTATTTAAAAGGAGAACATGGCCGAAACAACGATTGCAAAATGCCAGATCCCAGATATAAGATAAACTTATACCAAGGAAATATTTATTTGAAGAGAAGCTTTAATGATACGATCTACATCGTTTCCATGGGCATGAACACAAAGTTCAAGGTCGACTCGCACTTCTCTAATGCATAGCCTTTCATTCACTTCTCGCCTTCAACGAAGTTGTGTTGAAATTTTATCTGACATAACCACAATAGAGTATGACCCGTAGTAGTTTCCGGGTTCACACAGATTAGAAAAGGCATAGGTTCAACCCACCAGGGTCTCTTAGGTACATATACCACAAACTTCAGGAGTAAATAACACAAGCTCAAAAGTAGAGCATGGTTGACAAAAGTAGAGGATATAATTTACTGAATGCATTATGTATCAGGGAAAGATCTTCTCGAGGTTTTTGTATATGAAGGACATTATCGGATGATATTACAACAAAGGATCCAACGGTGCATAGCGGAGCTGATGTGAGTATCGGTACACAAGCAGAGGAAGAAACAATGCGAAAGCATTGGATTATAGAAGCAACTGACTAATTCAAAGTTCAATGTAAAGAATCATGATTTCTGATTCAAGGGATCAGAAGCAACGCTCTGATTAAGGAGGGTTAAGATGAATAGACTTAGGGGTACAATCATCGACAATTTGATTGGTCGATAAACAGATCATGTTCAAAATGAAATCTCAGCCAAAAAGGTAATTTTAAAAGAATCAACCGGTGATTGTGTGCATTCGCACTCATGTTGAATCAATAAGATCAAAATGACGATGACAAAGGAGACTAATGAATGTTGCTAGACCTATGGGAAAGCAACCATAGTGCAAGCAGACAAGTATATGTAGAGCAATAGTTTTAAAGAGGAATCTCGAATGATCGGATAGAATTTCAAAGTATCATATGAAACATATGAACAACTGGGGATGGATGAATACTCGATAAGTGCGAGTAATTATTTGCAAGGGTATTCATGTGGTAAACAACTGCAAAGAAGTAGACACAAGGTATTCTCATATCAATAGAGAGCAAGATCAACTAGGCATAAAAGTAAGAACGACAGGTGTATGTATTTATCCATAGGGATATTTCGGTGGTAGGGAATTGCAAAAGCAACAGGCACAAAGTCTCGCGAGAACATCAGAGGGTATCTTTGGAATCCTTCGGTGCACCAAGCAATCATCTGGAGTGAGGGGCTCTCCGGGAGAAAGTAGTTACGAGAACCTAGTGTTAGAATTAGCAAAAATCATTTAACCCGAATAGAAGAGATGACAGAGTCCCAGAGTATAGGTCGAGGAATAAAAGATCCTAATACCACCCAAATGGCGACGTGGGCCCATGGGCCGCACAGCCATGTTAGTAAAACAGTTTTGCAATGTCTAGACTCGACTTCGGCCAAGGAGTGTGGAAGGCGGATTCATATAGGTAGTCGGCTCTGATACCAACTTGTGACGCCCCCGATTCAATCGTACACTAATCATGCACGCAAACATGTACGATCAAGATCAGGGACTCACGGGAAGATATCACAACACAACTCTAAAACATAAATAAGTCATATAAGCATAATATTACAAGCCAGGGGCCTCGAGGGCTCGAATACAAGTGCTCGACATAAACAAGTCAGCGGAAGCAAGAATATCTGAGTACAGACATTAGTTAAACAAGTTTGCCTTAAGAAGGCTAGCATAAACTGAGATACATATCGAAAGAGGCGCATGCCTCCTCCGTGGGATCCTCCTAAACTACTCTTGTTCGTCGTCAGCAGCATGCATTAGTAGTAGGCACCTCCAGTGTAGTAGTCGTCGTCAACGGTGGCGTCTGGCTCCTGGGCTCCAACGTTTGGTTGCGGCAAAAAGGTAGAAGGGAAAGGGGGAAAAGAGGGAGAAAAGCAACCGTGAGTACTCATCCAAAGTACTCGCAAGCAAGGATCTACACTACATATGCATGGGTATATGTGTAAGGAGGCCATATCAGTGGACTGAACAGCAGAATGCCAGAATAAGAGGGGGATAGCTCATCCTGTCGAAGACTACGCTTCTGGCAGCCTCCATCTTGCAGCATGTAGAAGAGAGTAGCTTGAAGTCCTCCAAGTAGCATCGCATAGCATAATCCTACCCGGCGATCCTCCCCTCGTCGCCCTGTGGAAAAGCGATCACCGGGTTGTCTGTGGAACTTGTCTGGGTGTGTTTAATTAGGTATCCGGTTCTAGTTGTCATAAGGTCAAGGTACAACTCCGGGTCGTCCTTTTATCGAGGGACACGGCTATTCGAATAGATAAACTTCCCTGCAGGGGTGCACCACATAACCCAACACACTCGATCCCATTTGGCCGGACACACTTTCCTGGGTCATGCCCGGCCTCGGAAGATCAACATATCGCAGCCCCACCTAGGCACAACAGAGAGGTCAGCACGCCGGTCTAAATCCTATGCACGTAGGTGTCTGGGCCCATCGCCCATTGCACACCTGCACGTTGCGTACGCGGCCAGAAGCAGACCTAGCAACCTCCATTACAAAGGAAGTTGCGTTAACGCAGTCCAACCCGGCGCGCGCCGCTCAGTCGCTGACGTCACAAAGGCTTCGGCTGATACCACGACGTCGAGTGCCCATATCTTTCCCGCGTAGTTGGTTAGTGCATATAGGCCAGTGGCCAGACTCAGATCAAATACCAAGATCTCGTTAAGCGTGTTATTATGAAGCAACCGCGAACGTCGACCAGGGCCAGGCCCACCTCTTGCCTAGGTGGTCGCAACTTGCCCTGTCGCTCCGCCACAAAGTAACAGTCGGGGGCCGTCGGGAACCCAGGCCCACCTCTACCTGGATGGAGCCACCTGTCCTTCCAGCCCCCACATCGGAATCACTTGCGGGTACTCAACGAGCTGACCCGACTTCAGTCCTCATCTGTATAGTATGTATATATGTATAGTATATACCCGTGATCACCTCCCAAGTGATCACGGCCCGATAGTATAGCAAGGCAGACTGACAAGAATGTAGGGCCAATGATGATAAACTAGCATCCTATACTAAGCATTTAGGATTGCGGGTAAGGTATCAATGACTGTAGCAACAATGACAGGCTATGCAACAGAATAGGAGTAACCGAATAGTAACATGCTATACTACTCTAATGCAAGCAGTATAGAGAAGAATAGGCGATATCTGGTGATCAAGGGGGGGGCTTGCCTGGTTGCTCTGGCAAGAAGGACGAGTCGTCAACACCGTAGTCGAACTGGGGGTCGCCGACCGTCTCGGGGTCTACCGGAAAGAAGTAACGAAAGGGGAACACAATAAATAACAGAGCAATCAAAGCATCACAAAGCGTAACATGGCAATACGCGGTGCTAGGTGTACCCTAACGCGGTAGTAGGTGATACCGGCGAAGGGGGGAAACATCCGGGAAAGTATCCCCGACGTTTCGCGTTTTCGGACAGATGAACCAGAGGTGAAATGTTGCATGTTCACTATGCTAGGGACGCGTCGCGGACGAACGGGCTTCGTATCCGGATTTATCTCGTCGTTCTGAGCAACTTTCATGTACAAAACATTTTCATCCGAGTTACGGTTTATTTTATATTAATTTTTGAAGATTTAATTCAATTTATAAATTATTTAATTGATTTAATCCAGCATTATCCAGAATAGTGCTTGCTGACGTCATCATGACGTCAGCGTGACGTCAGCAGTCAACAGAGGTGTTGACTGGTCAAACTGACATGTGGGTCCCGCGTGTCATACTCTGTTTATTCTAATTAGGGTTTAACTAATCTAATTACTGTTTAAATAATTAACAATAGTTAAATAGGTTAACTAAACAGGATTAATTAAGTTAATTAATTTATTTATTTATTATTCTTTTTTATCTCCTTTTTTTAACGTTCCAGGGGCGGGCCCCATGTGTCTCTGGCCCAGAGGGGCCATAAAGGTTCGGGCGGTAGCAGGTGCGGGTGCGCCCGACAGGGCGAACCTGGGTGAGCGGGCGACGGCCGCCGAGGCACGGCGGGGTGCCGGAGTTGGGCGCGGCATCAGCGAGGCTCCGACGGCCAGCGAGGGGGCCGCGGATGCGGCGAGGCCGATCGCTAGTGGCCGTAGCCGAAGCGACGGGAGGAGCACCGGGCGGCTTCGGAGCGAGGTAGGGCGAGGCCAAGGCGCCGGGCGCAGGGAGCCGAGCTGTGCACGGCAGAGGGAGACCTCGGCGAAGCGGGAAGGTGCGGTGGCGCGCACGAGCGAGAGGGGGCGGCGGGCGCGTGGGTCGGCGAGGCCAGGGCAGCGCCGGCGAGGCAGGACCTCGCACGCGGGCGAGCGACGAGCGGGAACCGAAGCGGACGCGGTCAGGGTTAGGCGCGGGCGCGGCGAGGACGGCCAGTGAGCTACAGTGGTGCGGCCCGGGACAGAGGGGAACCGGAGGAGGGGTGGACGGGGCCTCACCGGGGCCCTGAAGTTGTGCTAAAGCCAGCTCGGGGAGGCACCGGGGCTGCAAGGCGAAGGCGACTCCAGTGGCGTCGGGGCGGCGCAGTGTCCTCGGGTGCGACGTCCTGTGAAGCCAGGGCAGCGACGATGCTCGAGGGGGGGTCCATCGGTGGAGGGGTCGGCGACAAGGACGGCGACGAGCGTGGGGGGAAGGGCGTCGGCGCCCGATCCAGATCGGGATCGGGAGG
>NC_041387.1:51918686-52039782 GCF_002162155.2 Triticum dicoccoides
ATCGGGAGGATACGAGGGAGAGAGGGGAATATGGGGGAAAGGAGTGGGGGTAGTGTGGTTGTGGACTAGGGTTTCGGGTGTGGGGGGGTTAGTAGGGGGGCGGCTGGGCCGGCCTGGTTGGCCCGGTGGCCAGTTGGGCCGTGGCCCGGCAGGGGGGCGGCTTCTTCTCCTTTTAATTTTCTTGTTTGTTTTTCTTTTCCTTTTCCTATTTTATTTTATTCCATTTTATTTTACTTTTAGTTTCTTTAGTGTTGTAAAATAGGACAATAGTTCCTAAATTAATGTCTCTAAATAACTCACTGCCTTAAAAGTTTGGCCCCTAAATAAAATGTTTAAATATTTTATAATTTATAAAAGGCATTTAATTAAATGTTTTAGCTACTGTTTTAATTACATTAGTGCATTGAATTATTTAATAAAAATGTGGTTTCTCCACCAACATTACCTAGGGATTATGTGTCACATCCAGAACATTTTAGTTTTAATATTTGAAAACTTTTCTTGTTTTGCCTTTATTTTAAATTGGAATTTGAATCGGCTTTGAACTAACGCGAGTTTCACAATAGTAACCGAGGTGACGTGGCATCATTAACGTGGAATTACTGTAGCCTAATTATCCGGGCGTCACAATAAGGGACACTTTCCAGCCCGTTTGAGACTCCAAAAAGGAATAGGTATGTGGTACGGTAAATAAACCAACTCCGAAACAATTTTTAAGGCAACATTTCTCTGTTTTTTCATATTTAGAAAAATAGAAAAATAAGTGGCAGTTCAGGAAGGACACGAGGCCTCCACGAGGGTGGAGGGCGCGCCCTACCCCCCTGGGCGCGCCCCCTACCTCGTGAGCACTTAGTGTGCCCTCCGGACTCCGTTTTCTTGTACGATACATATTTTGGTCAGTGAAAATTCATTATATATTCTCCCGAAGGTTTTGACTCTCGTATCACGCAAATATCCTCTGTTTTCGTTTCGAGCTGTTGCTGCTGTAGATTTGAGCAAGATGACTTCTCAAGAGTCAGTCGGGGAGAGCCGGATATCTAATCCGTCACCGGAACCAAGGGCCAACAGCAATCCTGACCACTTTGGTCCAGCAACGGAGGAAGAGATGGAGGCTGACCTTATGAGGGTAGATGCCATGGAAGATCAAGAAGTCACCTCTCGCCTCCGAACTGGGTTTACTATGGGGGAACTACAGAGCTCAGCTATTCCAAACTCGGTTATCCCTTCCAATGTTAGATTTATTTCTTATGAAAATATGAGGAAGAGTGTCTCTTGTTCTCCCGCAGCTATGAAACACCCTTGGGTACAAGGAGATTTAGCCGTTACAGGAAAGCTTCGCAAGGAAATAATGGACCTCAAGCAGCAAGTCAATAAGCTCGAGGAGGAGAACCGTATCTTGAGGGGAATCTTCGCCAAGAATATTAAACCAACAACAAAGAAGGAGACATAATCACTTGGGTATGGGCACTCCCCTTGGCAACTGCCAAGCTTGGGGGAGGAGCCCTGGTATCGTATCATCATCACAACTCCTATCTTTACCGTTTTTCTTAGTTCGATCCTATTAGTAGTATCTTGATTTAGTAGAATAAAGTCATGGCATGATCTAGTTTTGAGTTTTGCTTTATGATCCTTCTTTGTAATCGAGTCCGTGAGCTATATAATAAAGATTAGTGTTGAGTCAAGGGCTTGATTATTTTGCCATGATCTTGGGTGAATAGAAGAAAAGAATAAAAAGAATCAAAGAGTCCATATTGATCTTATTGAAAGTAATGACCTCACATAGAGAGAGTATGATAATTAAAAGTTGTTGGGAGTTGGAAAATATAGCTTTGGTCATCGTTGCAATTAATAGGAAGTAATAAGGAAAGAGAGGTTTCACATATAGATATATTATCATTGACATCTTTTATGATTGGGAGCACTCATTAAAATATGACATGCTAAAGAGTTGAGGTTGGACAAGGAAGACAACATAATGAGTTATGTTTTCTTTTATCCGAGATAAAGTATGTTGTCATAGATCCTCTAACGTGTTGAGCTTGCCTTTCCCCCTCATGCTGGCCAAATTCTCAGCACTAAGTAGAAATACTACCTGTGCTTCCAAATACCCTTAAACCAGTTTTGCCATGAGAGTCCACCATATCTACCTATGGATTGAGTAAGATCCTTCAAGTAAGTTGTCATCGGTGCAAGCAATAAAAATTGCTCTCTAAATATGCATGACTTATTAGTGCGGAGAAAATAAGCTTTGTACGAACTTGTTGTGGACGTAATAAAAGCGACGGACTGCATAATAAAGGTCCACATGCAAGGGGCAATATAAAGTGACGTTCTTTTGCATTAAGATTTTGTGCATCAACCCTAAACGCGCATGACAACCTCTGCTTCCCTCTGCGAAGGGCCTATCTTTTATTATTATCTTCTACCTTATGCAAGAGTCACGGTGATTTTCACCTTTCCTTTTTCATTTTATCCTTTGGCAAGCTCAGCATGTTGGAAAGAGTATGATATATATATCTAATTGGATGTAGGGGAGCATGAATTATTATTGTTGGCATTACCCTTGAGGTAAAAGGTTGTGGGGCAAAACTATAAGCCCCTATCTTTCTTTGTGTCTGACTAAAACTCCGTAACCACAAGTATCGCATGAGTGTTAGCAATTATGAAGGACTAAGTGATAGTTGAGTATGTGGACTTGCTTTTAAGCTCTGACATAGACTCTCTCCGATGTTACGATAAATTGCAATTGCTTCAATGACTGAGGTTATAATTTGTTGGTGCTCAATAAGGTTTTTGATTCATAATTTTTGCTTTGTGAAAAGATCATCACTTGAACATAAGTAATCATATGACAAAATCTCTACATGTTGCTGTTATAGAAATAATCATGATGCCTTCATGCCCGTATTTTATTTTTATCGACGCCTCTACCTCTAAACATGAGGACATATTTATTGTTATCAGCTTTTCGCTTGAGGACAAGCAAGGTCTAAGCTTGGGGGAGTTGATACGTCCATTTTGCATCATGCTTTTATATCAATATTTATTGCATTATGGGCTGTTATTTCACGTTATGTCACAATACTTATGGCTATTCTTCTCTTATTTTACAAGGTTTACATGAAGAGGGAGAATGCCGGCAGCTGGAATTCTGGACTGGAAAAGGAGCAAATATTGGAGGCCTATTCTGCGCAACTCCAAAAGTCCTGAAACTCCACGAAATATCTTAAAATAAATAAAGAAAAATCGTCGCCAAAGATGAAGGCCAGGGGCCCACACCCTGCTCACGAGGGTGCCCCCCCCCCCCCGGGGGGCGCGCCCCCTACCTCGTGGGCCCCCTGGTGGCTCTCTGACGCCCATCTTATCCTACATGAAGTCTTTCGATGAGGAAAAAACCAGAAGCAAACTTTCGGGATGAGACTCCGCCGCCACGAGGCGGAACCTTGGCGGAACCAATCTAGGGCTCCGGCGGAGCTGTTCTGCCAGGGACACTTCCCTCCGGGAGGGGGTAATCATCACCATCATCATCACCAACGCTCCTCTCATCGGGAGAGGGCAATCTCCATCAACATCTTCACCAGCACCATCTCATCTCCAAACCCTAGTTCATCTCTTGTATCCAATTCTTGTCTTCAAGTCCGGGATTGGTGCTAGTAGGTTGCTAGTAGTGTTGATTACTCCTTGTAGTTGATGCTAGTTGGTTTATTTGGTGGAAGATCATATGTTCAGATCCTTTATGCATATTATTACCCCTCTGAATCATGAACATGAATATGGTTTGTGAGTAGTTACGTTTGTTCCTGAGGACAAGGGAGAAGTCTTGCTATTAGTAGTCATGTGAATTTGGTATTCGTTTGATATTTTGATAAGATGTATGTTGTCTAGCCTCTAGTGGTGTTATGTGAACGTCGACTACATAACACTTCACCATTATTTGGGCCTAGAGGAAGGCATTGGGAAGTAATAAGTAGATGATGGGTTGCTACAGTGACAGAAGCTTAAACCCTAGTTTATGTGTTGCTTCGTAAGGGGCTCATTTGGATCCATATGTTTCATGCTATGGTTAGGTTTACCTTAGTACTTTTTTTGTAGTTGCGGATGCTTACAATAGAGGTTAATCATAAGTGGGATGCTTGTCCAAGTAAGGGCAGTACCGAAGCACCGGTCCACCCACATATCAAATTATCAAAGTACCGAACGCGAATCATGTGAGCGTGATGAAAACTAGCTTGACAATTTGATATGTGGGTGGACCCGAGGACACATTGGGAATTATCGTCAAGCTAGTTTCATCACGTTCATAAGATTCGCGTTCGGTACTTTGATAATTTGATATGTGGGTGGACCGACACTTGGGTACTGCCCTAACTTGGACAAGCATCCCACTTATGATTAACCCCTATTGCAAGCGTCCGCAACTACAAAAAAGGAGTATTAAGGTAAACCTAACCACAACATTAAACATATGGGTCCATATCAACCCCTAACGAAGCAACGCATAAACTAGGGTTTAAGCTTCTGTCACTCTAGCAACCCATCATCTACTTATTACTTCCCTATGCCTTCCTCTAGGCCAAAATAATGGTGAAGTGTCATGTAGTTGACGTTCACATAACACCACTAGAGGAGAGACAACATACATCTCATCAAAATATCGAACGAATACCAAATTCACATGACTACTAATAGCAAGACTTCACCCATGTCCTCAGGAACTAAAGTAACTACTCACAAAGCATAAGCATGTTCATGATCAGAGGTGTAATAATATGCATTAAGGATCTGAACATATAATCCTCCACCAAGTAAACCAATAAGTATCAACTACAAGGAGTAATCAACACTACTAGCAACCCACAGGTACCAATTTGTGGTTTTGGATACAAGATTGGATACAAGAGATGAACTAGGGTTTGAGAGGAGATGGTGCTGGTGAAGATATTGATGGAGATTGACCCCCTCCCAGTGAGAGGATCATTGGTGATGATTTCCCCCTTCCGGAGGGAAGTGTCCCCGGCAGAACAGCTCCGCCAGAGCCCTAGATTGATTCCGCCAAGGTTCCGCCTCGTGGCGGCGGAGTTTCGTCCCGTAAGCTTGCCCACGGATTTTCCCAGGACAAAACCCTTCATATAGCAGAAGATGGTCGCCGGAAGCCCACCGGGGGGCCCAGGAGATAGGGGGCGCGCCCTATAAGGGGGGGTGCCCTGTCTCCTGGACAGGGTGTGGTCCCACTGGCCTATTTCTTTCGCTCATAAATTCTTAATAAATCCAAAAAGTGGTTTCGTGGAGTTTCAGGACTTTTGGAGTTGTGCAGAATAGTTTTCCAACATTTGCTCCTTTTGCAGCCAGAATTCCAGCTGCCGGCATTCCCCCTCTTCATGGTAAACCTTGTAAAATAGGAGAGAATGGCCATAAGTACTGAGATATAATGTGTAATAACAGCCCATAATGCAATAAATATTGATATAAAAGCATGATGCAAAATGGACGTATCAACTCCCCCAAGCTTAGACCTCGCTTGTCCTCAATCGGAAACCGAAATCGAAAAATATGTCCACATGTTTAGAGATAGAGGTGTCGATAAAAATAAGATACGGACATGAGGGCATCATGATCATTCTAATAACAGCAACATATATATAGATTTTGTCATATGATTTCCTATGGTCAAGTAATAAGCAATTCACAATGTCAAGTATGGTTCATAAACTTCATTGGGAACTAACAAACTATAATCTCAGTCATTGAAGCAATTGCAATTTATCGTAACATCAGAAAGAGTCAAGAATAGAGCTTTTCAGCAAGATCGCATACTCAACTATCTCGTAGTCCCCCATAACTGTTATCACTCACGCAATACTTGTGGTTATAGAGTTTCGGCCGGACACTGAGAAAGATAGGGGCTTATTGTGTTACCTCCCAACATATCCACCTTTAGGTGATGTCAACAATAATAGCCTATGCCAACTTACATTCAGCTTGATATATGTATCATGGCCTTTCAAACACGAGGAGCTTGCCAAAGGATAAAATGAAAAAGTGGAAAGGTGAGGATCACCTCGACTCAAGTATAAAGTAAAAACATAAAGTAGAAGATAGGCCCTTCGCAAAGGGAAGTAGAGGTTGTCATGTGCTTTTAGGGTTGGATACACAAAATCTTAATGCAAGAGAACGTCACTTTGTATTGCCCCTTGTATGTGGACCTTTATTATGTACTCCGTGGCTTTTATTACTTCCACAACAAGTTCATACAAAGCTTATTTTCTCTACACTAATAAGTCATGCATATTTAGAGAGCAATTTTTATTGCTTGCACCGATGACAACTTACTTGAAGGATCTTACTCAATCCATAGGTAGGTATGGTGGACTCTCATGGCAAAACTGGGTTTAAGGATATTAGGAAGCACAAGTAGTATCTCTACTTGGTGCAGGGAGTTTTGGCTAGCATGAGGGGGGAAAGGCAAGCTCAACATGTTCAGAAGGTCACTGACAATATACTTTAACTGAGATGTCGGAAAACATAAACCATTATGTTGTCTTCCTTGTCCAACATCAACTCTTTTAGCATGTCATACTTAATGAGTGCTTCACAATCATAAAAGATGTCCAAGATAATATATCTATATGTGAACCCCTCTTTCCTTATCACTTCCTATTAATTGCAATGATGACCAAGACCACGTTCATCAACTCTCAACAATTTTTATGCCTCATACTTTCTATGTGTGAAGTTATCACTATCGATAAGATCAATATGAACTCTTTTGTTCTTTCTACTTTCTCAAAATCATAGCAACATAGCAAAGCCCTTGACTCAACACTAATCTTTATTATAGATAGCACACGGACTCGCTTACAAAAAGAGATCACAACGAAAACTCAAAACTACTTGATATCAAAACTTCGAACTAATAGATCAAGATACTACTAAAAGGATCGAACTAAATAAAGCGGTAAAGATAGGAGTGTGATGGTGATACGATACCGGGGCACCTCCCCCAAGCTTGACAGTTTCCAAGGGGAGTGCCCATACCCATGTGATTATTTCTCCTTCTTCACGGTTGGTGTTGTAATCTTCTTGGTGATGATGCCCTTTAGGATACGGTTCTCATCCTCGAGCTTATTGATTTGTCGTTTGAGGTCCAAAATTTCTTTACGGAGCTTGTCCGTAACGGCCAAGGCTCCTTTTACCCAAGGATGCTGCATAGCTTCTGGAGAACACATGAAACTCTTTTTCATATTTTCATAAGAAAGAAATCTGGAGTTGGAAGGGATAACCGAAGCAGGGACAGCCAGGCTAGGTAGTTCCCCCATAGTGAAATCTGCTTGGAGACGAGAGGTAACTTCTTGATGTTCCTCCATGGCATCTATCCTTTTCAAATCGGCCTCCATCTCATCCTCCGTTGATGGTCCAAAGCGATAGGCATCGCCGTTTTCTCATGGACCTGGCATTGGGTGAGACACTCGACTATCCCCGACTGATTCCTGAGAAGACATCTTGCTTAATTCTGCAACAGGAACAGCTCGAAACGAAAACAGAGGATAATTGCGTGATACGGTGGTCAAACCCTTCGGGAGTATATATTATGAATTTTTACCGACCAAAATACGTAACATACAAGAAAACAGAGTCCAGGAGGCACACGAGGTGCCCACGAGGCAGGGGGCGCCCTATAGGAGGGGCGTGCCCTCCTCTCTTGTGGGAGCCTCGTGTCCCTTTCAGACTAATTCTTTCTTCCTAAAATTCTTAAATAATCCAAAACTGATGAAAATTGTCATTAGAGTTGTTTTGGAGTCGGTATACTTACCGTACCACGTACCTATGCCTTTTCGGAGTCTGGAACGTTATGGAAAGTGTCTCTTATGTACTCCTCTGGGGTTATGGTTTCAATAATATTAGTTTCAACATTGATAGGGTTACCTGAAATATAATGCTTGATTCTTTGACCATTAACCACCCTCGGATTTGTGCCTCCAAAGTTCT
This sequence comes from Triticum dicoccoides, assembly GCF_002162155.2. Lineage (NCBI taxonomy): Eukaryota > Viridiplantae > Streptophyta > Magnoliopsida > Poales > Poaceae > Triticum > Triticum dicoccoides. The sequence continues at coordinate 51,926,673 of NC_041387.1, forward strand.
TAATTTTTATAGCACCGGAACAATAGGCCTCCTCGATAACGTAGGGACCTTCCCATTTTGAGAGAAGTTTTCCTGCAAAAAATCTTAAACGAGAGTTGAATAATAACACATAATCTCCTACGTTAAACTCACGCTTTTGTATCCTTTTATCATGCTAGCGTTTGACTTTTTCTTTGAAGAGCTTGGCATTCTCATAAGCTTGGGTTCTCCATTCATCAAGTGAGCTAATATCAAACAACCTCTTCTCACCGGCAAGTTTGAAGTCATAATTGAGCTCTTTAATAGCCCAATATGCTTTATGTTCAAGTTCAAGAGGTAAATGACATGCTTTTCCATAAACCATCTTATATGGAGACATACCCATAGGATTTTTGTATGCAGTTCTATAGGCCCATAATGCATCATCAAGTTTTTTGGACTAATTCTTTCTAGATCTATTCACAGTCTTTTGCAAAATTAATTTGAGCTCTCTATTGCTCAACTCTACTTGACCACTAGACCGCGGGTGATAAGGAGATGCAATTCTATGATTGACATCGTACTTAGCAAGCATCTTACGGAAAGCACCATGAATAAAGTGTGAACCACCATCAGTCATAAGATATCTAGGGACTCCAAACCTCGGAAAAATAACTTCTTTAAGCATTTTAATAGAAGTGTTATGATCAGCACTACTAGTTGGAATAGCTTCTACCTACTTAGTAACGTAATCAACAGCAACTAAAATATGTGTATAACCATTGGAAGCAGGAAAAGGTCCCATATAATCAAAGCCCCAAACATCAAACGGTTCAATAACAAGAGAATAATTCATAGGCATTTCTTGACGTCTACTGATGTTACCTATTCTTTGACATTCATCACAAGATACGACAAACTTACGAGCATCTTTGAAAAGAGTAGGCCAATAAAAACCAGATTGTAGTATCTTGTGTGCAGTTCTATCTCCAGCGTGGTGTCCTCCATAGGATTCAAAGTGACACTTGCGTAGGATTTGTTTCCTGTTCATGCTCAGGCACACAACGTCTAATAATACCATCTACTCCTTCTTTATAAAGGTGTGGAGCATCCCAGAAGTAATGTCTTAAATCATAGAAGAACTTTTTCTTTTGCTGGTATGTGAAGCTAGGCGGTATATATTTAGCAACAATGTAATTAGCATAGTCAGCATACCAAGGAGCAGTACGAGAAGCATTGACAACCGCTAATTGTTCATCGGGAAAACTATCATTAATAGGTAGTGGGTCATCAAGAACATTCTCTAGCCTAGATAAGTTGTCTGCAACGGGGTTCTCAGCTCCCTTTCTATCAATAATATGCAAGTCAAATTCTTGGAGCAAGAGAACCCATCTGATGAGTCTAGGCTTAGCATCTTTATTTTCCATAAGATATTTAAAAGCAGCATGATCAGTGTGAACAGTAACTTTGGAATCAACAATATAAGGTCTAAACTTATCACATGCAAACACAACTGCTAAGAATTCTTTTTCAGTGGTAGCATAATTTCTCTGGGCAGTATCAAGAGTCTTACTAGCATAATGGATAACATTCAATTTCTTATCGACTCTTTGCCCTAAAACAGCACCTACAGCATAATCACTAGCATCACATATAATTTCAGAAGGTAAATTCCAATCAGGTGGCTGAACAATAGGTGCTGTGATCAAAGCTTTCTTAAGTGTTTCAAATGCGTCTACACAATCATCATCAAAGACAAAAGGAATATCTTTTTGCAATAAATTAGTCAGAGGCCTAGAGATTTTAGAAAAGTCCTTAATGAACTTCCTATAAAAACCGTCATGACCAAGAAAACTTCTTATACCTTTTATGTCCTTGGGACATGGCATCTTTTCAATAGCATCAACTTTGGCTTTATCAACTTCAATACCCCTCTTAGAGATCTTGTGCCCCAATACAATGCCTTCATTAACCATAAAGTGACACTTCTCCCAATTAAGGACGAGACTAGTGTCTTCGCATCTCTGCAAAACTTGATCAAGGTTGCCCAAACAATCATCAAAAGAGGATCCACAGACGGAGAAGTCATCCATGAATACCTCACAAATCTTTTCACAAAAATCGGAAAATATAGCCAACATGCATCTTTGAAAGGTAGCAGGTGCATTACATAAACCAAAAGGCATACGTCTATAAGAAAAAGTACCAAAAGGGCAAGTAAAAGTAGTTTTAGATTGATCCCCCGCTGACACAGGTATTTGAGAGAAACCAGAATAACCATCTAGAAAGCAAAAATGTGTGTGTTTGGATAGCCTTTCTAGCATTTGATCAATAAAAGGTAAAGGGTAATGATCTTTCTTAGTAGCTTTATTTAACTTACGGAAATCAATTACCATCCTATAGCCTGTAATAATTCTTTGCAGGATCAATTCATCTTTATCATTAGGAACAATGGTAATTCCTCCCTTTTTAGGGACACAATGGACAGGGCTTACCCATTCACTATCAGCAATGGGATAAATAATACCTGCCTCAAGGAGTTTTAGAATCTCCTTTCTTACAACTTCCTTCATTTTGGGGTTTAATCATCTTTGAGGATCTCTAACAGGTTTGGCATCTTTCTCCACTGAAATTTTGTGTTGAAATAATGTGGGACTAATGCCCTTAAGATCATCTAGAGTATATCCAATAGCAGCTCGGTGCTTCTTCAAAGTTTTCAATAATCTTTCTTCTTCTTTCTCTGAAAGGTTAGCACTAATAATAACAGGATATATTTCTTTTTCATCAAGATAAGCATACTTGAGATTAACAGGTAAGGGTTTGAGTTCAAACACGGGATCACCCTTGGGTGGAGGGGGGTCCCCAAGAATTTCAACGGGAAGATTATGTTTTAGCATAGGTTCTTGTTTAAGGAACACTTCATCTATTTCTTCCCTTTCCTTCATAAACATATCGTTTACATGGTCTAGCAAATATTGTTCTAACGGATCAGTTGGAGGAACAACAATAGAAGCAAGACCAATAATCTCATCCTTACTAGATGGTTCCTTTTCACGAGGTTGTCTAATAAACTTAGCGAAATTAAACTCATGAGACATACCATCTATACCAACAGTGAAAATATTCTTTTCACAATCAATCTTAGCACTAGCAGTATGCAAAAAAGGTCTACCAAAAATAATGGGACAAAAATTATCTTGTGGGGAAGCAAGAACAAGAAAATCAGCAGGGTATTTAATCTTTCCACACAAGACTTCAACATCTCTAACAATCCCAATAGGTTTAATGGTGTCCCTATTAGCAAGCTTAATAGTAACATCAATGTCTTCTAATTCAACAGGTGCAATATCGTGCATAATTTCTTTATAAAGATCGTAAGGTATAGCATTAGCACTGGCACCCATATCACATAAGCCATGATAACGATGATCTCCTATTTTAACATAAATAACAGGCGTGCCTACAACAGGTCTATGTGTCTTAGTATCGGGTCTAGCAATATTAGCAGTTTCACCCATGAAAGAAATAACATGCCCATCTAAGTCTTCATCCAAGAGATCTTTAATCATAGCAATACTAGGTTCAACTTTAATTTGCCCAGGGGGTGTATAAGTCCTAGTATTACTCTTACGAACAACAGTCGAAGCTTTAACATGATCGTTTATCCTAACAGGAAAAGGGGGGTTTTCAACATAAGCAATAGGAATAATAGGATCACTATATGTAATAGTCTTCTCTTCGACTGTAATAGGTGCAACTACTTTCACTTCAACAGGAGGGTTATATTTAAACCCCTTCTCTTTAGGGAGATCAACGTGAGCAGCAAAAGTTTCACAAAAAGTAGCTACTATCTCAGTGTCAAGTCCATACTTAGAGCTAAATCCACGGAAAGCATCGGTATCCATAAAAGATTTAACACAATCAAACTTAGGTGTCATACCTGAATCCTTACCATCGTCGGAACCCCAATCTTCAGAGTTGCATTTAATTCTTTCCAATAAGTCCCATTTGAAATCAATAGTCTTCAGCATATAGGAACCAGTACAGGAAGTATCGAGCAGGTTGCGATTATCAAGAGAAAGCCGAGCATAAAAATTCTGAATAATCATTTCCCGAGAGAGCTCATGATTGGGGCATGAATATAACATTGACTTAAGCCTCCCCCAAGCTTGAGCGATGCTTTCTCCTTCGCGACGCCAGAAATTATATATGTAGTTACAATCACGATGAACAAGATGCATAGGATAGAACTTCTGGTGAAATTCCAATTTCAATCGCTTATAATTCCAAGATCTCGTATCATCACATAGCCTATACCATGTCATTGCATCTCCCTTCAAAGATAAAGGGAAGACCTTCCTTTTGACAACATCATCGGGAATACCTGCAAGCTTAAATAATCCACAAACTTCATCCACAAAGATAAGGTGTAAGTCGGGATGCAAAGTTCCGTCTCCTGCAAAAGGATTAGCTAGCAGTTTTTCTATCATACCCGAAGGAATCTCAAAGTGAATATTTTCATCAAGTTCAGTAGGATGAGGAGCATCTCTTTGCTCCTCTGGTTGCGGTGAATATACCCCAAACAAGCCACTCAAAGGACTAGTTTCCATAGTGACAAGTAACAGAAAATTTCAGCACATTATATAATTGTTTCCTTACCAAGTTCCACTCACCAAGAGCGCTACGCTCCCCGGCGACGGTGCCAGAAAAGAGTCTTGATGACCCACAAGTGTAGGGGATCTATCATAGTCCTTTCGATAAGTAAGAGTGTCGAACCCAACAAGGAGCAGAAGGAAATGATAAGTGGTTTTCAGTAAGGTTTTCTCTGCAAGCACTGAAATAGTAGGTGATAGAAAGTTTTGTGATAAGATAAATAGTAACGAGCCAAAGTAAATATAGTAAATAAGGTGCAACAAGGTGGACCAATCCTTTATGTAGAAAAGGGTAAGCCTGGACAAATTCTAATAATAATGAAGGAGCTCCCGAGGACACATTGGGAATTATCGTCAAGCTAGTTTCATCACGTTCATAAGATTCGCGTTCGGTACTTTGATAATTTGATATGTGGGTGGACCAACACTTGGGTACTGCCCTAACTTGGACAAGCATCCCACTTATGATTAACCCCTATTGCAAGCGTCCGTAACTACAAAAAAGGAGTATTAAGGTAAACCTAACCACAACATTAAACATATGGGTCCATATCAACCCCTAACGAAGCAACGCATAAACTAGGGTTTAAGCTTCTGTCACTCTAGCAACCCATCATCTACTTATTACTTCCCTATGCCTTCCTTTAGGCCAAAATAATGGTGAAGTGTCATGTAGTTGACGTTCACATAACACCACTAGAGGAGAGACAACATACATCTCATCAAAATATCGAACGAATACCAAATTCACATGACTACTAATAGCAAGACTTCACCCATGTCCTCAGGAACTAAAGTAACTACTCACAAAGCATAAGCATGTTCATGATCAGAGGTGTAATAATATGCATTAAGGATCTGAACATATAATCCTCCACCAAGTAAACCAATAAGTATCAACTACAAGGAGTAATCAACACTACTAGCAACCCACAGGTACCAATTTGTGGTTTTGGATACAAGATTGGATACAAGAGATGAACTAGGGTTTGAGAGGAGATGGTGCTGGTGAAGATGTTTATGGAGATTGACCCCCTCCCAGTGAGAGGATCGTTGGTGATGACGTTGGTGATGATTTCCCCCTTCCGGAGGGAAGTGTCCCCGGCAGAACAGCTCCGCCAGAGCCCTAGATTGATTCCGCCAAGGTTCCGCCTCGTGGCAGCGGAGTTTCATCACGTAAGCTTGCCCATGAATTTTTCCAGGACAAAACCCTTCATATAGCAGAAGATGGTCATCGGAAGCCCACCAGGGGGCCCAGGATATAGGGGGGCGCCATATAGGTGGGCGCGCCCCCCTGTATCCTAGACAGGGTGTGGGCCCCCTAGCCTATTTCTTTCACTCATAAATTCTTAATAAATCCAAAAGGTGGTTTCGTGGACTTTCAGGACTATTGGAGTTGTGCAGAATAGGTTTCCAACGTTTGCTCCTTTTTCAGTCAGAATTCCAGCTGCCGGCATTCCCCCTCTTCATGGTAAACCTTGTAAAATAAGAGAGAATAGCCATAAGTACTGAGATATAATGTGTAATAACAGCCCATAATGCAATAAATATTGATATAAAAGCATGATGCGAAATGGACGTATCACGGCTCTTGACACTCAGAAGCATGTGTTGACGACTTCTAATTTAACAAAGTATCCTATTATTTTACCCTAATGAGACTAACCAACTGTTGAGGAGTTTGGCATATCTTCATAAAAAAGATTTGTACAATTTTGTTTTCCCATTTCTTTTTATTTGAAGAGGTATATATTCTTGATTCAGATATTGTTCTCGCATGCTCTAGCAAATTATATGCATCTCCACTACTTCCACATCAGCCACGCTACTGTTATCTTGAGATTGATCCCATTTCCCCATTCCAGTTTATCTGTTGTTATTCTTCGACAACTGTTAAGTTAGTCATGGTTCTTTGCTTTTAGATCTTTTTACGGTTGCAGATTGTAGGTTGATTTATTGCTAGGAAGATTCAGGAATCAAGTATCTAATTCAGTTATACAGGTGCTTAGAAAATTATCCTAGCCAACATGGGTTTTCAGGAAATATTGAGATGCCGCACTTCTGATCGACTCCTGAGGTACATTCTCAACTAGCATAGTTTGTTTACCTTCTATACCTATGTAGTTCATTACTTGATTTCCCTTCAGCCTCAAAGTTTATGTTTGTCATGGTCATATTATGCTTTTGGCAACCACTAGAAATGTAAAAGATTTTTTGTGAACTTTAGTGCTTCGTGCCACAACATGGAATTTAGTAGAACTTGAACGGGGAGTAGCGGCTATGGCACCTGCAAAAATTTCCTAACTTGGGAAGAAAATAACCAACTTTCATCAAAGAAATAAAAATAAGATCATGAGCAGAATAGTTGTTAGTGTATTGTGATTTCTGGGACCATTTAACATCGGCTATGCATTTCTTGGCTGCAACAATCACTAAGTATGAAATAGGTAGAATAGAATGTATTTTTCTCACTTGGGAAGGTAATCAGTTACAGCAACTTCAATATTTTGTGTCTTTGAATATTTGCATAAATTCCTGCTATGTCTTGAGCTTGCGTTGGTTTTCCTTGAAGAGGAAAGGGTGATGCAGCAATAGTAGCGTAAGTATTTCCCTCAGTTTTTGAGAACCAAGGTATCAATCCAGTAGGAGGCTCCTCAAAAGTCCCACGCACCTACACAAACAAACAAAGAACTCGCAACCAACGCAATAAAGGGGTTGTCAATCCCTTCACGGCCACTTGCGAAAGTGAGATCTGATAGAGATAGTATGATAAGATAAATATATTTTTGGTATTTTATAATATAGATGCAAAAAGTAAAGATGCAAATAAAAGTAGATTGAAAGCAAATAAGATAAAACATAGACCCAGGGGGCCATAGGTTTCACTAGTGGCTTCTCTCAAGATAGCATAAGTATTACGGTGGGTGAACAAATTACTGTCGAGCAATTGATAGAAAAGCGAATAATTATGAGATTATCTAGGCATGATCATGTATATAGGCATCACGTCCGCAACAAGTAAACCGACTCCTGCCTGCATCTACTACTATTACTCCACATATCGACCGACTCCTGCCTGCATCTAGAGTATTAAGTTCATAAAGAACAGAGTAACGCATTAAGCAAGATGACATGATGTAGAGGGATAAACTCAAGCAATATGATATAAACCCCATCTTTTTATCCTCGATGGCAACAATACAATACGTGCCTTGCTGCCCCTGCTGTCACTGAGAAAGGACACTGCAAGATTGAACCCAAAGCTAAGCACTTCTCCCATGGCAAGAAAGATCAATCTAGTAGGCCAAACCAAACTGATAATTCGAAGAGACTTGCAAAGATAACTCAATCATACATAAAAGAATTAAGAGGAGATTCAAATATTTCTCATAGATAAACTTGATCATAAACTCACAATTCATCGGATCTCGACAAACACACCGCAAAAAGAGTTCACATCAAATAGATCTCCACGAGAGAGGGGGAGAACATTGTATTGAGATCCAAAAAGAGAGAAGAAGCCATCTAGCTAATAACTATGGACCCAAAGTTCTGTGGTAAACTACTAACAACTCATCGAAGGGGCTATGGTGTAGATGTAGAAGCCCTCCGTGGTCGATTCCCCCTCCGGTGGAGCGCCGGCGAAGGCTCCAAGATGGGATCTCACGGATACAAAAGGTTACAGTGGTGGAAATTGTGTTTCGGTGGCTCTCTAGATGTTTTCGGGGTATGTAGGTATATATAGGAGGAAGAAGTACGTCGGTGGCCGCTCGTGGGGCCCAGGAGACAGGAGGCGCGCCCAGGAGGGGTGGGCGCGCCCTCCTATCTCCTGGCCACCTCGTTTGTTGCTTGACTTGCACTCCAAGTTCTCCGGATCACGTTCGTTCCAAAAATCACGCTCCCGAAGGTTTCATTCCGTTTGGACTTCTTTTGATATTCCTTTTCTTCGAAATACTGAAATAGGCAAAAAAAACAGCAATACGGGTTGGGCCTCCGGTTAGTAGGTTAGTCCCGAAAATGATATAAATGTGTCAAATAAAGCCCATAAACATCCAAAAGGGGTAATATAATAGCATGGAACAATCAAAAATTATAAATACGTTGGAGACGTATCAAGCATCCCCAAGCTTAATTCCTGCTCGTCCTCGAGTAGGTAAATGATAAAAACAGAATTTTTGATGTGGAATGCTACCTAGCATATTTCTCAATGTAATTTTCTTTATTGTGGCATGAATGTTCAGATCCAAATTATTCAAGATAAAAGCTTATAAAACACAAAAATAATAATACTTCGAAGCATACTAACAAATAATCATGTCCTATCAAAATAGCATAGCCAAAGAAAGTTTATCCCTACAAAATCATATAGTTAGGCCATGCTTCATTTTCATTACACAAAATACTCCCATCATGTACAACCCCGATGACGAGCCGAGCAATCGGTTCATACTTTTTAACGCGCTTCAACTTTTTTCAACTCTTACGCAATACATGAGCGCAAGCCATGGACATAACACTATGGTGGTATATGGTGGTTGTAAAGACAAAAAGGAAGAAGATAGTCTCACATCAACTAGGTGTATCAACGGGCTATGGAGATGCCCATTAATAGATATCAATGTGAGTGAGTAGGGATTGCCATGCAACGGATGCACTAGAGCTATAAATGTATGAAAGCTCAACAAAAGAAACTAAGTGGGTGTGCATCCAACTTGCTTGCTCACGAAGACCTAGGACACTTTGAGGAAGCCCATCATTGGAATATACAAGCCAAGTTCTATAATGAAAAATTCCTACTAGTATATGAAAGTGACAACATAGGATATCTCTATCATGAAGATCATGGTGCTACTTTGAAGCACAAGTGTGGAAAAGAGATAGTAGCAATTGTCCCTTCTCTCTTTTTCTCTCATTTTATTTTTTCTTTCTTTTCTCTTTTTTTCTTTTTTTCTTTGGCCTTTTTTTTCTTTTTGGCCTTTCTCTTTTTGTTTTTCTTTTTTTTCTTTTTTCTAAAGTCCGAAGTCTCATCCCGACTTGTGGGGGAATCATAGTCTTCATCATCCTTTCCTCACTCAGACAATGCTCTAATAATGAAGATCATCACACTTTTATTGATTTACAACTCAAGAATTACAACTCAAAGCTAGAACAAGATATGACTCTATATGAATGCCTCTGATGGTGTAACGGGATATGCAATGAATCAAGAGTGACATGTACGAAAATTATGAAGGTGGCCTTGCCACAAATACGATGTCAACTACATGATCATGCAAAGAGCAATATGACAATGATGGAACGTGTCATAATAAACAGAACGGTGGAAAGTTGGATGGCAATATATCTCGGAATGGTTATGGAAATGCCATAACAGGTAGGTATGGTGGCTGTTTTGATGAAGGTAAATAATAGGTGCAATACCGGCGAAAGTTGCGCGATATAATAGAGGCTAGCAAAGTGGAAGGATGAGTGTGCGTATATCCATGGACTCACATTAGTCATAAAGAACTCATATACTTATTGCAAAAGTCTACTTAGCCCTCGAAGCAAAGTAATACTACGTGCCCCTAGAGGGATAGATTGGTAGGAAAAGACCATCGCTCGTCCTCGACTGCCACTCATAAGGAAGACACTCAAAAGAGCACCTCATGCAACAAATTTGTCACACAACTTTTACCATACGTGCATGCTACAGGACTTGCCAACTTCAACAAAAGTATTTCTCAATTTCATAATTACCCACTAGCATGACTCTAACATTACTACCTTTATATCTCAAAACAATTATCAAGCATCAAATTGATCATAGCATCCAATTCACTTCCTATGATAGTTTTTATTATACCCAACTTGGATGCTCATCATTCTAGGACCAAATTTGTAACCATAGCAAATACCATGCTGTTCTAAAAGACTCTCAAAATAATATAAATGAAGCATGAGAGACTAGCAATTTCTTCAAAATTAAGCCACCACCGTGCTCTAAAAGATATAAGTGAAGCACTAGAGCAAAAACTATCAAGCTCAAAAGATATAAGTGAAGCACAAAGCATATTCTAGCAAATTCTAATCTAGTGGGCTTCTCCCAAAAGTTGTGTACAGCAAGAATTATTGTGGTAAACTAAAAAGCAAATACTAATAAAATACACGACGCTCCAAGCAAAACGCATATCATGTGGCAAATAAAAATATAGCTCCAAGTAAAGTTACCAATGAACAAAGACAAAAGAGGAGATGCCTTCCCGGGGCATCCCCAAGCTTAGGCTTTTGTCTATTCTTGAATATCTTGGGGTGCCATGGGCATCCCCAAGCTTAGGCTTTTGCCACTCCTTATTCCATAGATCATCAAAGCTTTACCCAAAACTTGAAAACTTCACAACACAAAACTCAACAGGAAATCTTATAAGCTCCGTTAGTGAAAGAAAACAAAACCACCACATAAGGTACTGTAATGGACTCATTCTTTATTTATTTTAGTGTTAAACCTACTGTATTCCAAGTTATATATGGTTCCTACCCTTAATACTAGCCACAGATGCATCAAAATAAGCAAACAACGCACGAAAAACAGAATCTGTCAAAAACAGAACAGTCTGTAGAAATCTGTAACTAACGCAAACTTCTGAAACTCTAAAAATCCTACCAAAATATGACGTACTGTAACATTTGTTTATTGATCAGCAGCAATAAGAATCAATGCAAAATCACGTTTCCGTGATTTACTGATTTTTTTTCTCGTGAGTGCAAAGTTTCTGTTTTTCAGCAGAATCAAATCAATTATCATCATAGGTTATCCTATAGGTTCTACTTGGCACAAACACTAATTAAAACATGAAAACACATCTAAACAGAGAGTAGATGCAAAATTTATTACTAAACAGGAACAAAAACAAAAAACACAAAGAAAATTGGGTTGCCTCCCAACTAGCGCTATCGTTTAACGCCCCTAGCTAGGCATAAAAGCGAAGATAGATCTAAGTAGTGCCATCTTTGGCACTTGATTCATAGGTAGCTCGCATGATAGATTCATAAGGTAATTTGACTTTATTTCTTGGAAAGTGCTCCATGCCTTTCTTTAATGGATATTAGAATATAATATTCCCTTCCTTCATATCAATAATCGCACCAATCGTTCTAAGGAAAGGTCTACCAAGAATAATAGGGCAAGAAAGATTGCAATATATATGAAAAACGATAAAATCTACGGGAACCAAATTACTATTTGCAACAATGACAACATCATAGATTCTTCCCATTGGCTTTTTAATGGTGGAATCCGCGAGGTGCAAATTTAAAGAGCAATCATCAAGATCATGGAAACCTAGAGTATCACATAAAGTTTTCGAAATCGTGGAAACACTAGCACCCAAATCACACAAAGCAAAACACTCATGATCTTTAATTCTAATCTTTATAGTAGGTTCCCACTCATCATTAAGTTTTCTAGGTATAGAAACTTCCAAATTAAGTTTTTCATCAAAAGATTGCATCAAGGCATCAACGATATGTTTGGTAAAAGCTTTATTTTGACTATAAGCATGAGGAGAATTAACAACGGATTGCAACAAGGAAATACAACTTTCTAAAGAGCAATTATCATAATAAAATTCCTTGAAATCCGAGATAGTGGGTTCAATACTATTTAAAGTCATGACCTCTCCAATCCCACTTTTACCAAATTTAGCATCAAGATCTAAAAACTCTGAATTCTTGGGACGCCTTCTAACTAAAGTTGACTCATCTCCAGTCCCATTATTATCAAGATTCATATTGCAAAACAAAGATTAATAGGAGACACATCAATTACTTTAAGATCTTCATCATTATTTTCATGCAAACTAGAAGAACACACCTTTACAAAGCAATCTTTCTTAGCACGCAATCTAGCAGTTCTTTCCTTGCACTCATCAATGGAAATTCTCATGGCTTTGAGAGACTCATTGATATAATGCTTAGGAGGAGTAGATCTAAGTTTAAGAGAATCAACATCAAGCGAAAGTCTATCAACGTTCCTAGCCAAATCATCAACTTTGAGCAATTTTTCTTCAAGAAAAGCATTAAAATTATTTTGAGAAATCATAAATTCTTTCACACTAATCTCAAAATCAGAGGGCATCTTATTAAAATTACCATAAGAATTATTGTAGGAATTTCCATAATTATTAGAGGAATTACTAGGGAACGGTCTAGAATTAAAGTTTCCTCTATAAGAATTGTTTCCAAAACTATTCCTACCAACAAAATTCACATCCATAGATTCATTATTACTCTCAATCAAAGTAGACAAAGGCATATCATTGGGATCAAGAGGAGTATTTTTTAGTAGCAAACAACTTCATAAGTTCATCCATCTTTCCATTCAAAACATTGATTTCTTCTATAGCATGCACTTTTCTACTAGAAGATCTTTCGGTGTGCCATTGAGAATAATTAGCCATAATATTATCAAGAAGTTTTGTGGCATCTCCTAACGTGATTTCCATAAATGTGCCTCTCGCGGCCGAATCTAAAAGATTTCTAGAAGCAAAGTTCAATCCGGCATAAAATTTTTGTATGATCATCCATAAATTCAAACCATGAGTAGGGCAATTGCGAATCATCAATTTCATTCTTTCCCAAGATTGGGCAACATGCTCATGATCAAGTTGTTTAAAATTCATAATATCGTTCCTAAGAGTGATAATCTTAGCGGGAGGAAAATACTTAGAGATAAAAGCATCTTTGCACTTATTCCAAGAATCAATACTATTTTTAGGCAAAGACAAAAACCAAACTTTAGCATGATCTCTAAGTGAAAATGGAAATAACTTCAATTTAACAATATTATTATCCGTATCTTTCTTGTTTTGCATATCACACAAATCAACAAAGTTGTTTAGATGAGTAGCGGCATCTTCACTAGGAAGGCCGGTGAATTGATCTTTCATAACAAGATTCAGCAAAGCAGTATTGATTTCACAAGACTCAACATCATTAAGAGGAGCAATCGGAGTACTAAGGAAATCATTATTATTGGTATTGGAGAAATCACACAATTTGGTATTATCTTGTGCCATGGCAACAAGTAATCCAACACACAAGCAAACAGAAAAAGGCAAGCGAAAAAGAGAGAGAGAGAGATTGGGAAAGGGAGAGCAAATAAAATGGCAAGGGTGAAGTGGGGGAGAGGAAAACGAGAGGCAAATGGCAAATAATGTAAATGCGAGGGAGATGAGTTTGTGATGGGTACTTGGTATGACTTTACTTGAGCGAAGACCTCCCCGGCAACGGCGCCAGAAATCGCACGTTGGTGGGAGGTCGAATCTTGACTTGACTTGGTTGAAGCCTCCCCGGCAACGGCGCCAGAAATCCTTCTTGCTACGTCTTGAGCTTGCATTGGTTTTCCTTGAAGAGGAAAGGGTGATGCGTCAATAGTAGCGTAAGTATTTCCCTCAGTTTTTGAGAACCAAGGTATCAATCCAGTAGGAGGCTCCTCAAAAGTCCCACGCACCTAAACACACAAACAAAGAACTCGCAACCAACGCAATAAAGTGAGATCCGATAGAGATAGTATGATAAGATAAATATATTTTTGGTATTTTATAATATAGATGCAAAAAGTAAAGATGCAAATAAAATTAGATTGAAAGCAAATAAGATAAAAGATAGACCCGGGGGCCATAGGTTTCACTAGTGGCTTCTCTCAAGATAGCATAAGTATTACGGTGGGTGAACAAATTATTGTTGAGCAATTGATAGAAAAGCGAATAATTATGAGATTATCTAGGCATGATCATGTATATAGGCATCACGTCCGCAACAAGTAGACCGACTCCTGCCTGCATCTACTACTATTACTCCACACATCGACCCACTCCTGCCTGCATCTAGAGTATTAAGTTCATAAAGAATAGAGTAACGCATTAAGCAAGATGACATGATGTAGAGGGATAAACTCAAGCGATATGATATAAACCCCATCTTTTTATCCTTGATGGCAACAATACAATATGTGCCTTGCTGCCCCTGCTGTCACTAGGAAAGGACACCGCAAGATTGAACCCAAAGCTAAGCACTTCTCCCATGGCAAGAAAGATCAATCTAGTAGGCCAAACCAAACTGATAATTCGAAGAGACTTGCAAAGATAACTCAGTCATACATAAAAGAATTCAGAGGAGATTCAAATATTTCTCATAGATAAACTTGATCATAAACCCACAATTCATCGGATCTCGACAAACACACCGTAAAAAGAGTTTACATCGAATAGATCTCCACAAGAGAGGGGGAGAACATTGTATTGAGATCCAGAAAGAGAGAAGAAGCCATCTAGCTAATAACTATGGACCCGAAGGTCTGTGGTAAACTACTCACAACTCATCGAAGGGGCTATGGTGTTGATGTAGAAGCCCTCTGTGGTCGATTCCCCCTCCGGCGGAGCGCCGGCGAAGGCTCCAAGATGGGATCTCGCGGATACAGAAGGTTACGGCGGTGGAAATTGTGTTTCGGTGGCTCCCTGGATATTTTCGGGATACGTAGGTATATATAGGAGGAAGAATTACATCGGTGGCTGCTTGTGGGGCCCAGGAGACAGGGGGTGCACCCAGGAGGGGTGGGCGTGCCCTCGTATCTCCTGGCCGCCTCGTTTGTTGCTTGACTTGCACTCCAAGTTCTTCGGATCACGTTCATTCCAAAAATCACGCTCCCGAAGGTTTCATTCCTTTTGGACTCCGTTTGATATTCCTTTTCTTCGAAATACTGAAATAGGCAAAAAAACAGTAATACGGGCTGGGCCTCCGGTTAGTAGGTTAGTCCCAAAAATGATATAAATGTGTAAAATAAAGCCCATAAACATCCAAAAGGGGTAATATAATAGCATGGAACGATAAAAAATTATAGATATGTTAGAGACGTATCAAGCATCCCCAAGCTTAATTCCTGCTCATCCTCGAGTAGGTAAATGATCAAAGCAGAATTTTTGATGTGGAATGCTACCTAGCATATTTCTCAATGTAATTTTCTTTATTGTGGCATGAATGTTCAGATCCAAATGATTCAATATAAAAGCTTATAAAACATAAAAATAATAATACTTCGAAGCATACTAACAAATAATCATGTCCTATCAAAATAGCATAGCCAAAGAAAGCTTATCCCTACAAAATCATATAGTTAGGTCGTGCTTCATTTTCATTATACAAAATACTCCCATCATGTACAACCCCGATGACGAGCCGAGCAACTGGTTCATACTTTTTAACGCGCTTCAGGCTTTTTTCAACTCTTACACAATACATGAGCGCAAGCCATGGACATAGAACTATGGTGGTATATGGTGGTTGTAAAGACAAAAAGGGAGAAGATAGTCTCACATCAACTAGGCGTATCAACGGACTATGGAGATGCCCATTAATAGATATCAATGTGAGTGAGTAGGGATTGCCATGCAATGGATGCACTAGAGCTATAAATGTATGAAAGCTCAACAAAAGAAACTAAGTGGGTGTGCATCCAACTTGCTTGCTCACGAAGACCTAGGACACTTTGAGGAAGCCCATCATTGGAATATACAAGCCAAGTTCTATAATGAAAAATTCCCACTAGTATATGAAAGTGACAACATAGGAGACTCTCTATCATGAAGATCATGGTGCTACTTTGAAGCACAAGTGTGGAAAAGAGATAGTAGCAATTGTCCCTTCTCTCCTTTTCTCTCATTTTATTTTTTCTTTCTTTTCTTTTCTTTTTTTTTCTTTGGCCTTTTTTTTCTCTTTGGCCTTTCTCTTTTTTTTCTTTTTTTTCTTTTTTTTAAAGTCCGAAGTCTCATCCCGACTTGTGGGGGAATCATAGTCTTCATCATCCTTTCCTCACTCAGACAATGCTCTAATAATGAAGATCATCACACTTTTATTGATTTACAACTCAAGAATTACAACTCAAAGCTAGAACTAGATTGCACCCATGCTAGACGTTTTTGGAACGCGACTCTGGACTGGCTTGACATCAATCGACCGGAGTTGCACCCACTTACATGGTCTCGGGATGTTATTTGTGATCCTATGTTCTGTGAGTCCGAGAGAGCAAAATTGGTTACTGTCATGTGGGCGATCTGGACCTCAAGAAACAATGCCACGCATGACAAGAAGGAACTTGATCCTTTTCAGTCCATGAAGAAAACCCAAGAAGCTCTAACTGTGCTTGAACTACCTCGCGACCACGCGCGAATTTTGCCAGGACATGGTTGGAGACCGCTGGACTTGGGCTGGATCAAGATCAACACTGATGGTGGTGTTGCAATGGAAGCTAGAAGGGGATGGGCAGGTGGAGTCGCAAGAACACACTCATCCTTCCTAGCTGCATGGTGCAAACCTTACCCGGGAATCACAGATCCTCTTATAGCCGAAGCACTCGCTTTACGTGATGGTGTTCTCTTTGCTCATCTTCGAGGCTATTCTAAGGTTGTTTTGGAGTCTAATAATTTGGAGATTGTGAATCTCTGGAACTCGCGTCACAATGTTCGTGCGGTCGTGGTGCCTATCTTGTCCGAGATTAGGGAGCATGTTATTTATTTTAAGTATTTTGTAATTCAACATGTAGGGAGGTCAGCTAATGTTTCGGCTCACCTTTGTGCTAAACAAGCTAGCACCCTAGATATAACCGAATGTTGGATGGACTCCATTCCGAGTCTTCTTGTAACCAGCCTCTCAGCTGATTCAGCTGGAGCTGTTGGTGTTGAATAAAGAGCTCCCAAATTTCCCTGCAAAAAAAAGTTAGCTGAAGGCCATCTCTACCAGTTCTTCTGCATCCCTTTGCTTATGTTCCGCCAAGTCATGACTCCAAATTTTGAAAAAAAGAAAAGTAAAGGCAAAATCACAATTACACTTTATAGTAAAGTATAAGGGTAAAAATACCGAAAAAAACTAATATCAATGTTTGTCGGTGCAACATTAGGTAAGTTGGGTGCTTTTGCTGCCTTAGGTGCTTAGAATTTTTGTTAGAAAGGACCACATACACTATCATATTGGCAAAAAAGACCACCCGCATACCATATTGACAGAAAAGACCACGTACGCGGTGGCGGCAGGTCTGGCAGCCGACACGTGGCACCTGCCGCCACATGTGGAGGCGGCATGACCTGCCGCCACAACCTCAGGCGGCAGCTCAGCTTCAACAGATTTTCGTCCGACGCAGCAACTCGCAACGGGATGGAAGGAGGTGGCGGGCAACTCCTACAGCGCGACAGCCCGTGCAGCAGCGCGACGCGACGGCCCCATACAAAGCAGTCAAAAACAACTCGGTCGCTTCCGAGTTTATGCGCCGCTGCTTGCACCCGATCCAATACTACCTCGCTCTTTCATTTTCGCTCCCCAAGGCTGAGGAAAATGTCGAGCATGTTGGTTCCTCCGTTGCAAAGTTTTTCCACGCACATACTAGTATTTGTTTCTACTGCAGCACATGGCTTGATCAGGACTAGCAGTACTAGGTAAATAATAAAACATGTCAAAACTTGGAGAGGAGAGCAGGAATTAGCGTCACTGTACTGCCGCAGCAAAAAGGAGCTGTTGGGCCCGCCACCTATTCCCGTTCCGTCGGCAGTAGCTGCATGGGCCGAAAATTTGTTGCAGCTGAGCTACCGCCTGAGGTTGTGGCGGCAGGTCTAGCCGCCGCTGGCCGTGGCGGCAGCAGCCACGTGTCAGCTGCCGGGCCTGCCGCCACGGTGTACATGGTCTTTTTTGTCAATACGGTTGGTAGGTGGTCCTTTCTGCCAATACAAAAGTGTGTGTGGTCCTTTGTGACGAAAAATCAGGTTTTGTTAGAAAGGACCACATACGCTATCATATTGGCAGAAAAGACCACCCGCATACCATATTGACAGAAAAGACCACGTACGCGGTGGCGGCAGGTCTGGCAGCCAACACGTGGCACCTGCCGCCACATGTGGAGGCGGCATGACCTGCCGCCACAGCCTTAGGCGGCACCTGATTTTTCGTCACAAAGGACCACACACACTTTTCTATTGACAGAAAGGACCACCTACAAACCGTATTAACAAAAAAGACCATGTACACCGTGGCGGCAGGCCCGGCAACTGACACGTGGCTGCTGCCGCCACGGCCAGCGGTGGCCAGGCCTACCGCCACAACCTCAAGCGGCAGCTCAGCTGCAACATATTTTGAAGTTTTGTTAGAAAGGACCACATACGCTATCATATTGGCAGAAAAGACCACCCTCATACCATATTGACAGAAAAGACCACGTACGCGGTGGCGGCAGGTCTGGCAGCCGACACGTGGCACCTGCCGCCACATGTGGAGGCGGCATGACCTGCCGCCACAGCCTCAGGCGGCATCTCGGCTTCAACAGATTTTCGTCCGACGCAGCAACTCGCAACGGGATAGAAGGAGGTGGCGGGCAGCTCCTACAGCGCGACAGCCCGTGCAGCAGCGCGACGCGACGGCCCCATAAAAAGCAGTCAAAAACAAATCGGCCGCTTCCGAGTTTATGCGCCACTGCTTGCACCCGATCCAGTACTGCCTCGCTCTTTCATTTTCGCTCCCCAAGGCTGAGGAAAATGCCGAGCATGTTGGTTCCTCCGTTGCAAAGTTTTTCCACGCACATGCTAGTATTTGTTTCTACTGCAGCACGTGGCTTGATCAGGACTAGCAGTACTAGGTAAATAATAAAACATGTCAAAACTTGGAGAGGAGAGCAGGAATTAGTGTCACTGTACTGCCGCAGCAAAAAGGAGCTGTTGGGCCCGCCACCTATTCCCGTTCCGTCGGCAGTAGCTGCATGGGCCGAAAATCTGTTGCAGCTGAGCTGCCGCCTGAGGTTGTGGCGGCAGGTTTGGCCGCCGCTGGCCGTGGCGGCAGCAGCCATGTGTCAGCTGCCGGGCCTGCCGCCACGGTGTAGATGGTCTTTTTTGTCAATACGGTTTGTAGGTGGTGCTTTATGTCAATACAAAAGTGTGTGTGGTCCTTTGTGACGAAAAATCAGGTGCTTATCGCATAGAAAAGGTCATACGTGTGCGTATTTGTATCGTAGAGGTGATGGTGCGTATTGGTAGTTGTGGTGTATCATACGTGTATGTATGTATGTATATTATATGTGTATCACACGTGCATACTCGGTTGGACAATGCCGGGTGGGGACGGACATGTCAACCCAGCGTGTGGCCCGCGCCTCCCTGGCACGTACGGAGCCCGGACCAGCTAGCATCATCGCCACCAACACGTACGCTCTTCATCGATGGGCGTTGGGCGAGCATGCAAGCAACGAGCGAAGTGTAGCAGGGCCACCAGGAGACGGGACCCGAGGTTCATTATCGGCGGCGCCGCTGCACAGGGTAAGGTTCTCAAACGTGGCATCGAGCAGGCCCCAAAGTCGTCGTCGCATGCATCCACGTTCCCGTCGCCTATATCTCTGACTGGTGGGTGAGTCTTTCTCTCCCCGAGCAGATTGGGCTGGCCTGGAATGCAAGACAGCGTCCCTGCCACTGAGCGAGAGCGTCCCCGCCCTCCACCGCCGTGCGTCACTCCAGCGCTGGCGTCCACCGCACCTCTCGCGCCCCGGTTCGCTCCACTCCGGCCGGTACGGCCACCTCGTCTTCTGCCCTGGTCCCGCCTCCCTCTCTGGCACCGCCGCTTGCTGCTGCCATGACCTTAAGCCCAGATCTGTTTCCTCCACGGCCCGGCTAGAGGGAGAGAGGCCGATTGTTTCCGGGCTGGGGATCTCGGAGGGCTCGGCGGAGTCCGACGCCCTGCCGGCGGTGGAGTCCGTGCCGCGGTCGGAGGCCTCTACCGCGGTGTGGGAGCGACCACCTCCGTCCAAGAAGGAGCTCTGGCGGCTCTGCCACGGTGAGGGAAACCAGGCGGGTCCCTCCAGGGCCAGGCATGGTGGACCGCCGCTGTTGTGTGTGGAGGTGATCCCGGAGTTGAGGGATAGGTGCTTCAGGTGTCTTGAAAAAGGCCACTTTCGCCATGACTGCACCAACCTGGAGGTCTGTTTCCGGTGCGGGATGCCTGCCCATGGCTCCCATGACTGCAAGCGACCCAGGAGCCCGTCCTCTGCTGATGAGCTCATGCATGAGGCTATCGCCATGGTGGCTCGCCGCGCCTCCCCGCGGGTCAGCCCGGATCGCCCGGTGGCTCGCGCGGCCGCCCCGCCGCCGCTGCCCCCGCCGATTCCATGGGCGGCCGAGGTGGCGTGGCCTCGGCTGGCTCCCCCCAGGCTCCAGGTCGCCATGGAGACGGATGAGGGCGAATCAGAAATCGACGTGGTCCGGTGTTCGCAGTCCACAGAGGATCTGGAGCGTCAGCTGCGCTTCGCCATGGTCGCCTACGTGGGCGGTGCTCGGCGGAGGCTGGCGCCACAGCGGGTGCTTGAGGTTCTGGCGGGTAATCTCGACATCACGGAGGATCAAGTCTCGGTTCACAAGTACAGGCCGGAGGATTTCTTGGTGGTTTTTGCCTCGGCGGCGATCAGGAACAGAGTTGCGGCGTGCCCGGAGGTGGAGTTTCAGGGAGACCAGCTGCTTTTTAGGCCATGGAACCGGCAGTCGCAGGCAGTGCACTCGATCTTTGGCTTCAAGGTTTGGATCATCATGGAGGGGATCCCTCCCCATGCTTGGGAGAGGGAGATGGCGGAGGAGCTGCTTGGGATGGCCTGCAAGGTGGACTCGGTGGCGCCGGAAACTAGCTCCAGGACGGATCTCTCTGCTTTCAGGCTGACGGCGTGGACTGCCGATCCGATGATGATCCCTTCCCTTCGCTGGCTCGCCATCCCGAAGCCCGGATCGGAGATGCCTCCGCCGCTGTTGCAGTACAAGGTCCTTATCCACATTGACGCGGTGGCGGACTTCAAGGAAGCAGGGGAGCCTTGGTTCTTGGGCGGCTCCTCGGACAGTGGCCAGAGTGGACTGCCAGGCTCACCGGACGAGTTCAGAGATGGCAAACAGGGCTCGAGGCCGCGGCAGCTAGTTTGGCAGTTCGGTGTGCGTGATGTGCGAGGCGGTGAGCTTGGGCGCGAGGCTAGCGGCGGCGGCCATGGTGGTACGGCGAGGTGCTCGGCGGAGCCAGACTGGCGCCTGCCCCCGATGGCCCCCACCCCAGTCACCCTGCCTGGTGGGCCACCTGTGAGGTTGCAGGATAGGGTGATGGTTCGGAAGTCAGCTTTTGACTGCCTTTTAGGTCAGCAGATGGGTGGGGACGCAAGGGAGAAGGTTCCTGAGTGCAGTTTGAACAGGGTTGGCGCGATGGCGACTGGACAAGTGGTGGAAGTGCATGTGTTACCGTTGGAGGAAGGCGCAACGAACCGGGTTGGGCAGGATGGGGATCCTCAGGCCGACAAACTAATGGCAACGGGACAGTTGCCTCTCCAGGGCACGCCTCGGGATAGCATGGCGACGGTTGCATCGGGGGGGTGCGCAGGCCCTGTGAGCCAATGGTGAGCCCCCTGCGCTCAAGGGAGAGCGAGGCGTTCCCCATGGGTTCTGGGGGAATGGACCCACCTGAGAATCTCGTGTCTGGCTCAATGCAGGAGGACAGGAATCAGTTGGTGGGACCCGCTGGGCCACCTATGGTGAGGGAGAAAGACAGGACTGGCGAGCTACAGGATAAGGCTCCGGCCTTGGGTGGAGAGCCATTAAAGGAGGGCCATGCAGTGGCCACCGAGGGTGGGGGCCATGACGGGAATCATGCACATGCATCATGCATGGAGGCATGCACGTACGGCGCCACAGATTACAGTAACAAGGTCGTGGAGGGCGATCACTCTGAGGATTTAGATGGGATCAGGTAGCAGCAGATGGCCATTGTACCTGTTGAGCCTGGGCTGCACAGGGAAATGGCTGCTGCTGGCCGTGATGAGCAATCTAGTGACGAGACGGCAGGCATGACGATGCAAGAGGCCCAAGCCTATGGCAAGCTGAAGAGTTTTTGCTCCAACATCATCAAAAAACTTGCTCCTCCACTGCTGAAGGAGGTGCAGGCTACGCAGTTGCGTCCGGATGTAGATCCATTCACGCCCAAGAGAGCTATGCGATCTTCGAAGAAGGCTACGGGACCAAGAAGAACTAAGGAGAATCCGGCGGAGAACGTGCTGCTCCATGCCCTTAGCATGGTTCCGGAGGATATGGTGGTCGATGATGGGGTGGTCCATGAGCTCAAGGCTCTATTTGATTCTCCACTGCGGGAGCAACATGTGAGAATCATTGCTGCTCTCTTCAGCAAGACCATCCCATCGGCGGTGGATTTGGAGGCGAGCAACTCGGTGATGATCTCCGTCAACTAGGAGGTGGGAGGTGGGGTGGGTGGCAGGTCTCTCTATGGATCTACACCCCCAAGTGTTGTGCTGGAATGTTCGTGGCCTGAACAATCCGGCAAAGCGCAAGGCTGTGAGAGAATTCGTGGGCACGGTGAAGTGTAACTTGGTGTGTTTCCAGGAAACCAAAATGGATGTAATGGACCATTTCATTGTTATGCAATGTCTAGGGCCATCTTTTGATGGCTTCACTTACTTATCGTCCCAGGAGACGAGGGGTTGCATCTTATTGGCGTGGGATAGCTTGGTGTTGACGGTGGACACTTTCCAGTATAACGCTAACTTCATTACGGGTCTGGTACACACAAAGATTGGAGACCCTTGGTGGATTTCGGTGGTTTACGGGCCACAAGGTGACGAGGAGAAGTGCCAGTTCTTGCTGGACCTAGACACGAGACATGCGAGGAGTCCGGGGCCGTGGATGCTGCTGTGAGACTTCAACATGATACTTCATGCCGCGGAGAAGAACAATAATAACCTTAACAGAACGATAATGAACAAATTCAGGCAGTTTGTGGATGAACAAGAGCTCAAGGAGATGTACATGCACGGCCGTAAATTTACGTGCTCCAATGAACGAATGATGCCGACCCTCACCAAGATTGACCGTGTGCTTATTTCGGTGGACTAGGAGCTAGAGAATTTTGCCTATCAGCTGCAGGCGCTCTCTACTAGAGTTTCAGATCACGCACCTTTGCATTTGTCCACGAGCGCTAGCTTCTGCCCAAAGAAAAGGTTCCGCTTCGAGCTTTTCTGGACGAGAATGGATGGCTTCGAGGATGTTGTGAGAGATGCCTGGGTGTGTGATGCGGGCATTGTTGATCCATATAAGAGGTTGGATGCTTTGTTGCGGAACACGGCTAGCCACTTGCAAGCGTGGGGCCAACGCAAGTTAGTCAATGTGAAGATGCTCATGCGGGTGGCCACTTGGGTCATTCATAGGCTGGACGTAGCCCAGGAGAACAGAGTTCTGCAGATGGAGGAGGCGTGGCTACGAAGAACACTGAAACATTCGCTCCTTGGTTTGGCCGCGCTCGAGAGAACTATTAACCGGCAGAGGTCGAGGCTCAAGTGGATCAAAGAGGGTGACGCCAACACCAAGCTGTTCCAAGTTGTGGCCAATGGCAGAAGGACCAAGAACTACATCCCGCATATCAAGCATGGAGGCGAAATCATTACGGGCCAGGAGAGAATGGTGGACACATTCGGGGAGGTGTACAAGCAACTGATGGGCACGGCACAGGCCAGGGATCACACCCTCAACTTACAATACCTGCAGATGGAGCCGGCTGAACTGAGCATGCTTGAGGAGATCATCACGGAGGAGGAAGTTTGGCAGGTCATCAAGGAAATGGCACCGGATCGTGCACCGGGACCGGATGGTTTCATCGGAGCGTTCTTCCAAAAAAACGCATATGTGGGGGACACTAAATTGGACATCATGGCCGTGATGCTTAAGCTATATGTGGGGGACACTGGGGGCTTTGCTAAGCTCAACAAGGCGCATATAATCCTCATTCCAAAAAAACCGGATGCGGAGGAGGTTGGGGATTACCGGCCGATCAGTTCAATCCATAGCATCCCCAAGCTCTTCGCTAAGGTTCTCGCCAACCGGCTGCGCAGTCAAATGCCAGAGATTGTGGCCACGAATCAATCTGCGTTTATTAAAGGAAGGCATCTGCATGATAACTTCTTGTTGGTGCGGCAAGTGGCGCGGAAGATTCATGCTAAAAGAGTCCCAGGAGTGTTCATGAAGCTGGATATCTCAAGGGCTTTTGACTCGCTATCATGGCCTTTTTTGTTCGAGGTGATGCGGGCAAAGGGTTTTGGGCAGAGATGGATGACTTGGATAATGGCAATTCTGCACTCGGCTAGCACCAAGGTGGTGGTGAATGGTGTTCCGAGAAGGAGTTTCTTGCACGCCTGCGGTCTACGCCAAGGCGACCCAATCTCGCCAATGCTCTTTGTCATTGCCATGGATGCGCTAACGGCGCTTGTTCACAAGGCCTCAGATTTGGGAGTGCGCAGCTCATACACCGGCATTTCGTCGCTGCAAAGGATTTCGATCTACGCGGATGATGTAGCGCTGTTTGTCAAGCCTTCGCGACAAGACTTGTCGGCCGTTCGGAAGATGCTGGACGTGTTTGGAGAGGCCTCCGGACTGAAAGTTAACTACCGCAAACCATTGGCGATTTTGATCCGAGGCGACCAGGAGGACAAGGATCGAGTGGCTGGATTACTGCACTGTGGGCTTGCTGAATTTCCATGCAAGTATCTTGGCCTACAGCTTGCCATCAGAAGCTTAACGCGGGCCGAATGGATGCCCATGCTAGACCTAGTCCGGAAGGTGATTCCTGCCTGGCAAAGAGGCCTTATACAGCGGCCCAGTCGGCTTGTTTTGGTTCAGTCTGTCGTTGTAGCTAGACCGGTGCACCACCTGATGATTACGGACGCTCCAGTGTGGGTTTTCAAGGAGATGGATAAATGGATGAGGTCGTTCTTTTGGGCTGGTAAGGAGAAAAGCAATGGAGGACAATGCCTGGTGGCTTGGGACTAGGTCTGCAGGCCGAAGCAGTTGGGAGGGCTAGGGATTAAGAACTTGAAGGCCCAGGCCCTAGCCTTGAGAGTGAGGTGGGAGTGGCTTAGGAGAACTGACCCCGGCAGACCATGGCAAGGTTTACCTATGGCGGAGGATCACAACGCAAGGGCCGTGTTCGACGCCATGGTCAGGATTGAGGTTGGGAGGGGTGATAGCGTCCTGTTCTGGAGGGACAAGTGGGTACACGGGTTCGGCGTAGCTGACATCATGCCTCGCTTGATGGAGACGGTGCCAACGAGGATTATTAACAGCCGGACCGTTCATCAAGCACTCGCGGAGGACAGGTGGTATGAGGACTGCGAAGCTACTGCTTCCTTCACTGCCCAATTACAGTGCATGCACCTTTGCCATGCGCTGGCATCGGTGCACCGAGACGAGAATGAGCCAGACAAATTTGGTTGGCCGGCGACGACCACGGCGACCTACTCGGCCCAATCGGTCTATTCCTACCTCTGCTCGGGGCTCCAGAGATCACCGACGGCGGCTTGTACTTGGAGAAACTGGGCGACGCTCAAGTGCAAGCTATTTATCTGGCTAGCGCTGCAATACAGATTATGGACATTAGACAGAAGAGCACGTCACGGTCTGCAGGACCAACCATCTCCCTGCTTCACGTGCTTACAAGCAGAGGACAATGTTGATCACATTCTGGCCAAGTGTACTTTTGCGCAGGAGGTGTGGCACCGAGTGTTTGACATGCTAGGCATCAATGCTCTAGGAACAACTCAGAATGACACCTTCTCGGACTGGTGGATGAGAGAAAGGAAAAAAATTAGGGGAGCAGACAGAAGAGGTTTTGATACGCTGGTGATGGCCGGGGCTTGGATACTTTGGAAGCAAAGAAACGCAAGGGTGCTCAATAGACACGATCAACAAAAGCCGGCACCCCTTTCTACTAACCTAGTGCTCGATGAAATCACGACTTGGCACACGGCAGGACGTGGAGCGGGACGTCTACAACGATTTGTGAGGAGTTAGTCTAGCGCGCATGGAGTTGGAGTAGGTGTGTGTTTCTCATCCTGGGTTGTTCGCACCCGGGATGAGCCTCTTGTAAATAACTCTCCTTTTGTCTATAAAGATATGGTACGCCATTGGCGTACTTTCAAAAAAAAATCTTTCTCTCCTACGCGCGCGACGTGAGCGGGTGGACGTGTTAAAGAAAATACTGAGCAGTCTTTGCATTTGTTAGCTGCAGTGTCCAAATGCATCTAACAAAACGAGTCAACCCAAACCAAAGCAAGCAGTAACAAGTACTCCCTCCGTTTTTATTTAGTTCATTATTAGCTTTGGTAAAAATCAAGCTTTGTAAACTTTGACTAAGTTTATAAATAAAAATATTAACATATACACTAACAACCCAACATCATTAGATTCATTATTGAATGTACTTTTACAACATATAGATTTGTTATGGTAAATATTTATATTGTTTTCTATAAACTTGATCAAACTTTACGAAGATTGACTTCAGTCAACTCTAATATGCAAAGTAAATAAAAACGAAAGGAGTACTAAAATTTTTCTAGGGATTAGGACAAGTCATGACCCCTGTTTTATAAAAATCAGTTACCTGAAGAATTAGGACGCGTCTGGGATGTATGAGCAGCAGTATTAAACACAGAGTCAAACCCATAGTAGTTAACCACCACCTCCCCTTCTCTCTCTCTACTTCTCCTTGCAAGGGAACAAGATCAGGAAGCAAGGTTGAAGAACAGGAGCAAACAGAGCTTTTTAGATCATGATCCCAAGATGTGAGTACAGTAGTACAATGATATGATCGTCGATCGCCCACGCGTCGATCGGACGATGCGTGCTGCCCCTGCCCCCGGCGATATATGAGGCGCCACGGGGGAGCGTCGCCGCCGTCGGGCGGGAACCTGACTCTCTCACCCGGGTGCTGAACCTCCCTCCCTCCCCAGCAACGCGCTCCGGAACCTCGAGGTGCTCGTCGCTGCAGTTCCTTCCAGGCCGGCTTCCTTCAACACCTTCCTTCTCCGGGACGTGACTGTTGGAGGCGCTCACCGGTCTCCAGGAGCTCTCGCGGTGCCGCCCCGAAACGGCTAGCTCCGCGTACGTGCTCAACCCCCGGAACAACACGTTCGCGGGCCAGCGACATCGATCGGCCTAGACCTTGGCGCGCTCAAGTCAAGAACGTCGACCTCGGTGTCAACAACTTCACGGGGCCCAATCCATCCCGGCGAGCCTCCCCGAGTGCAGGGGCATGACTTGACGGCACTTGTTTTGTTTGGGGCCATCCTCCTCCGATCCTGGTTTTGCCGGCCGACCCTGCGCATCGGCGTCACTGTGAACCTCGACGCGCGGCACGCCGATCGAGGGTCAAGAAGCCGGCCAGCCGGAGTGGGTCGCCGCCAGCGGGAGGCTGGCCTAGGGCCGAACAGTTGGTCGGCGTGGCTGCATCCGAACCGGAAATCGTCGGGGTCAGCGTCAGCTTGTCGGAGCTGTACGTGCTGGTGCTGTTGGAGCCGTGGCCATACTCGACAATGTACTGGCAGAGCGACGAGCAGCCATTGAAGACGTCACGGCCGAGCCCCAGGCGGCACTCGCGGAGTACGTTACAGGAGAAGGCCGAGTACGTGGCCGATCTGCATGGCTGGGTCGAACACGGAGTTCTTCTGGCGGTGGCATGGCTCCGGGACGGGGCACGGGCGGCACAGCACCCACGAGACTGTTAGAAGTATAATTATGTTTAAGTTAAAGATAGGATTGGGTAAAGTCTATTTTAAACCTTAAAATCATAGAGCTCGTCGAAATCAAACCCTCACGTCTAAATCCCTGAAATCGGTACCCTAAACTCTCAGATCCCGGTCAATATATCAACCCTACATCCACCCTAGCCCCGTTTATGGCACTGAAAAAAGTTAATCCCGACCGGGATTCTAGGTTTTCTCACTGACTCAGCGGCCCTATACTACACGCCATATCCATCTTCTTGCCTGCGACTGTCTTTTTTAGATGCCCGAACGATGATGCTTGTCTCGTTATGAACACCTGCAGCAACCGACACTGCGGTGTGTGGCAAAATCCACGGCATGCCACAACATCTCTGATGTGTGTCGTGCTGGCACAGATCGATCAAGCTAGTGGCGTGCAAGTTGCTACGTAGTGTACGTGTGAGCTAGCTCCTGAAGAATCCATCCCCTGCTTGCTGCTTCAAAGCCAGCTTCTACGGAAAGCACGCTGCCTAACCAAAACCATCGCATCATATAGCCTCCGTTGCTATGCATCATAGCTTCCGTTCCTCACAATCAAGGAGCACTTTAAGAAAGCGCCTGTACATATTGTCGTGGCCTGCCGCACGACATAGTTGCCAACGATGTGATTGCCGAGGGACTGGAGCACGAAGCCGAGCAGGCTGTGTAGCCATTGTACGCACGCGCCGCGTCGCACACCTTGTTAGACTATGTATAGCTTCTGTACCTATGTACGTATATGGTACATATTGTAACACAACCATTATATATAATGAGATAAGCCACCTCTAGAGGGTTGTGCTAGTTCCTCAAAACTTATTGTCTTACATGGTATCACGCTAGGTTACGATCGCTTCCGCTTCTAAACCCTAATACCCGCACCGCCGCCGCAGCCGCCGCCGCCTTCACCGCCGCCGCCGCGCCACCGCTCCCACAAGATCCACACCGCCAATGGAGCAGGTATGCACATCTCTCATATTGGTCAAGCATCTCTTCTCACTAGACATGCCAATAGGAGTCTTCAGCTTCGCAATGTTCTTCGAGTTCCATCTGTGACCCGTAATCTTCTTTCAGTTCCTAAACTCACACGTGATAATAATGTGCTTTGTGAATTTCACCCTTTTGATCTTTTTATTAAGGATCGGGGCACGAGGGACATTCTTCTTAGTGGGCGGTTGTGCCAGGGCCTCTACCGTCTGGAGCATCCTGGTGTCGCTCGTGTTTTCAGTGGAGTTCGGGTCTCTCCGTCACAGTGGCATGCTCGTCTTGGTCACCCGGCCACACCTATTGTCCGTCATATTTTGCGTCGTCATGAGCTTCCTAGTTTGTCTAGTCATAAAGATGTAGTAGTGTGTGATGCTTGTCAGCAGGGGAAGAGTCATCAACTTCCTTTTTCGGAGTCCAGTCGTGAGGTGAAACATCCTTTAGAACTTGTGTTTTCAGATGTATGGGGTCCTGCTCAGACTTCTGTCAGTGGTCATAATTACTATATCAGTTTCGTTGATGCTTATAGTCGCTTTACCTGGCTTTACCTTATTAAACGCAAATCTGATGTGTTTGATATTTTTGTTCAGTTTCAAAAACATGTTGAACGTCTTCTCAAGCACAAAATTGTTCATGTCCAGTCAGACTGGGGGGGGGGGGGCGAGTATCGCAACCTCAACTCTTTCTTTCAGTCGCTTGGGATAGCTCATCGTTTAGCATGTCCACATACACATCAGCAGAATGGTTCAGTCGAACGTAAGCATCGTCATATTGTTGAAGCTGGTCTTACTCTTTTGGCCCATGCATCTGTTCCGTTTCGGTTTTGGAGTGATGCTTTCACCACTGCATGCTTTCTCATCAACCGTACTCCTACTCGTGTTTTAAACATGAAGACTCCCATTGAGGTTCTCCTTAATGAACAACCTGATTATACCTTTCTCAAGGTATTTGGGTGTGCTTGCTGGCCGCATCTTCGTCCATATAACAAGCGCAAGCTTGAGTTTCGTTCTAAGAAGTGTGTTTTTCTTGGCTATAGCTCTCTTCATAAAGGTTACAAATGTCTTCATGTTCCCACTAATCGTGTCTATATATCTCGGGACGTCATGTTTGATGAGCATGTTTTTTCCTTTGCCAACCTTCCTGTGTCCACTGTCGAACCACCATCCCTGCATTCATCCTCTGTTGCTTCTGACCAATTTGATGATGTTGCATACTCTCCTTTGCTGTTACCTAACCATGGTGCAGGAACCGGACGTGGAGCTCGTTTGGAGCTGTTGGAGGATTCACCATCATCATCGTCGTCTTCTGGTGGGCACGTCGATCGCCCTATGTTGCATGGCATCGATTCGCGTGCCCATGCATGGTCACCCGACGAGCCCGTCGCGCCGAGCATCTCCACTGCTCGGTCCGTTTCGCCAGCGGCCGCCGAGTCGCCCGCGGCTCGGCCCGTCACGCCGTCTTCGCCTGCGGCTCGGTCCGTCACGCCGTCTTCGCCCGCGGCTCGGGTCCTCACGTCGCCTTCATCAGCGGATCGGCCCGCGACACCGGCCGTGCCACGGCCCACTATGCCGAGCTCGCCATCGGCCCGGTCTGTGATGCCGGAGTCGCCAGCTGCTTCGTCTGCTCTGCCGGTTTCGCCGGTGGGTCGGCCTTCTTCGCCAACCGAGTCCAAGGCTACCGTGACTGGCTCCTCGTCACCGGCTGACTCGTCAACGTCGCCGTCCTCCAGCCCGTTGCAGGCTGCTCCGTCGACCTCGGTGGTTCCTGTGTCCCGACCACATACACGCAGTCGCAGTGGAATTTTCAAACCTAAGGAACGTAAGGATGGTACGGTTGCTTGGTTGGCTGCTTGTTTGGCTGCTGCTGTTGCGGATCCATCTTCTGAGCCTCGCTCATATCAGGCTGCCCTGCGCATTCCACATTGGCGAGAGGCTATGGAGCAGGAGTTTCATGCTCTTCTTCGTAACAAGACATGGACTCTCGTTCCTCCACCACCACGGGTAAATGTTATTGACTCAAAATGGGTATTCAAAGTGAAGAAGCATTCGGATGGATCTATTGAGCGTTACAAAGCGCGACTTGTTGCTCGCGGTTTTCGGCAGCGTCATGGTCTTGACTATGAGGACACCTTCAGTCCTGTCGTCAAGCCTACCACTATTCGGCTTCTTCTCTCCATTGTTGTTTCTCGTGGTTGGTCACTTCGTCAACTTGATGTGCAGAATGCTTTTCTACATGGATTTTTGGAGGAAGAGGTTTATATGAAACAGCCGCCTGGTTTCTCTGATCCTGATCGTCCTGACTATGTCTGTCGTCTTTCCAAAGCACTATATGGTTTGAAGCAAGCTCCTCGTGCCTGGCATGCCCACCTTGCCTCTGCCCTTCGTGCTCATGGGTTTGTGCCGTCTACTGCTGACACTTCGTTATTTCTTCTACAGAAGCCAGAAGTCACTATGTATCTTTTGGTATATGTCGATGATATTATCCTTGTCAGCTCTTCTCAGTATGCTGCTGATGCTCTTGTCTGCTCTCTTGGTGCTGATTTTGCGGTCAAAGATCTTGGGAAGCTTCACTACTTTCTTGGAGTTGAGGTCACTTCTCGTGCTACTGGTCTTGTCCTTACGCAGAAGAAGTACTCCTTGGAGTTGTTACAGAGAGCTGGCATGCTGAAGTGCAAACCGACCACCACACCCATGTCATCTACCGACAAGATAACAGCTGTTGATGGTGAGCTTTTGTCTCCTGCGGATGCCACAGAGTACAGGAGCATTGTTGGTGGACTTCAGTACTTGACGATCACGAGACCAGATATCTCTTATGCTGTTAACAGGGTTTGTCAGTATCTTCAGGCTCCCAGAGATACTCATTGGGCTGCTGTTAAACGCATTCTTTGTTATGTTCAGTTCACCCTGACATTTGGTATGCATATTCGGCCGACTTCCTCTCGGGTCCTTTCGGCCTTCTCTGATGCAGATTGGGCTGGTAGCCCAGATGACAGGCGATCCACGGGGGGTTATGCAGTATTCTTTGGCTCTAATTTGATCGCCTGGAGTGCTCGGAAACAGGCTACTGTGTCACGTAGCAGTACTGAAGCTGAGTACAAGGCTGTGGCTAATGCTACTGCAGAGATTATTTGGGTGCAGTCTTTGCTTCAGGAGTTGGGTTTGTCTCAACCACAGCCTCCTATTCTTTGGTGTGATAACATCGGTGCTACATACCTTTCTGCAAATCCAGTATTTCATGCCCGAATGAAACACATTGAAGTTGACTATCACTTTGTACGGGAACGTGTATCACAAAAGCAACTCCAGATCAAGTTTATCTCATCTAAGGATCAACTTGCAGACATCTTCACTAAGCCTTTACCGCTGCCATAGTTTGAGGCTTGTAGGCGCAATCTTACCCTTCTCATTTCTTTAGAAAGTGGCTAAGATTGAGGGAGGGTGTTAGACTATGTATAGCTTCTGTACCTATGTACGTATATGGTACATATTGTAACACAACCATTATATATAATGAGATAAGCCACCCCTAGAGGGTTGTGCTGGTTCCCCAAAACTTATTGTCTTACACACCTCTAGCCGGCCATCGCCATGACGAAGGTCGCCGGCCACCTCCACGCCATGCGCCATCGTGGGTCGTCACCTCGCCGCGACCCAGCGGCTCGTGCTGCGCCACTGTCTCATATCCCCGTCGTGTAGACGTTATTCCACAACATTGGTGTGCGCCGGCCACCTCCACGCCATGTGCGCCATCGCGGACCGTCACTCGCAGCTTCAGTTCTTCCTCCCACGTCTCATCGCCAGCGCTGGCGCCGGCCACATCGTCCTCTGTGTGGAGCAGACCACCATGGATGCCCCCGTGCGGGCCATGCTGACCAAGAAAATGCCAGAACCAGGAGCCCTCCATCCGCACCTTCCGGCGGTAGAGCCGCAAGTTCTGATGATTTCAGGAAAGACAGGGAAGAGGATTGGGATGGAAGATGGAAATGACATGTGGGGTAATTATGTCAGTGAGTGTAGGCTATGATCCCGGGCGGGATGAATCTTTTCCCGGTGCACCAAACAGGTCCAGAGTTGATATTGACCGGGATCATAAAGGTTAGGGTACCGATTTCAGGGATTCGGAGATGGGGGTTCGATTCCGACGAGGTATATGAGTTTAAGGTTTAAAACAGACTTCACTCTACTTTATATATATCCCACACCTGGGTCAGATCAATACAACAACAGAATTATTAGCCATCCTATAATTTCTACATGGTATTAGAGCGGTTAGTCTCACGACGCCGATCCTAAGACCTTCCACCACTTCTGCAGCGCGCCGCCCCCGGGGAGATCAATCTTCTCTCCCTGGGGGCGCGGCACCCGATCAATCAGAGATTAGATCGGTTCTTGTAGTTTAGATCAATTTCTTGGATTAGATACAAAAATTCAAAATTCCAGTTAGATCAATTTTCCTTAGCCACAAATAAATTCCTAGATCTCCACAATCCTATGTCCGGTGAAAATTTGTGCAGATCAATCGTTAATGTGTGCAAATACGGCGACACAAGCGGCTGCTTCTCCATCACATGCGCCGGCCGGGTCATCCGATGCAAGCGACAACATCAAGCACCAGCAGGCACCAGTCGGCTTCCAGCCCGCTTCGATCCGATCGCCATCGACTCTGCCTCTGCACCGAGCACCACACCGCCCGCCAGAGAAGTCTGGGATCGCGGGAGGGCGTCTCCCGCCCAGATTTCCATCGCGAACGAGTGCGCGGATCTCCCGGCGACGTTCGCGAGCGACTTCAATCGGCTTCCTCCCGTAGGCGCCGCTTCCGATCTACGTCGACCCGATCGAGGCGGATCACGCACACAGCTTGGATCCGATCTACAATGGTCTCAGGCTCACGCGCAGGGCGCAGCTACCCCGATCCATGCGGCAGCGACGGCGGTGGTGGCGGCGCCAACCTACTTCGGCAGCCGACACATCGTCGAGCCATACAAGTCTACAGCCAGCCACGAGCCGTCCGAGCGAACTACATCGAGCGCCCGAGTCTTCCCCGAGCCGGCCCCGCAAGCTTCGTCGAGCAGACCAGAATCGTGTGGCTTCTCCGCGGCGGCACGTGCATGATTCAGCAGGCGCGCACGGCTTCAATCAGCGACCACCTGCGGCGGCGCGGGACTCCGTCCAGCTCAGGCGCAAGTCAGCTTCGACCCGGCAGGCAACGTGAATGCAAACATCACTCGGCCACATATGCATGGACGTGAGGCCCAAGAGATTACATGGTTGCATGCAGGTTATTCATCGATGCTAATTACTTAGGGTTTCCGGCTGCGATCAGATGCAATCCTTGAACTCGCTGCACCTCCAACCGGCCTCCTGCGCACACGGACTCCATCGAGAGTTATGTTCCACAAGACCACGACGCAAGAGTTTGTCTCGGATCACGGAAGGGCAATATGCCAGCATCAACCGCGGGCGCCCCAAGCACGCTACATCGACACGCCATCTGCACAGTTATTCTTCATCGAGCCCAATATCAACACCGAGTTGTATGACCACATCGTCATATAGAACTTCGTCGAGTACATCTACGAGAAGCGACATCAACATGCATCATCCACATGCCAGGCCGGTGTGGAATGTGTGCAATTCTTCATCGACTTCTTCAGCACGACACGACATCGACACCCCGTCGTCACGAGGGACGCCTCCAAGCGACGCATCATTGTCGACATGTCGCTGCATCGCCGACACTTCACCGCCAAGGTCTTCATCAACATGGTCTTCACCAACATCATCGTCGACACACCGCCACCGTCTCGTACACAAGATGGACAACTAGCATCCTCTGACAGATTTTTTCTGCAAGACGCGACCATGACGACGGCAATGATCGCGTCACGACGACGGCATCGACCGCGTCATCCACGACAACACGACTGCATCGACACGGCGTCACTACAGTGACGACCCTACACGACCACACGGTTCTGGCAAAACCGATGTTTGCTCGATGGGCTTCCTCCGGTCTTGGCAAAATTGGCGGACTCATCGCCGACGGCACCCTCTGACATCTGCAAGATGTATCGTCCACGTCTGCAGCCCCGTCATAGCGCATTTTTTTTGCGCCTCCGGCTGTGTGCGGTTTCGTCATCCACGACGACCACACCATCGACCACGGCTACATCACCATGATCGGCTACCTAGACATTGACATTGATGACTACGTCTACAGCAACTCATCGGCAACAACTCCAGTCAACAGCGTCCGCGTCGTCACTAGCGTCCACGCCACTCCCGCTATGACTGCGGGAGGGAATAGAGGAGAAGGCATGAAGGCACCAGAAGGGGACGCAGTCACCGCCCTAGGTGCCAATCCATCAGAGACGCAGTTGATGATGGCGCGGCGGAGAAGACGACGAAAGCGCAAGACTTCAAATCCAGTCATACTCGTCCGCTTCACTCCCGCTACGACTGAGGGGGAATGTTAGAAGTATAATTATGTTTAAGTTAGAGATTAGGAGTTAGAGATAGGATTGGTTTAAACCATGTACGACTTGTCCCCTACTCCAAGTCTCTCTCACATATTGTACTCTATATATATCCCACACCTGGGTCAGATCAATACAACAACAGAATTATTAGCCATCCTATAATTTCTACAGAGACGTTGCTGAGGTGTCGATGTGCATGGTCTGGG
Source organism: Triticum dicoccoides (assembly GCF_002162155.2). NCBI lineage: Eukaryota > Viridiplantae > Streptophyta > Magnoliopsida > Poales > Poaceae > Triticum > Triticum dicoccoides. The sequence continues at coordinate 51,962,565 of NC_041387.1, forward strand.
TGATCGCTGGCGTGCCGAGCCCCACGGTGACCACGTATATCTATTAACTTCCGGGCGGGGGGGGGGGGGCGTCGAGCAGCCGTACAGTACGTCGAAACCATCACGACACGAAGACGGGATGCCAAGGCACCGCGCCGTCGAAACCACCCGCAGACATCCTCTGCGCCTGTCAGATTCTCCTTCATTGACCTGTCCATCGGGTCCGGCGGCCGGTGCTCTTCCTTAAGGTCGATATCGTAAAGGCATTTGACTCAGTGTCTTGGCCATATCTGTTGAGCATGCTGCGCGCGAGAGGGTTCGGCAGGCGTTGGTGTGAGTGGATGTCTATGATGCTGTCAACTGCCTCCTCCCGTGTGCTCATCAATGGCCATGTGGGGGAGCTTATCCAGCACCGGTGTGGCCTTCGACAAGGTGACCCGCTCTCGCCGTAACTCTTCATTCTGGCGATGGAGTCGTTGCAGCGCATCCTGGATCTCGCCGTCCCCGCGGGAGCCATCTCGCCGCTCAGAGGAAGGATCCCTCGGTTCCGCACCTCGCTCTACGCGGATGACGTGGCTCTCTTCCTCAATCCCGTCCGAGCTGAGCTGGCCATGGTGCGCGCCATTCTCACCTCCTTCGGACTGGTCTCGGGGCTGCATGTCAACTTCTCCAAGAGTGTGGTCTTCCCAATCTGCTGCGAGCTCCAGGACGTGCCCAATATCGCCGAACCGCTCGGGGCTGAGGTCTCCTCCTTCCCTTGCAAGTTCCTTGGCCTACCTCTTTCCCTCAGGCGGCTACGCAAGATCGACTGGATGCCTTTGCTGGACAAGATCCGGGCGCGCCTGGCATTCTGGAAGGCCACGCTGCTCTCCATGGCAGGCCGATTGGTCCTCCTTAGGCCAACTCCACCGCGCGAACCTATCCTGTCCGCCCCCGTCCGTTTGGGGTAAAAGGGACAAACGAGACGGCCCAGCGCGCGCGCAAATGGACTTTTGTCCGCTTTCGACCCATCCCCGGCCCAAGTTTGCGCCGGTTTTGGGGTGAAACGGACAACGCGCGGACGGGCGGGACGCGCGCGCTTGTCCTCCCCTGGCCCGCCTGTTGATGGGAGAAACCAAAACCCCCCACGCCCATTTGGCGCCATTTGCCCCAAACCCTCCCACGTCCCTCCCGCCGCCCCCTCTCTCCCCTATCATGGCCGATGCTCCGCCGAGTTCCGGCGGCCTGGCCGTCGACCCGCCCGCAAAGGTGAAGAAGAAGGCGCCAAGAAAGCCGCGGTCGGAGTGCACGCCGGAGGAGATCGCCAAGTTGGACGCAGAATCGGAAAAGAGGAGGGAACGGAGAGCGGTCGTCAAGGTCAATGCCGCCGCGGCCAAGTTCGCCGCCCAGCGCGAGGAGCTGGATGCCGCGCGGCGCAAGGTCGCTGCCGACGAGAAGGAGGACCTCGTCAACAAAGCGCACGCCATCCTAATGCTTGGCATGGGCCGTCCTGCCGGGTTCCCTGCAGCGGCCGTCGGCCCGGCAAGCACAGGCTCATCGGTCGCCCGGCCTACGCACTGCCAGTCGCCGACGTCGCGCACCGCGCCCATGTCGCCCGGCTTTCCTCCGCCAAGGCACGACGGCCAGACCCATTTCTCGGGGTCGCCGGACGTGGGCTTGTTCGCTCATCCACACCGCGCCCCGCGCCGTCATCGACCTCAACGTCACGCCTGGGTCCAGCAGCGGCGGCCGGCCGTCCGTCCATATGAGAAAGCAGGCACGGGCACCATTCACGGGCACCATGCCGCCCCCCACGTCTTGTTTGACGGAATGCCAACCCCAACGCCAGCGGTCGACGACCCCTTCTACAACCGCTACATGGAGGACGTGATCTTCGAGGGTGGGCATGGCCGTACCTACGACCCCGATGAGACCCAAAGTCAGGATGGCCGCGCCGAGTACGTCCCCGATGAAGAGGCCGACGACCGTGCTGACTACGGCCATGGTGACTCATGGCATGAAGATGATGACATCTATGTCGAAGGTGATGATGAATAAGAAGAAAGCAATGTCGTTGATATTAGTGGTGCGCCATTGTTCATCGACGAGCTCACCCAAAGAGCGGAGGCACAAAAGAAGAGGAAGAGCATTCGCACGGGTTCATATACACAAGATGAGGACAAGTTGATTTGCGAAGCTTGGATGGAGATTAGCCAAGATCCGAGGACCGGCGCGCAATAAAAGGGCATTGTTTTTCGGACGAGAGTCCACAAAACATTTCATGAAAGGAAGATGTTTGAGCCCTACCAAATTACAAGCAAACGTGGCATCGACTCGATTCAAAAAAGATGGTTGTTCATCCAACAAGAGTGCAACAAGTATTGCACCGCATTTGAGAGCGTTGAAGCACGGCCCGTGAGTGGTCTCGGCGTTGGGGACATGGTATGCTCTCCTCTTTCTAGCCCTTTCCTTGCTACGGCCATGAGACTTTGGCCGTGTATATGTTTGCATGTTCACTTGTTGTTGATCATGTGGTGTAGGCATTTCAATCTTTGGAGGCATTCAAGGCCCGGCACAATGACAAGCCATTCACTCTTACGCATTGTTGGACGATCATCAACAATTGCCCTAAGTTCAAGGATCAATACCGTGAACTTCAAAGAAAGAGAGGCAAGAAGACGGCCAAGTTCGCCGGAGGTGGGGATGGCGAGGCGTTGAAGAGGCCGAGGGGCAAGACCAACTCCAAGGTGGACGACATACGTGACGCCTCATCCATGGCCTTGCATGAGACTTTGCATGGCATGATGTCCCAAAAGGATGTGAGGGACGAGAAAAAGCGGCAAAGCAAGGACGAGAAAATGAAGCAATACCTAGACCTTCAAAGACAGAAGCTTGAGATGGAGGAGGCGGCCAATAGGAGGAAGATCGACATGGAGGAGGCGGCCCGGCAAAGGCAGCTCGACATGGAGGAGGCGGCCCGGCAAAGGCAGCTCGACATCGAGGCCGACAACGTCAAGGCCAGGCAGAGGCAGCTCGACATCGAGGCCACCAATGCCGCCACCAAAGCGAAGGAGGTGGCCCTTGCGATCATGAGCGTGGACTTGTCGAAGATGAGCGACAAGACGAGGGCCTGGTTCGAGGCCAGGCAGAAGGAGATGCTCGACGCCGAAGGCCTGAACTAGGTCGTCCGATCGGCGTGGCCGTTCTTTTTGAGGCTGGCAAGGGTGCCGCCCGCCCGTCGGGCCGCTGGCAGTGTCCGGTGAGAAAACATTCATTTTGGAGGCCGGCTGTGTTGCCGGCCGCTGGCTGTGTTGCCAGCGAGGAGAACTATTTATTTTGGAGGCTGGCTATGTTGCCGGCCGCTGGCTGATGCCGGCGATGGACGTGTAGGCCGCTGGCTCTGTTGCCGGCGTGATGAACCGGGGCCGCTGGCCTGAACTAGGGCTTGGCATTTGAAACGTTGCTTTTAGTTTTTTAAGTAGACGCAGACAGGATGGGGCAAATGGATGCGGCCGCGCGCTGGGCGCACGGCCACCGGATCCTAGGACATGCCCGGACACGACCCCAAATCCCTACCAAAACGGACAGAATCCGGACAAAACGGACGTCCGTTTGGGGTCGCGCGGTGGAGTTGGACTTAACGCGATGCTCTCCGCCTTCACGGTCTACTGGTTGTCCATGTTCGAGCTACCGCCTTGGGCGCGTGCCGAGATTGACAGGCTGCGTCGTGCCTGGCTCTGGAAGGGTGAGGAGTCCTGTCACGGCGGGCACTGCAAGGTCGCATGGGGGATTATCTGTCGGCCGTGCCAGCTCGGTGGCCTCAGTGCAATCGACCTGGTGCGTTTTGGTGCCGCCATGCGCCTACGTTGGTTGTGGCAGGAGCGTGTCTCCCTGACCAAGCCCTGGATCAGCCTCCCGATGCCTTGCATGATCGCTGACAGAGCCATCTTTGCAGCAGCAACATGTGTGACCATCGGTTGTGGGGAGTGTGCTCGCTTCTGGTATGATAGCTGGCTCGACGGTTGCGCGACATTCACCATGGCGCCCGTACTCTTCGCAGTCTCCAGGCGCAAGAATCGTTCAGTCCGAGAGGCGCTACATGGCAGGCGATGGGTGTCCGATCTTCGGGGATGGATCACTGCGCACACCCTGCCTGCATTCGTAATCCTATGGTCCGCGATCAGCCGGGTAGCGGCCTGATGAGTGTGATGCTTTCTCATGGAAGCCCAACGAGAGTGGCTCCTTCACGGTGACGTCTGCTTACATGACTCAGTTTCTTGGATCTACAGTCTCACCGCTATGGGCCTCGGTTTGGCAGGCTTGGGCACCGGTGAAATGCCGCCTTTTCGCCTGGTTCTTTGGCCAGAATAGGATCCTTACTGTTGACTGCTTGCTTGCCAGGCAGTGGCTGAACTCCTACTTCTGCCTGCTCTGTCGCCGAAACTTGGAGACCGTCGAGCATCTCCTGATCACCTGCCCCTGGTCGCAGCAACTCTGGGCGTGAGTTGCCGATCGCTTCCGCTTGCCTGGATTTCTTCCTGCTTCTTGGCCTCGTTGGACGTCTCTCCACGAGTGGCTCTCTAATCTCTCGGCAGATGCGTCCTTGGCCAAACGCAACAAGTCGATGGCGCTGATGGTCCTTTGGTTCATCTGTAGGGAACGAAATGGCCGTATCTTCAGGAACAGCGAGCACCCGGTCTCCCAGGTGCTGGATCAGCTGCTCGATGAAGCTAGTCAATGGGCGCTGGCCGGAGGCCGGCATCTGTGCTGGGAGTAGTCGCTTAACGTTTCTTTTTTTTTTGTCTCTTCTTTCTTTGCCGCTGCTCTTGTGGCCGGCTCTTTGTACAGTTGGCTCCAGCCGTTCTTCCGCTTAATGAAATCACAGCTCTCCTGCGCTCTTTCAAAAAACAAAAAACAGTACTATTAATTGTAACAAAAAAAAATTCCAAACACATACTCGTCGGTCGGTTTGGTCGATCCGTGGTCGGTTCAATGACACCGTGAACCGACCGATGAACAAAGTCGCAAGTGATCTTGGGTCCGTATGATGGGCGCCAGGCGGTCCAACACCGTGGACTAACCGATGGACGGGCCACGAGCACGCACACACGACGGCATCGGGCGTCGTCGACCGTAACCGTGTACCGCCTCGATCGATCCCTGGGCTGCTGCACGATGACGTGCGTCGCGTCGCGGCAGACCGTGCATGGTCCGTGCCTGCCTACCTTACTTTGACACGGTGCGACCGAGCCGATGTCCCGTGCGTGAGTGATCGATGGCCCTGATCGACGACGCATGGATGACCCGGCGGCGTGCATTGCACGGAACCACCCCCCGCCTTCCCCTCCAGCGCGTGTCTGGCCGGCATCGAGACCGACCGACCGGTCAGGCAGCGAGTTGGCGTTGGCCGGCCACGAGCACGACGCTATCGGCCGAGTGTGCTCGATCCAACCGTGTACCCCCGTGCTCCGCACCGATGCGCACGTCTCGTGTTCCTCCGTCCTTTGCACGGAACCAGCGAGCGAGCCTCCCATCCCGTCCCCTTTCCCTTCCCTCCCCTCCCCAAAATAAGTAGTACGCCGCCCTCTCCTTCCCCAATTTCCAAATTCAAAATCGAAATCGCCCACCTCTCCGCCCCGCCCTCCCCGAGCACCAGAACCTCCACCGGCCACCCCAGAGCTCGCCGTCTCCCATGGCGGCCCCGGCCCCCCTCGCCGTTGATTCCCTTGGCGCGGCTATGGAGGCGTTCATGAACGCGCCCACCGCCCCGCCGCGTGGTGGTCGTCACCTCCGTCGAGGTCGCCCACTCCGCCGCCCTCCTCGCGTTCCTCGAGTTGCAGGCGGACCGCGACCTCTGGGAGATCGAGAATGGCGGCCGCCTCAACGAGCTCGCCTCGATCGACCGCATGTTCCACGCCATCGTCGTCGATGTGCTCCCGGTACTCGTCGCCGACCCCACCTCGCCGACCCTGTCGCTGCTGTCCCGCTACGCCGTCTTCATCCAGGCCTCCGCCCCCGCCGTCGGCGGCGACTTCGAGCACAGCGCCACGCTCATCTGCCAGGACATGATCGCGTACGCCGACAACACCCGCCGACACCCCCCGCGACTCTCCGCCGCCGACCTGCTCCGCCGCCTGAAGATGTTCCGCTTGGAGACAGTCACCATCGCCGACCACGGCATCAACGACGACAGCCACGTGTTGGCGTGGATGATGGGCCTCGACCACATCCACGTGAACTCCTTCCGCCGCCTCGCGAGCCTTAGGGAGGAGGTCTTCGACGGCCCCCCCGCCGAGTACCGAGTCACCATCGACGCCCTCCCCGCCTCCCACTCCTCCGCCCTCCTCGGCGTGGTGTACTTCGAGGGCGGCGCCAGCGACTGGATCGTTCGCAACGCCGCCCGCCTCACTGCCCTGGCGAACGTCGACGTCTCCTTCCAGCTCATCGGCCTCGGCCTCCTCCCCTTCCTCCACGACAACCCCACCAGCCAGCCAGCGCTTCGGTTCCTCGTCGACTACGTCCGCGACGTCAGGGAGAAGGTCGGAGCCATGGGCGGCGAGTTCGTCACGCACGCCACTGACATGTGTGACAACCTCATTGCGAACGGCACGCGCCCCCTCCCGCCCCCGGAGATGAGGATGGTTACGGAGCAGCTGCGCCGTGATCTCGATGTCTTCAGATCCCGCGACCTGTCCATCCACGAGTCCGACTCCACCGACGACTCCTCAGGTTCGTCTGACGCCTCGGACTCCACCGGCGAGCCCGCCTCAGGTTCGTCTGACGCCTCGGACTCCACCGGCGAGCCCGCCTCAGGTTCGTCTGACGCCTCGGACTCCACCGGCGAGCCCACCTCAGGTTCGTCTGACGCCTCGGACTCCACCGGCGAGCCCACCTCAGGTTCGTCTGATGCCTCCGACTCCACCGGCGAGTCCACCACAAGTTCGTCTTAGGCACAGATATATGGTGTTTGCCTGCGTTCCTTATGAGAGGGAGAATTCTGGCTTAACGAGTTGCTGCTAAGACTTGGCCATAGTGAGTTTTGGATGGCGAGACTACTGATGATATGTACCTGGATTATATTGCCTGTTAATCAATACTCTTAATATGTACTTCGCCATAGAGTACTGATGATATAGTTCGTGATTGTTTGTGTTGATTGTTTATCCTTGTAGGATGTGCAATTGCTTCTCTGAAAGCTATATTTTACTAGAACAGTAGTTCCTTCTGATATGCTCTGTACATATTGCATTGTTGCTCATCAGTCTTTTGTCCATTTAATTGTTGCTCTTTAAAACTTACAGTAGCACCATTTCCATTTGAATGGAATGATTCCAAAATGCAATTGACTATTTTCAAGGAACTATATTCACTACCTGTGAGTTTGAAAAATAAAAATGCGGTATGTATACTCTGTCAGAAATGTGAAAGACTCTGCATAATACAACTTGTCCTAGTTTATATCATTATATATGCTATAATAATTCCATCATCTGAAATAATAAAATTGGAAAGATTCAGATCTGAGAATAATTGTTTATTTTGGATGATCATAGGATTCAATACTATATTAAGCTTGATGGCCATTATTTCTCATGGTTACCATATCAATTCGACCTTAGAACTGTCCTCCTGCATGTTTGAGGTTAAGAGTGGACACTGATGATATGTACACGAATTATATTGCCTGTTAATCAATACTCTGATGGTAGCATCATGTCCGTGACTAGTGCATTGAATTTTGCTTTGAACTTGTTATTTGTCAGCTTGTATTCCTTAATTAGAGCACACCATCTTTCTCCAAATTCTGATGGTAGCATCATGTCCGTGACTAGTGCATTGAATTTTGCTTTGAACCCATAGTGCTTGGGATATTAATTCCAATTTTCGATTTTGCATTCCTTAGAACATGCCATTGGCACCATCTATGATTAGAGTGCGGCCAAGTTGTTTTCAGAGCTGCTTCCATTGCTGATGCTTGATCTGGAACATGAGAACATCAAAACCCTATTAGATAGGTCAACATTTCCGGGAATGATAAGTATGTGTAGTGATAACTGATTTGGTCACAGCAAAAATAACAGACTAACCAGTTAATATTATTGATAGCTTCACATTCCCCATAACTCTAGCAAAAGTGGAGAAAACCCATTCAAATGCTTCTGTAGTTTCAGCTGTCATTAGAACACCAGCAAATACAACTGTCTGGAAGTGGTTGTTGGCTCCAACAAATAAGCCAAACGGCATCTTATAAAGATTTGTTCGATATGTCGTGTCAAATGTTACCGCATCGCCGAAATGTGAATAGTCAACTTTGTTCTTGCCTGAGCACCACAACATATTCGTTATTGTTCCTTCACTATCAACATCCAAAGCAACAAAAAATGTAGGGGCTGTCATTTTGAGTTGTTCTAAAACTGCAACTGTTTTGCCAATGTCATCTTTCAATTTCTCCTGGGCAAGTCGTGAACAGAGGTTCCCACATGCTCATAGTTGTAATCTCTTGATGCAAAATCTGCTAGAGATCGAAGGCTGTATCCCTCACCCACCTACACAGCTAGGTGGACTGGCAGTCCAGACTCACCATGACGGCGCTGGTTTCTCTGCATCCAGAGTGACCACATCCCATGTATGATCACCGCCCTGTCCTTCCTAGAACACACCCTGTCATCAAGCAAATCACTAGCCCATGAAGTCGGATGAAAGACAGGCAATTTAACCCCTGTGATCTTTTTAGCTTGTTCTCAGAAAATCCTTGCTATGGTGCATTCTGTCAACACATGTCGCACCGATACCTCCTCTGAACCACATGTTTCACAATGAGCAGTAGGTTCCAAGTGTCTCCGATGGAGCTCCTGCTTTGCCGGTGAAAAATCATGCATAACACGCCACCAAAACACCCTGACTTTGGGATTTCCATATCAGCTTCCATGGCCCCTCCATCGATGAACCCGGATTATCATAGCCTCCTACCGCTTGGTTTTGCACATCTTCTTGCAGTCGATATGCCGATCTGACAGAATAAATACCATGCTTCTCTTTCTCCCATGCCCAAATGTCCTCTCCTCTAGACACCATTGGCAGCTTGAGGATTGCAACAACATCAACAGGGAAAAAGATATCTCTGACAAGCCCCTCATTCCACGCTCCACTCTCAGTGGTGACATCAGAAACTGTCTCGACGATCTGTGATGGACAGAGGAGGAGATGTGATGTAGACAGTGGCAATTTTGCATTGTGATGGGCCGTGGGCCCCAGGGGGTCAGCTGATGGCCAACAAAGCACACGCCAGGGTCATGATCATGGCCAGGGTACCTGCTAGCCAAAATGTGTGGTGGTTTTAGCAGCTTAAGCACTCTTTGGTTTGGGGCTAGCTAATTTTGTCACTCACACCCAATTCATGTGGAGGCCCTTGCCCCACCTATCCACATTAGTGTTGAAAAAGATGGGAGATTAAGCTGATGCTGTTCTTTGTAATTGGTTGCTTCCTCTTGTGGGGTTGCTTCCACTCGCCAGGATTTTCTGGGGCCTAGATGACATCCTCCCTACCCCTGTAGTCAAGCTAGCTCCCAACCTGTGTGGCATGCGGTGCTTCGTCCTAAAAGCAAAGCAATAGAAACACGACAGGTAACAATCAGTATAATGAGCAATTGAGGATTGGGGATCGTTTTATAATTTTGCCTCATAAACATGTTTAATCCTAGGCTGTTATCATGTCGGAAATCTGTCTAAAACATATGGTTTAAGTGAACCACCGAAACCATACAAGTCATGTCAATCCAAAAATCGTAGAAAGGCTTTTTTGCTTTTCATATGGTCCATGATAGGAGTATTTGCAACTGGATGCATGCGTACTTTCAACCTTTCAACAAAGTGGCGTTTGTTCAAATTTCAAAAAGACAAAGCATGACCACGTTGCAAATCGTATAAGCAAGTTAATTTCAGTCAGAATCTGAACGACAACGACTCCCCTTTTCATATTCGAGGGTTCAATTCAGATCGTGCTCATTGCTTGCACGAACACACTTGTTCTACGCTGCCGATATAGACTCATCTCGTGTCGCTTCAACGGGTAGTGACAAAACTGACAATGTAAATGTTGTCGATCTCGTGGCTGTCAGTTTCAGTATAATGTCAAAAATTGGAGCCCCTGATCGTGCGACGGATGTGCTACAATATGAGACAATCGGACAAACACAAGGACTTCACTTTTTGGTCGTTTAATTAAGTATAGTTTATACAATTTTAGTGATGGATTAGTCCTTGGTTAATGGTTCCCACGATCGCAGTCAACAATTTGGAAAGACCGAGACAATCGGATGGACTGGAACCACAAACAGACCACCCGACAGGAGGGTTGTTCCTCAACCACCTTCTTGCTGAAGCAGCTGAACCTCATTTTCTCATGCCATTTTGCCAAGTCCCAAGTTTTTATTTTTATTTTTTTGGATACTCTGAAATTGTGTTAGACTTCGTATTGTAGCCCTACTGTGTAAACCATACCTTATTGGTATTGGACTTGTATGTCATCATTATATATATATATATATATATGTGTGTGTGTGTGTGTGTGTGTGTGTGTGTGTGTGTGTGTGTGTGTGTGATAGGCCACCCCTTTGAGGGTTGAACCAGTTCCCCCAAAACCTACGTTTTACATGGTATCGAGTCTAACCTAGGTCCTCCACCCTACCCGCCGCCGCCGACGACGCCATGACCGCTTCCGCTTCGGGTGCCGCCATCTCCGGGTCCATCCCCGCGTCGCTTGCCGCCCTCCTCAACCTCCCACCTTGCCTCTTGGCTCCGTCGGTGCCCCAATTCTTCGGCACCACCGCTGTGGGCTCCATGTTCTCAGCTCCAATCCAGCCGCCGTCGCCTGCAACCTCCGCCGCCACGACGGTGATCCTCCCCGCGGCGCCACCCGCGGCCTCTTCCTCATCACTTGCCGTCCTCCCGGCGGCCTCGGGGGAGGTTCCGCCCGCGGTGCCACCCGCGGCCACGCTCGCGACCCTGCCTGCGGCCGCGATCCCTGAAGGAAATATGCCCTAGAGGCAATAATAAAGTTATTATTTATTTCCTCATATCATGATAAATATTTATTATTCATGCTAGCATTGTATTAACCGGAAACATAATACATGTGTGAATACATAGACAAACTTAATGTCACTAGTATGCCTCTACCTGACTAGCTCATTAATCAATGATGGTTATGTTTCCTAACCATAGACATGTGTTGTCATTTGATTAACGGGATCACATCATTAGGAGAATGATGTGATTGACATGACCCATTTCGTTAGCTTAGCACTTGATCGTTTAGTATGTTGCTATTGCTTTCTTCATGACTTATACATGTTCCTACAACTATGAGATTATGCAACTCCCGTTTACCGGAGGAACACTTTGTGTGCTACCAAACGTCACAATGTAACTGGGTGATTATAAAGGAGCTCTACAGGTGTCTCCAATGGTACATGTGGGTTGGCGTATTTCGAGATTAGGATTTGTCACTCTGATTGTCGGAGAGGTATCTTTGGGCCCTCTCGGTAATGCACATCACTATAAGCCTTGCAAGCAATGTAGCTAATGAGTTAGTTATGGAATGATGCATTACGTAACGAGTAAAGAGACTTGCCGGTAACGAGATTGAACTAGGTATTGAGATACCGACGATCGAATCTCGGGCAAGTAACATACCGGTGACAAAGGGAACAACGTATGTTGTTATGCGGTTTGACCGATAAAGATCTTCGTAGAATATGTAGGAGCCAATATGAGCATCTAGGTTCCGCTATTGGTTATTGACCGGAAACAGTTCTAGGTCATGTCTACATAGTTCTCGAACCCGTAGGGTCCGCACGCTTAACGTTTCGTTGACGATATAGTATTATATGAGTTATGTATGTTGATAACCGAATGTCGTTCGGAGTCCCGGATGAGATCATGGACATGACGAGGAACTCCGGAATGGTCCGGAGATAAAGTTTGATATATGGGATAATAGTGTTTGATCTCCGGAAGGGTTCCAGAATTCACCGGAAGGGGTTCTGGATGTTTCCCGAAATGTTTGGGTACGAGAACACGTTATTTGGGCCAAAGGGGAAAGCCCACAAGGTTTTTGGAAAGCGCAAAAGGAAGTTTTGCGGAGTCCAGGGGCCAGACGCCAGGGTCCCTGGTGTCTAGGTCCAGACGCCGAGAACCTTGGCGTCTGGCCCTGGAGTCCGAGAAGGACTCTTGCCTTTCGGGTGAAACCGACTTTGTGGAGGCTTTTACTCCAAGTTTCAACCCCAAGGCTCAACATATAAATAGAGGGGCAGGGCTAGCACCAAAGACACATCAAGAAACACCAAGCCGTGTGCCGGCAACCCCGTCCCCTCTAGTTTATCCTCCGTCATAGTTTCCGTAGTGCTTAGGCAAAGCCCTGCGGAGATTGTTCTTCACCAACACCGTCACCACGCCGTCGTGCTGCCGGAACTCATCTACTACTTCGCCCGTCTTGCTGGATCGAGAAGGCGAGGACGTCATCGAGATGAACGTGTGCAGAACTCGGAGGTGCCGTGCATTCGGTACTTGGATCGGTTGGATCGTGAAGACGTACGACTACATCAACCGCGGTGATAAACGCTTCCGCTTAGCGATCTTCAAGGGTATGAAGATACACTCCCCCTCTCGTTGCTATGCATCACTATGATCTTGTGTGTGTAGGATTTTTTTTGAAATTACTACGTTCCCCAACAGTGGTATCGGAGCCTAGGTTTTATGCGTTGATGTTATATGCACGAGTAGAACACAAGTGAGTTGTGGACGATACAAGTCATACTGCTTACCAGCATGTCATACTTTGGTTCAGTGGTATTGTTGGATGAAGCGGCCCGGACCGACATTACGCGTACGCTTACGCGAGACTGGTTTTACCGTCGTGCTTTGCACACAGGTGACTAGCGGGTGTCTGTTTCTCCAACTTTAGTTGAACCGAGTGTGGCTACGCCCGGTCCTTGCGAAGGTTAAAACAACACTAACTTGACGAAATATCGTTGTGGTTTTGATGCGTAGGTAAGAACGGTTCTTGCTCATCCCGTAGCAGCCATGTAAAATTTGTAACAACAAAGTAGAGGACATCTAACTTGTTTTTGCAGGGCATGTTGTGATGTGATATGGTCAAGACGTGATGCTATATTTTATTGTATGAGATGATCATGTTTTGTAACCGAAGTTATCGGCAACTGGCAGGAGCCATATGGTTGTCGCTTTATTGTATCAAATGCAAATGCCCTGTAATTGCTTTACTTTCACTAAGCGGTAGCGATAGTCGTAGAAGCAATAGATGGCGTAAACGACAACGATGCTACGATGGAGATCAAGGTGTCGCGCCGGTGATGATGGTGATCACGACGGTGCTTCGGAGATGGAGATCACAAGCACAAGATGATGATGGCCATATCATATCACTTATATTGATTGCATGTGATGTTTATCCTTTATGCATCTTATCTTGCTTTGATTGACGGTAGCATTTTAAGATGATCTCTCACTAAAATTATCAAGAAGTGTTCTCCCTGAATATGCACCGTTGCCAAAGTTCATCGTGCCCAGACACCACGTGATGATCAGGTGTGATAAGCTCTACGTCCATCTACAACGGGTGCAACCCAGTTTTGCACATGCAGAATATTCAAGTTATACTTGACGAGCCTAGCATATACAGATATGGCCTCGGAACACGGAGACCGAAAGGTCGAACGTGAATCATATAGTAGATATGATCAACATAGAGATGTTCACCATTGAAACTACTCCATCTCATGTGATGATCGAACATGGTTTAGTTGATTTGGATCACGTGATCACTTAGATGACTAGAGAGATGTCTGTCTAAGTGGGAGTTCTTAAGTAATATGATTAATTGAACTTAAATTTATCATGAACTTAGTACCTGATAGTATTTTGCTTGTCTATGTTTGTTGTAGATAGATGGCTCGTGCTGTTGTTCCGTTGAATTTTAATGCGTTCCTTGAGAAAGCTAAGTTGAAAGATGATTACACGGACTGGGTCCGTAACCTGAGGATTATCCTCATTGCTGCACAGAAGAATTATGTCCTGGAAGCACCGCTGGGTGCCAGGCCTGCTGCTGATGCAACTGACGATGTTAAGAACGTATGGCAAAGCAAAGCTGATGACTACTTGATAGTTCAGTGTGCCATGCTTTACGGCTTGGAACCGGGTCTTCAATGACATTTTGAACGTCATGGAGCATATGAGATGTTCCAGGAGTTGAAGTTAATATTTCAAGCAAATGCCCAGATTGAGAGATATGAAGTCTACATAGTTCTCGAACCCGTAGGGTCTGCACGCTTAATGTTTCGTTGACGATATAGTATTATATGAGTTATGTATGTTGGTAACCGAATGTTGTTCGGAGTCCCGGATGAGATCATGGACATGACGAGGAACTCCGGAATGGTTCGGAGATAAAGTTTGATATATAGGATAATAGTGTTTGATCTCTGGAAGGGTTCCGGAATTCACCGGAAGGGGTTCCGGATGTTTCCCGAAATGTTTGGGTACGAGAACACGTTATTTGGGCCAAAGGAGCCAACAAGGTTTTTGAAAAGCACAAAAGGAAGTTTTGCGGAGTCCAGGGGCCAGACGCCAGGGTCCCTGGCGTCTGGTGAAGGAAATATGCCCTAGAGGCAATAATAAAGTTATTATTTATTTCCTCATATCATGATAAATGTTTATTATTCATGCTAGAATTGTATTAACCGGAAACATGATACATGTGTGAGTACATAGACAAACATAGTGTCACTAGTATGCCTCTACTTGACTAGCTCATTAATCAAAGATGGTTATGTTTCCTAATCATAGACATGTGTTGTCATTTGATTAATGGGATCACATCATTAGGAGAATGTTGTGATTGACTGACCCATTCCGTTAGCTTAGCACTTGATCATTTAGTATGTTGCTATTGCTTTCTTCATGACTTATACAAAGTTCCTACAACTATGAGATTGTGCAACTCCCGTTTACCGGAGGAACACTTTGTGTGCTACCAAACATCACAACATAATTGGGTGATTATAAAGGTGCTCTACAGGTGTCTCCAAAGGTACATGTTGAGTTGGCATAATTCGAGATTAGGTTTTGTCACTCCGATTGTCGGAGAGGTATCTCTGGGCCATCTCGGTAATACTCATCACTTAAGCCTTGCAAGCATTGTAACTAATGAGTTAGTTATGAAATGATGTATTACGGAACGAGTAAAGAGACTTGCCGGTAACGAGATTGAACTAGGTATTGGATATCGACGATCGAATCTCGGACAAGTAACATACCGATGACAAAGGGAACAACGTATGTTGTTATGCGGTTTGACCGATAAAGATCTTCGTAGAATATGTAGGAACCAATATGAACATCCAGGTTCCACTATTGGTTATTGACCGAGAATAGTTCTAGGTCATGTCTACATAGTTCTCGAACCCGTAGGGTCCGCACGCTTAACGTTACGATGACCGTTTTATTATGAGTTTATAAGTTTTGATGTACCGAAGTTTGTTCGGAGTCCCGGATGTGATCACAAACATGACGAGGAGTCTCGAAATGGTCGAGACATAAAGATTGATATATTGGACGACTATATTCGGACACCGGAAGTGTTCCGGGTGATTTCGAAGAAAACCGGAGTGCCGGAGGGTTACCGGAACCCCCCCGGGAGAGTTAATGGGCCACATGGGCCTTGGTGGAAAGAGAGAGGGGTGGCCAGGATGGGCCGCGCACCCCCTCTCCCTCTGGTCCGAATTGGACTAGGAGGGGGGGCGGCGCCCCCCTCTTTCCTTCCCCCCTCTCCCCCTTCCTTCCCCCTCCTAGTAGGAGTAGGAAAGGGGGAGTCCTACTCCTACTAGGAGGAGGACTCCTCCTCCTTGGCGCGCCCCAAGGGGCCGGCCGGCCTCCCCCCTTGCTCCTTTATATACGGGGGCAGGGGGCACCCTAGGACACACAAGTTGATCTACGGATCGTTCCTTAGCCGTGTGCGGTGCCCCCCTCCACCATATTCCACCTCGGTCATATCGTCCCGGAGTTTAGGCGAAGCCCTGCGCCGGTAGAACATCATCATCGTCACCACGCCGTCGTGCTGACGGAACTCATCCCCGACGCTTTGCTGGATTGGAGCCCGGGGAACGTCATCGAGCTGAACGTGTGCTGAACACGGAGGTGCCGTACGTTCGGTGCTTGGATCGGTCGAGTCGTGAAGACGTACGACTACATCAACCGCGTTGTCATAACGCTTCCGCTTACGGTCTACGAGGGTACGTGGACAATACTCTCCTCTCTCGTTGCTATGCCATCACCATGATCTTGCATGTGCATAGGAATTTTTTTGAAATTACTACGTTACCCAACAGTGGCATCCGAGCCTAGGTTTTATGCGTTGATGTTATATGCACGAGTAGAACACAAATGAGTTGTGGGTGATACAAGTCATACTGCTTACCAGCATGTCATACTTTGGTTCGGCAGTATTGTTGGATGAAGCGGCCCGGACCAACATTACGCGTACGCTTACGCGAGACTGGTTCTACCGACGTGCTTTGCACACAGGTGGCTGGCGGGTGTCAGTTTCTCCAACTTTAGTTGAACCGAGTGTGGCTACGCCCGGTCCTTGCGAAGGTTAAAACAACACTAACTTGACGAACTATCGCTGTGGTTTTGATGCGTAGGTAAGAACGGTTCTTGCTAAGTCCGTAGCAGCCACGTAAAACTTGCAACAACAAAGTAGAGGACGTCTAACTTGTTTTTGCAGGGCATGTTGTGATGTGATATGGTCAAAGACGTGATGCTATATTTATTGTATGAGATGATCATGTTTTATAACCGAAGTTATCGGCAACTGGCAGGAGCCATATGGTTGTCGCTTTATTGTATGAAATGCAAACGCCCTGTAATTGCTTTACTTTATCACTAAGCGGTAGTGATAGTCGTAGAAGCAATAGATGGCGTAAACGACAACGATGCTATGATGGAGATCAAGGTGTCGCGCCGGTGACAATGGTGATCACGACGGTGCTTCGGAGATGGAGATCACAAGCACAAGATGATGATGGCCATAGCATATCACTTATATTGATTGCATGTGATGTTTATCCTTTATGCATCTTATCTTGCTTTGATTGACGGTAGCATTTTAAGATGATCTCTCACTAAAATTATCAAGAAGTGTTCTCCCTGAATATGCACCATTGCCAAAGTTCGTCGTGCCCAGACACCACGTGATGATCAGGTGTGATAAGCTCTACGTCCATCTACAACGGGTGCAACCCAGTTTTGCACATGCAGAATATTCAGGTTATACTTGACGAGCCTAGCATATGCAGATATGGCCTCGGAACACAGAGACCGAAAGGTCGAGCGTGAATCATATAGTAGATATGATCAACATAGTGATGTTCACCATTGAAAACTACTCCATCTCACGTGATGATCGGTTATGGTTTAGTTGATTTGGATCACGTAATCACTTAGATGACTAGAGAGATATCTATCTAAGTGGGAGTTCTTAAGTAATATGATTAATTGAACTTAAATTTATCATGAACTTAGTACCTGATAGTATTTTGCTTGACTATGTTTGTTGTAGATAGATGGCTCGTGCTGTTGTTCCGTTGAATTTTAATGCGTTCCTTGAGAAAGCAAAGTTGAAAGAAGATGGTAGCAATTACACGGACTGGGTCCGTAACTTGAGGATTATCCTCATTGCTGCATAGAAGAATTACGTCCTGGAAGCACCACTGGGTGCCAGGCCTGCTGTAGGAGCAACACCAGATGTTGTGAACGTCTGGCAAAGCAAAGCTGATGACTACTCTATAGTTCAGTGTGCCATGCTTTACGGCTTAGAACCGGGTCTTCAACGACGTTTTGAATGTCATGGAGCATATGAGATGTTCCAGAAGTTGAAGTTAATATTTCAAGCAAATGCCCAGATTGAGAGATATGAAGTCTCCAATAAGTTCTACAGCTGCAAGATGGAGGAGAATAGTTCTGTTAGTGAGCATATAGTCAAAATGTCTGGGTATAATAATCACTTGATTCAACTGGGAGTTAATCTTCCGGATGATAGCATCATTGACAGAATTCTCCAATCACTGCCACCAAGCTACAAGAGCTTCATGATGAACTATAATATGCAAGGGATGAACAAGACAATTCCCGAGCTCTTCGCAATGCTAAAGGCTGCGGAGGTAGAAATCAAGAAGGAGCATCAAGTGTTGATGGTCAACAAGACCACTAGTTTCAAGAAAAAGGGCAAAGGGAAGAAGAAGGGGAACTTCAAGAAGAACAGCAAGCAAGTTGCTGCTCAAGAGAAGAAACCCAAGTCTGGACCTAAGCCTGAAACTAAGTGCTTCTACTGCAAGCAAACTGGTAACTGGAAGCGGAACTGCCCCAAGTATTTGGCGGATAAGAAGGATGGCAAAGTGAACAAAGGTATATGTGATATACATGTTATTGATGTGTACCTAACTAGAGCTCGTAGTAGCACCTGGGTATTTGATACTGGTTCTGTTGCTAATATTTGCAACTCAAAACAGGGACTACGGAATAAGCGAGCACTGGCCAAGGACGAGGTGACGATGCGCGTGGGAAACGGTTCCGAAGTCGATGTGATCGCGGTCGGCACGCGACCTCTACATCTACCTTCGGGATTAGTCTTAGACATAAATAATTGTTATTTGGTGCCAGCGTTGAGCATGAACATTATATCTAGATCTTGTTTGATGCGAGACGGTTCTTCATTTAAATCAGAGAATAATGGTTGTTCTATTTATATGAGTAATATCTTTTATGGTCATGCACCCTTGAAGAGTGGTCTATTTTTATTAAATCTCGATAGTAGTGATACACATATTCATAATGTCCAAACCAAAAGATGCAGAGTTGATAATGATAGTGCAACTTATTTGTGGCACTGCCGTTTAGGTCATATCGGTGTAAAGCGCATGAAGAAACTCCATACTGATGGACTTTTGGAATCACTTGATTATGAATCACTTGGTACTTGCGAACCGTGCCTCATGGGCAAGATGACTAAAACACCGTTCTCCGGTACTATGGAGAGAGCAACAAATTTGTTGGAAATCATACATACAGATGTATGTGGACCGATGAATATTGAAGCTCGTGGCGGATATCGTTATTTTCTCACCTTCATAGATGATTTGAGCATATATGGGTATATCTACTTAATGAAACACAAGTCTGAAACATTTGAAAAGTTCAAAGAATTTCAGAGTGAAGTGGAAAATCATTGTAACAAGAAAATTAAGTTTCTACGATCTGATCGTGGAGGAGAATATTTGAGTTACGAGTTTGGTTTACATGTGAAACAATGCGGAATAGTTTCGCAACTCACGCCACCCGGAACACCACAACGTAATGGTGTGTCTGAACGTCGTAATCGTACTTTACTAGATATGGTGCGATCTATGATGTCTCTTACTGATTTACCGCTATCGTTTTGGGGTTATGCTTTAGAGACGGCTGCATTCACATTGAATGGGGCACCATCAAAATCCGTTGAGATGACGCCTTATGAACTATGGTTTGGCAAGAAACCAAAGTTGTCGTTTCTTAAAGTTTGGGGCTGCGATGCTTATGTGAAGAAACTTCAACCAGATAAGCTCGAACCCAAATCGGAGAAATGTGTCTTCATAGGATACCCAAAAGAGACTGTTGGGTACACCTTCTATCACAGATCCGAAGGCAAGACATTCGTTGCTAAGAATGGATCCTTTCTAGAAAAAGAGTTTCTCTCGAAAGAAGTGAGTGGGAGGAAAGTAGAACTTGATGAGATAACTATGTCTGCTCCCTCATTGGAAAGTAGTTCATCACAGAAATCAGTTCCTGTGACATCTACACCAATTAGTGAGGAAGATAATGATATTGATCATGAAACTTCAGATCAAGTTTCTACTGAACCTCGTAGGTCTACCAGAATAAAATCTGCACCAGAGTGGTACGGTAATCCTATTCTGGAAGTCATGTTACTTGACCATGATGAACCTACGAACTATGAGGAAGCGATGATGAGCCCAGATTCCGCAAAATGGCTAGAAGCCATGAAATCTGAGATGGGATCCATGTATGAAAACAAAGTATGGACTTTGGTTGACTTGCCCGATGATCGACAAGCCATTGAGAATAAATGGATCTTTAAGAAGAAGACTGACGCTGACGGTAATGTAACTGTCTATAAAACTCGACTTGTTGTGAAAGGTTTTCGACAAGTTCAAGGGGTTGACTACGATGAGACTTTCTCACCCATAGTGATGCTTAAGTCTGTCCGAATCATGTTAGCGATTGCCGCATTTTATGATTATGAAATTTGGCAGATGGATGTAAAAACCGCATTTCTGAATGGATTTCTGGAAGAAGAGTTGTATA
This sequence comes from Triticum dicoccoides, assembly GCF_002162155.2. Classification (NCBI taxonomy): domain Eukaryota; kingdom Viridiplantae; phylum Streptophyta; class Magnoliopsida; order Poales; family Poaceae; genus Triticum; species Triticum dicoccoides. The sequence goes on from NC_041387.1 coordinate 51,982,962, forward strand.
TGATGCAACCAGAAGGTTTTGTCGATCCTAAGGGAGCTAACAAAGTGTGCAAGCTCCAGCGATCAATCTATGGTCTGGTGCAAGCCTCTCGGAGTTGGAATAAACGCTTTGATAGTGTGATCAAGGCATATGGTTTTATACAGACTTTTGGAGAAGCATGTATTGACAAGAAAGTGAGTGGGAGCTCTGTAGCATTTCTAATATTATATGTGGATGACATATTGTTGATTGGGAATGATATAGAATTTCTGAATGGCATAAAAGGATACTTGAATAAAAGTTTTTCAATGAAAGACCTCGGTGAAGCTGCTTACATATTGGGCATTAAGATCTATAGAGATATATCAAGACGCTTGATTGGACTTTCACAATGCACGTACCTTGATAAAGTGTTGAAAAAGTTCAATATGGATCAGGCGAAGAAAGGGTTCTTGCCTGTATTACAAGGTATAAAGTTGAGTCAGACTCAATGCCCGACCACTGCAGAAGATAGAGAGAAAATGAAAGGAATTCCCTATGCTTCAGCCATAGGCTCTATCATGTATGCAATGTTGTGTACCAGACCTGATGTGTGCCTTGCTATTAGTTTGGCAGGGAGGTACCAAAGTAATCCAGGAGTGGGTCACTGGACGGCGATCAAGAACATCCTGAGATACCTGAAAAGGACTAAGGATATGTTTCTCGTATATGGAGGTGACAAAGAGCTAGTCGTAAATGGTTACGTCGATGCAAGCTTTAACACTGATCCGGACGATTCTAAATCGCAAACCGGATACGTATTTTTGTTAAATGGTGGAGCTGTAAGTTGGTGCAGTTCTAAACAAAGCGTTGTGGCGGGATCTACATGTGAAGCGGAGTACATAGCTGCTTCGGAAGCAGCAAATGAAGGAGTCTGCATGAAGGAGTTCATTTCCGATCTAGGTGTTATACCTAGTGCATCGGGACCAATGAAGATCTTCTGTGACAATACTGGTGCAATTGCCTTGGCAAAGGAATCCAGATTTCAGAAGAGGACCAAGCACATCAAGAGACGCTTCCATTCCATTCGGGACCAAGTCCAAGTGGGAGACATAGAGATTTGCAAAATACATACGAATCTGAATATTGCAGACCCGTTGACTAAGCCTCTCTCACGAGCAAAACATGATCAGCACCAAGACTCCATGGGTGTTAGAATCATTACTATGTAATCTAGATTATTAACTCTAGTGCAAGTGGGAGACTGAAGGAAATATGCCCTAGAGGCAATAATAAAGTTATTATTTATTTCCTCATATCATCATAAATGTTTATTATTCATGCTAGAATTGTATTAACCAGAAAAATGATACATGTGTGAATACATAGACAAACATAGTGTCACTAGTATCCCTCTACTTGACTAGCTCATTAATCAAAGATGGTTATGTTTCCTAATCATAGACATGTGTTGTCATTTGATTAATGGGATCACATCATTAGGATAATGTTGTGATTGACTTGACCCATTCCGTTAGCTTAGCACTTGATCGTTTAGTATGTTGCTATTGCTTTCTTCATGACTTATACAAAGTTCCTACAACTATGAGATTGTGCAACTCCCGTTTACCGGAGGAACACTTTGTGTGCTACCAAACGTCACAACATAATTGGGTGATTATAAAGGTGCTCTACAGGTGTCTCCAAAGGTACATGTTGAGTTGGCATAATTCGAGATTAGGTTTTGTCACTCCGATTGTCGGAGAGGTATCTCTAGGCCATCTCGGTAATACTCATCACTTAAGCCTTGCAAGCATTGTAACTAATGAGTTAGTTATGAAATGATGTATTACGGAACGAGTAAAGAGACTTGCCGGTAACAAGATTGAACTAGGTATTGGATATCGACGATCGAATCTCGGACAAGTAACATACCAATGACAAAGGGAACAACGTATGTTGTTATGCGGTTTGACCGATAAAGATCTTCGTAGAATATGTAGGAACCAATATGAACATCCAGGTTCCACTATTGGTTATTGACCGAGAATAGTTCTAGGTCATGTCTACATAGTTCTCGAACCCGTAGGGTCCGCACGCTTAACGTTACGATGACAGTTTTATTATGAGTTTATAAGTTTTGATGTACCAAAGTTTGTTCGGAGTCCTGGATGTGATCACGGACATGACGAGGAGTCTCGAAATGGTCGAGACATAAAGATTGATATATTGGACAACTATATTCGGAAACCGGAAGTGTTCTGGGTGATTTCGGAGAAAACCGGAGTGCCGGAGGGTTACCGGAACCCCCGCCGAGAGAGTTAATGGGCCACATGGGCCTTGGTGGGAAGAGAGAGGGGCAGCCAGGATGGGCCGCGTGCCCCCTCTCCCTCTGGTCCGATTTGGACTAGGAGGGGGGCGGCGCCCCCCTCTTTCCTTCCCCCCTCTCCCCCTTCCTTCCCCCTCCTAGTAGGAGTAGGAAAGGGGGAGTCCTACTCCTACTAGGAGGAGGACTCCTCCTCCTTGGCGCGCCCCAAGGGGCCGGCCGGCCTCCCCCTTGCTCCTTTATATACGCGGGCAGGGGGGCACCCTAGGACACACAAGTTGATCTACAGATCGTTCCTTAGCCGTGTGCGGTGCCCCCCTCCACCATATTCCACCTCGGTCATATCGTCGCGGAGTTTAGGCGAAGCCCTGCGCCGGTAGAACATCATCATCGTCACCACGCCGTCGTGCTGACAGAACTCATCCCCGACGCTTTGCTGGATTGGAGCCCGGGGAACGTCATCGAGCTGAACGTGTGCTGAACACGGAGGTGCCGTACGTTCGGTGCTTGGATCGGTCGAGTCGTGAAGACGTACGACTACATCAACCGCGTTGTCATAACGCTTCCGCTTACGGTCTACGAGGGTACCTGGACAATACTCTCCTCTCTCATTGCTATGCCATCACCATGATCTTGCATGTGCGTAGGAAATTTTTTGAAATTACTACGTTACCCAACATCTGGGTCCAGACCCCGGGAACCCTGGCGTCTGGCCCTGGAGTCCGAGAAGGACTCTTGCCTTTCGGGTGAAACCGACTTTGTGGAGGCTTTTACTCCAAGTTTCGACCCCAAGGCTCAACATATAAATAGAGGGGCAGGGCTAGCACCAAACACACATCAAGAAACACCAAGCCGTGTGCCGGCAACCCCGTCCCCTCTAGTTTATCCTCCATCATAGTTTCCATAGTGCTTAGGCGAAGTCCTGCGGAGATTGTTCTTCACCAACACTGTCACCACGCCTTCGTGCTGCTGGAACTCATCTACTACTTTGCCCGTCTTGCTGGATCGAGAAGGCGAGGACGTCATCGAGTTGAACGTGTGCAGAACTCGGAGGTGCCGTGCGTTCGGTACTTGGATCGGTTGGATCGTGAAGACGTACGACTACATCAAACGCGTTGATAAACGCTTCCGCTTAGCGATCTTCAAGGGTATGAAGATACACTCCCCCTCTCGTTGCTATGCATCACCATGATCTTGCGTGTGCGTAGGAATTTTTTTGAAATTACTACGTTCCCCAACAATCCCGCCCCTGCCCGCGGCATTGGTCGCGGCTGTGGATCCTATCGCGGCTCCGCCGCCAACCGTCCCTGCTACTGGCGCAATCACGCCCACCGGGCCGTTCCACTTTGACAACTTGATCGCCATCCGACTCACGCCGGACAACTACTTGTTCTGGCGCGCCAAGGTCTTACCGCTGCTACGCAGCCGGTCTCTCCTAGGGTTTGTTGATGGTTCACTACCGTGTCCTCCGCAGGTCATCCCTACCGTCCACGGCCCGGCCATCAACCCGGAACACCGTATGTGGGTGCAGCAGGACCAGGCGATCCTCTCTACCAACCAGGGTTCCCTTGGCGACGGGGTCGCTGGCCTTTGTCTCTTCGCCGCCACCTCCATGGACGCTTGGACGACCCTGGAGCACGCCTTTGCCCAGGTCTCTACCTCCCGCTCGATGGCCCTTCGTAGTGAGCTCGCCGACATCAAGAAGCTGGACACTTCTGCCACGACCTACTTCAACAAGATGAAGGTGCTGCCGGACACGCTCACCTCTAGTGGTCGTCCGCTTAGCGACGAGGAGTTCGCCAGCTTCGTCATCAAAGGCCTCGACGTTGACTACGACAATCTCGCCGAGGCCGTTCACAACACCAAGCCAGCGATGCCTCCTCATGCCTCCTCTTCATCGAGCAACGCGTCGAGGCTCGTCGCTCCTTTGCCACCATCACCGCCCAGCCGGCGGCCTTCTGGGCCTCTCGCGGCCAGCGCCCCCCTACCTCGTTACCTGGCAAGGCAGCCCCGCCCCCTGCATCGACCCTGGGTGGGGGCCCTAACACTAGGGTGGTGTGCCAGCTATGTGGTCGTGAACGCCATGTCGCCTCCAAGTGTCACCGCCGCTTTCAGAGGAGCTTCCTTGGCATCGGCAACGATAGCAAGGGCAATGATATGTCTCCAACGTATCTATAATTTTTTATTGTTTCATGTTATTATATTACCCGTTTTGGATGTTTATGGGCTTTACTTTACACATTTATATCATTTTTGGGACTAACCTACTAACCGGAGGCCCAGCCCGTATTGCTTTTTTTTGCCTATTTCAGTATTTCGAAGAAAAGGAATATCAAACGGAGTCCAAACGGAATGAAACCTTCGGGAGCGTGATTTTTGGAACGAACGTGATCCAGAGGACTTGGAGTGCAAGTCAAGAAGCAGTCAAGGCGGCCACGAGGGTGGAGGGCGCGCCCACCCCTACTGGGCGCGCCCCCCTATCTCGTGGGCCCCTCGGGCGTCCACCAACCTACTTCTTCCTCCTATATATACCCACGTACCCCGAGAACATCAAAGGAGACGACAAAAAACTATTTCCACCACCGTAACCTTCTGTATCCGCGAGATCCCATCTTGGAGCCTTCGTCGGCGCTCCGCCGGAGGGGGAATCAAGCATAGAGGGCTTCTACATCAACACCATAGCCCCTCCGATGAGTTGTGAGTAGTTTACCACAGACCTTCGGGTCCATAGTTATTAGCTAGATGGCTTCTTCTCTCTTTTTGGATCTCAATACCATGTTCTCCTCGATCTTCTTGGAGATCTATTCGATGTAACTCTTTTTGCGGTGTGTTTGTCGAGATCCGATGAATTGTGAGTTTATGATCAAGTTTATCTATGAGAAATATTTGAATCTCCTCTGAGTTCTTTTATGTGTGATTAAGTTATCTTTGCAAGTCTCTTCGAATTATCAGTTTGGTTTAGCCTACTAGATTGATCTTTCTTGCAATGGGAGAAGTGCTTAGCTTTGGGTTCAATCTTGCGGTGTCCTTTCCCAGTGACAGCAGGGGCAGCAAGACACGTATTGTATTTTTGCCATCGAGGATAAAAAGATGGGGTTTATATCATATTGCATGAGTTTATCCCTCTACACCATGTCATCTTTCTTAATGCATTACTCTGTTCTTTATGAACTTAATACTCTAGATGCATGCTGGATAGCGGTCGATGTGTGGAGTAATAGTAGTAGATGCAGGCAGGAGTCGGTCTACTTGTCACGAATGTGATGCCTATATACATGATCATGCCTAGATAATCTCATAATTATTCGCTTTTCTATCAATTGCTCGACAGTAATTTGTTCACCCATCGTAATACTTATGCTATCTTGAGAGAAGCCACTAGTGAAACCTATGCCCCACGGGTCTATCTTTTATCATATAAGCTTTCAATCTACTTTTATTTGCATCTTTAATTTTCCTATCTATATTATAAAATACCAAAAATATATTTATCTTATCATACTATCTCTATCAGATCTCACTTTCGCAAGTGGTCGTGAAGGGATTGACAACCCCTTTATTGCGTTGGTTGCGAGTTCTTTGTTTGTTTGTGTAGGTGCGTGGGACTTTTGAGGAGCCTCCTACTGGATTGATACCTTGGTTCTCAAAAACTGAGGGAAATACTTACGCTACTATTGCTGCATCACCCTTTCCTCTTCAAGGAAAACCAACGCAAGCTCAAGACGTAGCAAGAAGGATTTCTGGCACCGTTGCCGGGGAGGTATTCGCTCAAGTCAAGACATACCAAGTACCCATCACAAACTCATCTCCCTCGTATTTACATTATTTGCCATTTGCCTCTCGTTTTCCTCTCCCCCACTTCACCCTTGCTGTTTTATTCTCCCTCTCTTTCCCAATCTCCTCTCTCTTTTGCTTTTCTTTTGTTTGCTCGTCGTTATGGCTAGCTCGGTCTTTATCCCTTCGTCTCCCGACTTTGAAGTTCTTCACTTCAAGCAAAGACAAGGGGAAAATTTAAAAGATGCTTCGTTTAGGATGTTAGAATCTTATCGTAGTTGTGCTATAGAAGGAGATTTCAAGATTTTAATTCGCAATTTTTATGTTGGGTTAACCTTACCCCATAAACAACTCCTTGATTTTGCCGCACAAGGGGGTTTTATTGAAGTTGATCCTAGTTCCGCTTATGAAATTATAGAGGGGATAGTAGGAGTACTTCCCCTACAGAAAGGATCACCCTTGTCTCATGAAGGAACCCAAATTCTAGAGAAATTATGTGAATTGCAAAAATTTGTTGAACCGCTTAAGAATATTGGTGGGAATATCAACCGCATGAATAATTTGATCACACTCTGGAATAAGCGGTTGGATGCCTTAGATCAAAGGATCTCTGAGCATGAAGGGAAACGCAAGGAGCCTCCCGGACCTGAGCATAACTCCATTAAAAAGATAAGTGCCAAAGATGACACTACTTAGATCTATCCTCGCTTTTATGCCTAGCTAGGGGTCTTAAATGATAGCGCTAGTTGGGATGCAACCCAATTTTATTTGTGTTTTTTTGTTTTTGTTCCTGTTTAGTAATATTTTTTGCATCTACCTTCTGTTTAGATGTGTTTTTATGTTTCAATTAGTGTTTGTGCCAAGTAGAACCTATAGGATAACCTATGGTGATAGTTAATTTGATTCTGCTGAAAAACAGAAACTTTGCATGCACGAAACTAGTATTGTTAATTCACATAAACGTGCTTTTGCGTTGATTCTTTTTTATGTAGATCAATAGACAAATTTCCCAGGACTTCCTATTTTGGTAGGATTTTTAAAAGTTCCATAAGTATTCAAGAGTTACAGATTGCTACAGACTGTTCTGTTTTTGATAGATTCTGTTTTTCCTGTGTTGTTGCTACGTCTCGAGCTTGCGTTGGTTTTCCCCGAAGAGGAGAGGATGATGCAGCACAGTAACATAAGTATTTCCCTCAGTTTTTGAGAACCAAGGTGTCAATCCAGTAGGAGGTCACGCACAAGTCCCTCGTACCTGCACAAAACGATAGCAACTCGCAACCAACGCTTAGGGGTTGTCAATCCCTTCACGGTCACTTATGAGAGTGAGATCTGATAGAGATAATATTTTTGGTATTTTTGATAGATAGGTGCAAAGTAAAAAGTAAAGGCAAGGTAAAAACAAAGCAAGTAAATAAAGTGATATAGATTGATATGATGAGAATAGACCCGGGGGCCATAGGTTTCACTAGTGGCTTCTCTCAAGAGCATAAGTATTCTACGGTGGGTGAACAAATTACTGTTGAGCAATTGACAGAATTGAGCATAGTTATGAGGTTATCTAGGTATGATCATGTATATAGGCATCACGTCCGAGACAAGTAGATCGAAATGATTCTTCATCTACTACTATTACTCCACTCATCGACCGCTATCCAGCATGCATCTAGAGTATTAAGTTAAAAACAAAGTAACGCCTTAAGCAAGATGACATGATGTAGAGGGATAAATTCATGCAATATGATAAAAAACATATTGTTATACTCGATGGAAACAATACAATACGTTCCTTGCAACTCCTTCTGTCACTGAGTAAGGACACCGCAAGATTGAACCCAAAGCCATGCACTTCTCCCATTGCAAGAACTACCAATCTAGTTGGCCAAACCAAACGGATAATTCGAAGAGACTTGCAAAGATAACTCAATCATACATAAAAGAATTCAGAGAAGATTCAAATATTATTCATAGATAAGCTGGATCATAAACCCACAATTCATCGGTCTCAACAAACACACCACAAAAAGAAGATTACATCAAATAGATCTCCACGAGAGAGGGGGAGAACATTGTATTGAGATCCAAAAAGAGAGAAGAAGCCATCTAGCTACTAGCTATCGAACCGAAGGTCTGAAGTAAGCTACTCACACTTCATCGGAGGGGCTATGGTGTTGATGTAGAAGCCCTCCATGGTAGATGCCCCCTCCGGCGGAGCTCCGGAACAGGCCCCAAGATGGGATCTCGTGGATACAGAAGCTTGCGGCGGTGGAATTAGGTTTTTGGCTCCTGTTCTGATCGTTCGGGGATACGTAGGTATATATAGGAGGAAGGAGTACGTCGGTGGAGCTCCGAGGGGTCCACGAGGTAGGGGGCGCGCCCAGGGGGGGCGCGCCCTCCACCCTCGTGACCTCCTCGGAAGCTTCTTGGAGTAGGGTCCAAGTCTCCTGGATCACGTTCGGTTGGAAAATCATGATCCCGAAGGTTTCATTCCGTTTGGACTCCGTTTGATATTCTGTTTCTTCGAAATACTGAAAAAGGCAAGAAACAGCAATTCTGGGTTGGGCCTCCGGTTAATAGGTTAGCCCCAAAAGTAATATAAAAGTGAAAAATAAAGCCCAATATAGTCCAAAACAGTAGATAAAGTAGCATGGAGCAATCAAAAATTATAGATACGTTGGAGACGTATCAGGCATCCCCAAGCTTAATTCCTACTCATCCTCGAGTAGGTAAATAATAAAAAAGAATTTTTGATGCGGAGTGATACTTTGGCATAATTTCAATGTAAATCTTCTTAATCATGGTATGAATATTCAGATCCGAAAGATTCAAGACAAAAGTTCATATTGACATAGAAATAATAATACTTCAAGCATACTAATCAAAGAAACCATGTCTTCTCAAAATAACATGGCAAAAGAAAGTTCATCCCTACAAAATCATATAGTTAGGCTATGCTTCATTTTCGTCACACAAAGATGTTCCCAACTTCTATACCCCCGATGACAAGCCAAGCAATTGTTTCATACTTAAATAATCTCAAACTTTTTCAACCTTCACGCAATACATGAGCGTGAGCCATGGATATAGCACTATGGGTGGAATAGAATATGATGATGGAGATTGTGTGGAGAAGACAAAAAGGAGAAAGTCTCACATTGACGAGGCTAATCAACGGGCTATGGAGATGCCCATTAATTGATGTCAACACGAGGAGTAGGGATTGTTGGGGAACGTAGTAATTTCAAAAATTTCCTACGCACACGCAAGGATCATGGTGATGCATAGCAACGAGAGGGGAGAGTGTTGTCCATGTACCCTCGTAGACCGAAAGCGGAAGCGTTATAACAACGCAGTTGATGTAGTCGTACGTCTTCACGGCCCGACCGATCAAGCACCGAAACTATGGCACCTCCGAGTTCTAGCACACGTTCAGCTCGATGGCGATCCCCGGACTCCGATCCAGCAAAGTGTCGGGGAAGATTTACGTCAGCACGACGGCGTGGTGACAATCTTGATGTTCCACTGTCGCAGGGCTTCGCCTAAGCACCGCTACAATATTATCGAGGACTATGGTGGAGGGGGACACCGCACACGGCTAAGAGATCTCAAGGATCAATTGTTGTTGTGTCTAGAGGTGCCCCCCTGCCCCAGTATATAAAGGAGCAAGGGGGGAGGGGGCGGCCGGCCTAGGAGGGGGCGCGCCAAGGGGAGTCCTACTCCCACCGGGAGTAGGACTCCCTCCTTCCTTGTTGGAGTAGGAGAAGGGGAAAGAGGGGGAGAGGAAAAAGGAAAAGGGGGTTGCGCCCCTGGTCCAATTCGGACCAGAGGGGGGGCGCAGGCCTCCTTCCTTTTGGCCTCTCTCCTATATTCTCGTATGGCCCAATAAGGCCCATATACTCCCCGGCGAATTCCCGTAACTCTCCGGTACTCCGAAAAATACCTGAATCACTCGGAACCTTTCCGAAGTCCGGATATAGTCGTCCAATATATCGATCTTTACGTCTCGACCATTTTGAGACTCCTCGTCATATCCCTGGTCTCATCCGGGACTCCGAACTCCTTCGGTACATCAAAACTCATAAACTCATAATATAACTGTCATCGAAACCTTAAGCGTGCGGACCCTACGGGTTCGAGAACAATGTAGACATGACCGAGACACGTTTCCGGTCAATAACCAATAGCGGAACCTGGATGCTCATATTGGCTCCCACATATTCTACGAAGATCTTTATCGGTTAAACCGCATAACAACATACGTTGTTCCCTTTGTCATTGATATGTTACTTGCCCGAGATTTGATCGTCGGTATCTCAATACCTAGTTCAATCTCGTTACCGGCAAGTCTCTTTACTCGTTCTGTAATACATCATCCCGCAACTAACTAATTAGTTGCAATGCTTGCAAGGCTTAAGTGATGTGTATTACCGAGAGGGCCCAGAGATACCTCTCCGATAATCGGAGTGACAAATCCTAATCTCGAAATACGCCAACCCAACATGTACCTTCGGAGACACCTGTAGAGCACCTTTATAATCACACAGTTACGTTGTGACGTTTGGTAGCACACAAAGTGTTCCTCCGGTAAACGGGAGTTGCATAATCTCATAGTCACAGGAACATATACAAGTCATGAAGAAAGCAGTAGCAACATACTAAACGATCGTGTGCTAAGCTAACGGAATGGGTCAAGTCAATCACATCATTCTCCTAATGATGTGATCCCGTTAATCAAATGACAACTCTTTTGTCCATGGCTAGGAAACTTAACCATCTTTGATTCACAAGCTAGTCAAGTAGAGGCATACTAGTGACACTATGTTTGTCTATGTATTCACACATGTATTATGTTTCCGGTTAATACAATTCTAGCATGAATAATAAACATTTATCATGAAATAAGGAAATAAATAATAACTTTATTATTGCCTCTAGGGCATATTTCCTTCAGTCTCCCACTTGCACTAGAGTCAATAATCTAGTTCACATCGCCATGTGATTTAACACCAATATTCATATCTGTATATGATTAACACCCATAGTTCACATCGTCATGTGACCAACACCCAAAGGGTTTACTAGAGTCAATAATCTAGTCCACATAGCTATGTGATTAACACCCAAAGAGTATTGAGGTGTGATCATGTTTTGCTCGTGAGAGAAGCTTAGTCAACGGGTCTGTCACATTCAGAGCCGTATGTATTTTGCAAATATTCTATGTTTACAATGCTCTGCACGGAGCTACTCTAGCTAATTGCTCACACTTTCAATATGTATCCAGATTAAGACTTAGAGTCATCTGGATCGGTGTAAAAGCTTGCACCGATGTAACTCTTTACGACGGGCTCTTTTATCACCTCCATAATCGAGAAATATATCCTTATTCCACTAAGGATAATTTTGACCAATGTCTAGTGATCTACTCCTAGATCACTATTGTACTCCCTTGCCAAACCAGGGCAGAGTATACAATAGGCCTGGTCCATAGCATGACATAGTTTTATAGAACCTATGATTGAGGCATAGGTAATGACTTTTCATTCTCTTTCTATTTTCTGCCGTGGTCGGGATTTGAGTCTTACTCAATTTCACACCTTGCAACACAGGTAAGAACTCCTTTGACTATTCCATTTTGAACTACTTCAAAATTTTATCAAGGTATGTACTCATTGAAAAAACTTATCAAGCGTCTTGATCTATCTATATAGATCTTGATGCTCAATGTGTAAGCAGCTTCACCGAGGTCTTTCTTTGAAAAACTCCTTTCAAACACTCCTTTATGCTTTCCAGAAAATTCTACATCATTTCCAATTAATAATATGTCATTCACATATACTTATTAGAAAGGCTGTAGTGCTCCCACTCACTTTCTTGTAAATACAGGCCTTTCCAAAAGTTTGTATAAAACCATATGCTTTGATCAACTCATCAAAGCGTATATTCCAACTCCGAGATGCTTGCACCAGTCCATTGATGGATCGCTGGAGCTTGCACATTTTGTTAGCACCTTTAGGATTGACAAAACCTTCTGGTTGTATCATATACAACTCTTCTTTAATAAATCCATTAAGGAATGTAGTTTTGACATCCATTTGCCAAATTTCATAAAATGTGGCAATTGCTAACATGATTCAGACAGACTTTTAAGCATCAAGACGAGTGAGAAAATCTCATTGTATTCAACACCTTGAACTTTGTCAAAAACCTTTTTCGACAAGTCTAGCTTTGTAGATAGTAACACTACTATCAGCGTCAGTCTTCCTCTTGAAGATCCATTTATTTTCTATGGCTTGCCGATCATCGGGCAAGTCCACCAAAGTCCACACTTTGTTCTCATACATGGATCCCATCTCAGATTTCATGTGTCACAACCCTAGATCTTTGTTTGTAATTAGTTGCATCTTCATCCATGTCATCATGTTTATATTTAAATGAACTTGAAATGGGGATGCTTAAACCCTAGCACCAAATGAATTCAACTAGGGTCAAAATAAAATCTTTTTCATTGAACTCAAAATGCCCTCTAAAAATGTTCAACATTTTTGGTTTGAGGTGGAAGCATCTACCAAAAATGGTTTATATTTTTGCAGGACATATTGGGCTCTGAATTAAATCATACTCTATTTGCATTTGGGCATTTAAATGCTATGCAATATTTTAAATGCTCAAATAATCATAAACTAAAATGTTTGCTGTTGGTTATATTCCAAACAGTGGCATTGAGCAGTTTCATGATTTCTGGATCTGTTGAAGTATTTTTAATAAAGCCCTAAAGTTACAGAAATAATAGAAAACAGAAAATTAGGGAGAGAGAGAGAACTTACCTGACTTATCTGTCGCGGCCCAGCTGGCCAGCCCACATGCGCGGCCCAGCCCGCCTGGCCCCTCCCCTGTCGTCTTCCTCCTTGCTAGGAGGACGGGCGCATGCCCGACGCGCGTGCACCGCCGTGCGCCACCTCCTGCTTGACGCCGAGGGCCTGGACGCCTCTGGCGTTGCCACGCAGACCCCCTGGACCCCTCGACCGCTCCACTCTCTCCCCGCCTCGCCTCCTTCACTCTCTCTCCCGAAGCAGAGCGAAGCCGTCGCCGCCGTTCACTGCCACCGCGTCCACTGTTCTCCCCTCGCCTCCCCGTGATGTACAAGACCTCCGACGCGACGCCCTCGCCCTCCCCACCGAGCCACGCTTCGCCGAGTCCCTGCATCACCACCATATGGTCGTCTTCAACCTCGGTACCCGCTGGACGCCGTTCGTCGATTCGCCTCGCTCCGGTCGCCCCCGAGCCCACTGATCTACTCAACGACCTCCCTGTGAGCTCCGCCGCTTTTTCCCTCTCCTCCCCGCGTCATTTTTGCCCTCTAGCCGCAGCCTTGAGATCACCCGAGGCCGCCGTCCGCCATGACCGGCGAGCCCATGCACCCGAGCTTCTCCTGCTCGCTCTAGGGGTACTGACATGCTCCTGGCGCCTCCAGGAGGCTGCCTAGCCACTCCGTTAGCTCGCTCGAGCACTGCAGCCCCGCGCCCGCGCTATCCCGAACTCCGGCCGCCGTTGTTGTCATCGCCGGCACCGCCACAGACCACCCCTAGTCCAGCCACCACCACCGTCAGATGCGCCCAGCTACGGGCGATCCAACGCGCCCGGCCGCGCGATCTCTCGTCGCCGGAGTTGGCCGGACGGGCGACGCCGTCGTGATGTGCTTAGCACCAGCGTTTAGCCGTCGACGTGGCACCGTCATTAGCAGTTAATGACTCCGCTAATTAACCCACACTCTCACTGACATGCGGGACCCGCTGCCTAACTAACCAGCTAACAAGAATAGATTAAGATTAATCTAAACACAGTGGCCCCACGTGTCGGCGTTGACCTCGCTGATGTGGCCGTCGACCGGTCCCACTTGTCATCCACCTAAACCAGCCTGAGACACTGACGTATGGGTCCCACTGGCCAGGTTTGACCTGGGCCGCCCATTGACCTGCTGACATCACTAATACGTCATGCTGACGCAGTAAATGTTTTCTGGAGTTTTAAATAAATCAGAAATGATTTATTTATTTCAGAAAATATCCAAAACTTCTAAAAATCATAGAATTTCAACCGTAACTCCAAATGAAACAAATTATATATGAAAAATGATCAGAAAAATCCAATCTATCCATCTGCACTGGTTTCATGCATGTTAGAACACATTAACCTTGCTGTTTAGGTGAAACAAGTTAATGCACTATTATGACCTCTTAAAATGGGTTTGCATTTGAATCTTTGATTCAAATGGACTCATCTCAATCTGATCTAGCTGGCATTAGACCAAAACACATTCATATTGCCATGTCATAGCATGCATCATATTGTGCATTGCATTGATCGTGTTTCTTCTGTGTTTGCCGGTGTTGTTCCCCCTCGGTAGACGTTGTACCAACGTTGTGATCGTTGACACTAATGAAGACTCAATGCTATCTTCAGAAGTGCCAGGCAAGCAAAACCCCCTTGTTCATTCCGATACAATCCTACTCTCTCGCTCCTGCTCTCTTTTACTGCATTAGGACAACAACGATTCATCTGTTACTTGCTGCGGTAGCTGAACCCCTTTATCCTCTGCATGACCTGTCATTGCCACAGTAAATAGATGAAACCCACTAGCATGAGTAGGAGTTGTTTGAGCCCTGTTGTGCCTACTCATTCATGCTTGTTTATCATGCCTGCTACTGCTTAGAGTTGAGTCAGGTTTGATCCATCGAGGATGAATCAGAGGTGTGTGAACATGTCCTACTGTGTGTGAGCTAAGTGTGTGAACACGATTTGGTAAAGGTAGCAGTGAGAGGCCATGTAGGAGTACATGGTGGGTTGTCTCATTGAAGCCGTCCTTAGGAACTGAGTTCTGTGTTTGTGATCCATGATTCAGCTACTACCATGCATTGGGCCCTGAAATATGACCCTGCTCGACTTCTTATTCACCCTTGTCCTCTGTCCAGGAGTTGCAAGTAGTTTCTGGTGTTTGTAGTATGCTGGAGGCCGTGCGCAGCGCTGACCGGAGGGGTGGGCTGTGATGCGGTAGGCACGTGGCCGGGTAAACCAGGCGCCCGTTTGGTGTCACGGAACCCTATTCACATCGTTTGGGGCTGTGAGCGAAACTCCGGCCGGATCTCCTCATGGATGGAACCCGAATAGGCGATAAACCTGGACTAGAGACTTGAATGTTTAGGTAGGTCGTGGTCTACACTCACGTCGGCTTTCGCTTGAAGTCTGCCGAGCACATGTCGTGTGCAGACGCTAAGTGGTGGAAACATGTATGAAGAAGTACACCCCTGTAGGGTTAACATCATCTATTCGAATAGCCGTGTCCACGGTAAAGGACTTCTGGGTTGCCTATAACAGTTCATAGACAAGTGAAAGTGGATACTCTAAAATGCGCAAGATAAGCGTGAGTGCTATGAATGGCGTTCTCGTAGGGAGACGGGAGCGGATCCATAGTGGTGTATTGATATGGTGAATATGTGGACTCGTGTGCGCCACCTCAAAAGAGTTACTTGCAGTCGTAGTTCAGGATAGCCACCGAGTCAAAGCTGGCTTGCTGCAGTTAAACTCCACCACCCCCTTTGTTGATAATGATGCATATGTAGTTAGTTCTGATGTAAGTCTTGCTGGGTACATTTGTACTCACGTTTGCCTATTTTATGTTTTTGCAGAGACTTCCGTCTCACTAGTAGTTTCGCGTGGACTTCGACATTTAGCTTGATACCTCAGCTACAATCTTGTGCCCTCGGCAGGATCTGGTAGATAGTCAGGCTTCTAAGCCTTTTTCATTTGTAGATGTCTGTACTCAGACATGTTAGCTTCCGCTTGTGCTTTGACTTGTATGCTCTGAATGTTGGGTCGTGAGACCCATGTTTGTAATATCTCGCTCCTCGGAGCCTAATGAATAAATACTTGAGTCATAGAGTCATGTTGTGATGCCATGTTGTATTTGCACATATCGAGCATATTGTGTGTATGTTATTCAAATGCTTGATATGTGTGGGATCTGACTATCTAGTTGTTTATCCTTAGTAGCCTCTCTTACCGGGAAATGTCTCCTAGTGTTTCCACCGAGCCATGGTAGCTTGCTACTGCTCCGGAATACTTAGGCTGGCCGGCATGTGTCCTTCTTCGTTCCTGTGTCTGTCCCCTCGGGGAAATGTCACGCGATGAATACCGGAGTCATGTTAGCCTGCTACAACCCGGTTCACCAGAGTCCTGCTAGCCCAGTGCTACAGCCTGGATTCACTCGCTGATGACCGACACGTTCGATGCTGGGTCATGGATGCCTGTCCCTGTAAGGTTGTGCCACTTTGGGTTTATGACTAGCCATGTCAGCCCGGGCTCCTTATCATATGGATGCTAGCGACACTATCATATACGTGTGCCAAAAGGCGCAAACGGTCCCGGGAAAAGGTAAGGCGACACCCGTGGGAATACTGTGCGTGAGGCTGCAAAGTGATATGATGTGTTACATGCTAGACCGATGTGGCATTGAGTCGGGGTTCTGACAGCTTTGGTATCAGAGCCTGACTGCCTGTAGGATTACCAAGCCAAACTGGTCGAAGTTGTGTCTAGAAATGCTTTAGTTATGTAAGGGAATTGATTGTGGGATGGAACGTAAGGCTCTTTTTACTCCTTATACCTCATGGCCTTCTGATCTGAGTCATCCTCTTCTCTTCTACGGGGATTAAGAATTAGGTTATCTCCTCTTTCTATCAGGATCACGTGTTACTAATCTGTAGACTTGTAAGATTGTTGGATGTAAGCCTCAGTCCAGTTCCTACCACTTCTGTATGTTAACTGATGATCTCGAAACCTTGATATTGTGCTTCTGAGTGGCTATGCCACCATTTCTGTAGTATGTCTCCAAACTTTTGAGCATTTACATCCGTTATGCTGTCCGAGTCATCCCAGGTTTCTAAACAATCTGATGCACTTGCATATCCTTTCCCTCTGGTTTTTATGTTCCTTTGGGCCAGGTTAATCACACTAATTGCTGAGTTGAGGTATTCTATTGCCTCGACATATATGTTGGAATTATCATTATGACCCTAGGTGTCCTAGGGGATCATCTAGTAATCTAGCCATGATTGGTGTCCCAGTGTGATGATTCTGGCCTTTATTCTCGAAAGCATCCCGTGATGCTACTTAGTAGTAGATATTCTATTCCTGGGTTCTTGAACCCGAGATTCACTCTACTTACTTCATGTTGATAGTGTTTGCTAGTTCCTTTAGGATATTAGTAACTTTGCGATAGTCCTCGAGGTCCGTGGTATTTCCTTCTTCCAAATACTATGAACCGCTTATGGCAGATGTTTATTGGATCAAAAGATCACAATTAGAGTACTCTTGAGGAGTTCTCCATTCATAAATCGTGACTCTGCCAGTCCTACCTCTCTGCATGGGTTATCCGGAAGAAACATGTTGAACTTGGTTCGACATACTAATCTATGCATCCACAACTCAGAAAATTTTATGTTCTTTGAGTTGTCCCTCTTAGTTGTCTTCTGACCCTCGTATATCAGTTGATAGTCAAGAGTATGCGTGCATTCCTATTACTCTTGTGGTCCGTCAAGCCATTCTATTCCGGAATGACTAGGAGAAACAAACTCCAGTACCTTGTCCATTTCCAGGATTGGGTCAAAGCAGTCGTACTCCGCAGATCAAATTGCTAATCTTGCTTTTGCTCTGTTCTACCTTGGAGTATTACCATCTTCATATCAAGAATGTCATGGGAACTGCACACCATCCTATGAACTCTTGATACAGTGATACTTCTTATCATCATTATTCATTCCTCGGTTTTGTGTTATTGTAACCGGAACGCCGACAAGTGAATCATGACGTGTGAAATCAATACTCCTAGCAACTCCGTTGCTTGGTAGTTAACTGGACAATAACCTCATCCTTAGCAAGTTCATTACTGAATCATCACCCTAAGGTTGATCGTGCTACCTAGTCCACTTTCCTGGTGCACTCCTTGATTGATGAGTTAGGATTTTGTTTAGTCCTTGCTCATTTGATCATATCGTCTTGCCCTGAAAAGCAAGATTGTTCTTGAGTTTAGTAACATATCGGTGGTTCATGATTTTCCGAATATCCTCTCGGAAGTATCACCAAGTCGTCACCTGACTGTTATGTTGAGCTCATGATCAAATTGGTTTCCTGTAAACCACCCCCTTCTCCAAAATTCTATGTTGGATACCCTGAGCTAGTTGGTAAACTGAACAACAACTTGGAGAGTTGGAAGATAAAAGCTTGTCCGACTTAGTTCATTTTAAGGGATATCTTGTATGTGTGTTGAAGAAAGATGATATCTTTATTGGTTGATCCTCGTGATCAATTGTTGGATCTATTATCTTACCCAAACCATTGATTTGAGTATGGGCTATCGTCAAATCAAATCAGAACCAACGATATTCGTAATGTTGTCTTACTCGTGGTTGATTCCTCAAGCATACACCACTATATCTCTTGGGTCTGACCAATGCTATCACCGTGTTCACATGATGGTGGAAGTCCAGTGATATGGAAATTCCGATGAGTTGTTGTTGAGCCCATCAGCAGCATTTTGTCTCCCCCATGATTCATGTTGGACATCAACCTAGTGTTGGAAACTTTGTAAGCAATGCATTCGTGTTCCGTTCATGAAGCCTATGCTTGGATGGAAGAAGTGACTTCCTCGAATTCATGTGCATTTGGTGCAAGTTGCTGCCATGAATTTGAGAAAGGTTTGTTTTGCTTCCTTCGGAATCATCCCAAGTCAGTCACACATTCGTGCGAAGTATTCTATGGTTTGGTAGATTAATTACCTCCATTCTATATGTGTCCGTAGCACACCAAGCCACTGATTGATCTGTTCAAGGATAATAAGTTCTAAGTGCTAGTCCTGAAGGTACCAGACGGATTTGTACAAGATTTTGTTATCCTCAATGATGGTTTCCCACCTGAACGTGGTAGTGTTTTATTGTAAGACTACGATGTGGCCATGCTTGTCTGAGACAACGTGTTCACATGTTTGTAGCAGAACCAGCTCATATTTTGGAGCTTACTATCGTAGTTCATTCCCCGAGAATCTCACAACGTCATCTCGTCGATTGTGTTGCAAACTTTCGTTTTTCTTTCTAGACTTGATGAGTCTAGAATATCCTGACACCAGCCAGATCTGAATCTCAGGCAGATATGATGGTTGGAACGTCTTCCAAGAACTATAATATTGGTCTCTTTGTAACCCGGTGAAGTGGATGTCGTGGCCAACACATCTAGCCGGAAGACCTATTATTGTAGGCTCTTGATTGAGAAAGTTGGCTACCTCCACATAAGGATTTCGTGGGATTTACTCCCAAATTGACCCTTATGGATTTTTGAGTTCCCGAAGTCCGACCTTTACCTGATGTTCTAGATGTCAAACCATATCTATGAATGGATTATGCTAGTACATCAAGGAGAACATTACAAGCGGAGTGCTAAATGTCTCTCGGTCGATCATCCAGATTTCGTCCCCTTGGCCCCGCTAAGGTGAAATCTGAGAAAGTGTTGTCTTCCTCTGTATCTGCATCCTCCACCGGTATTCGTCATGGTAGTATGTTGTGTTGCCAGGATCCCTGACACGGATATTGGTAAAACCTTGATGAATATGGAAATGCTCAAGTTCTTGAGAGCACGCGCAAGCGCTAGGTGTTAACATCGGCACTAACTGGGATTGCTCTCAGTTTCCTCGGTTATGCTATAACTTTTCAAACAGTGGACTCACTCTCTACTGTTGAGCTTCTCCCCAGTTACTAAAATCATCCCTTGCGTTGTTTTCAGCAAGGTAGTCCACATCATCCATACTGGTCTGGGTATGTCATTCCACCGGACTCCTCCAAATGATCGATTGTGATTAGCCTTAGGCTGGTATAAAGAGTTTCAATGATCCTTGAATCAAAGGTAATTCTTTTTGCCACTTAAGGGGGATATATTCTGCGAGTCACCTCCTCTAAGATGTCTCGTTATGGTATCATGGCAATTATTTCCTCGCCACCTTGACACCATCCACCATCTTTCTAAGCGTGGAATTGTTTCCCACCAAATCAAGCCCCGCCGTTTGTTCTTCCATCCCTCTCGATGTGTTTTGTGTCTCAACTCAAGATGTTTCAACATCTCATTCTGCGAGTTGAGATTGTGTAGTTCAATCTTTGAGAATATCAATCCTAGTAGAGTTTCTTTCCGTCGTCATCGCGTGGATGAAGATCTCAAGCGAGGATGTCAAGATCAACGTATGCAACGAATCAACAACCTTATGAGGTGCAACTTGGATCGTGAAGATTGTGTTGGTCTTGTGCCCCCTCTGTCTTCTTACCTCACGACCTGAATCTCGAGACGAGATTCTTGTTTAGTAGGGGTGAGTTGTCACAGCCCTAGATCTTTGTTTGTAATTAGTTGCATCTTCATCCATGTCATCATGTTTATATTTAAATGAACTTGAAATGGGGATGCTTAAACCCTAGCACCAAATGAATTCAACTAGGGTCAAAATAAAATCTTTTTCATTGAACTCAAAATGCCCTCTAAAAATGTTCAACATTTTTGGTTTGAGGTGGAAGCATCTACCAAAAATGGTTTATATTTTTGCAGGACATATTGGGCTCTGAATTAAATCATACTCTATTTGCATTTGGGCATTTAAATGCTATGCAATATTTTAAATGCTCAAATAATCATAAACTAAAATGTTTGCTGTTGGTTATATTCCAAACAGTGGCATTGAGCAGTTTCATGATTTCTGGATCTGTTGAAGTATTTTTAATAAAGCCCTAAAGTTACAGAAATAATAGAAAACCGAAAATTGAGGAGAGAGAGAACTTACCTGACTTACCTGTCGCGGCCCAGCTGGCCAGCCCACCTGCGCGGCCCAGCCCGCCTGGCCCCTCCCCTGTCGTCTTCCTCCTTGCCAGGAGGACGGGCGCATGCCCGACGCGCGCGCACCGCCGTGCGCCACCTCCTGCTTGACGCCGAGGGCCTGGACGCCTCTGGCGTTGCCACGCAGACCCCCTGGACCCCTCGACCGCTCCACTCTCTCCCTGCCTCGCCTCCTTCGCTCTCTCTCCCGAAGCAGAGCGAAGCCGTCGCCGCCGTTCACTGCCACTGCGTCCACCGTTCTCCCCTCGCCTCCCCGTGATGTACAATACCTCCGACGCGACGCCCTCGCCCTCCCCACCGAGCGACGCTTCACCGGAGTCCCTGCATCGCCACCATCTGGTTGTCTTCAACCTCGGTACCCGCCGGACGCCGTTCGTCGATTCGCCTCGCTCCGGTCGCCCCCGAGCCCACTGATCTACTCAACGACCTCCCTGTGAGCTCCGCCGGTTTTTACCTCTCCTCCCCGCGTCATTTTCGCCCTCTAGCCGCAGCCCTGAGATCACCCGAGGCCGAGCTTCTCCTGCTTGCTCTAGGGGTACTGACATGCTCCTGGCGCCTCCAGGAGGCTGCCTAGCCACTCCGTTAGCTCGCCCAAGCACTGCAGCCCCGCGCCCGCGCTATCCCAAACTCCGGCCGCCGCTGTTGTCATCGCCGGCGCCGCCACAGACCACCCCTGGTCCAGCCACCATCACCGTCAGATGCGCCCAGCTACGGGCGATCCAACGCGCCCGGCCGCGCGATCTCTCGTCGCCGGAGTTGGCCGGACGGGCGACGCCGTCGTGCTGTGCTTAGCACCGACGTTTAGCCGTCGACGTGGCACCGTCATTAGCAGTTAATGACTCCGCTAATTAACCCACACTCTCACTGACATGCGGGCCCCGCTGCCTAACTAACCAGCTAACAAGAATAGATTAAGATTAATCTAAACACAGTGGCCCCACGCGTCGGCGTTGACCTCGCTGACGTGGCCGTCGACCGGTCCCACTTGTCATCCACCTAAACCAGCCTGAGACACTGACGTATGGGTCCCACTGGTCAGGTTTGACCTGGGCCGCCCATTGACCTGCTGACATCACTAATACGTCATGCTGATGCAGTAAATGTTTTCTGGGGTTTTAAATAAATCAGAAATGATTTATTTATTTCAGAAAATATCCAAAACTTCTAAAAATCATAGAATTTCAACCGTAACTCCAAATGAAACAAATTATATATGAAAAATGATCATAAAAATCCAATCTATCCATCTGCACTGGTTTCATGCATGTTAGAACACATTAACCTTGCTGTTTAGGTGAAACAAGTTAATGCACTATTATGACCTCTTAAAATGGGTTTGCATTTGAATCTTTGATTCAAATGGACTCATCTCAATCTGATCTAGCTGGCATTAGCCCAAAACACATTCATATTGCCATGTCATAGCATGCATCATATTATGCATTGCATTGATCGTGTTTCTTCTGTGTTTGCCGGTGTTGTTCCCCCTCGGTAGACGTTGTGCCAACGTTATGATCGTTGACACTGATGAAGACTCAATGCTATCTTCAGAAGTGCCAGGCAAGCAAAACCCCCTTGTTCATTCCGATACAATCCTACTCTCTCGCTCCTGCTCTCTTTTACTGCATTAGGACAACAACGATTCATCTGTTACTTGCTGAGGTAGCTGAACCCCTTTATCCTCTGCATGACCTGTCATTGCCACAGTAAATAGATGAAACCCACTAGCATGAGTAGGAGTTGTTTGAGCCCTGTTGTGCCTACTCATTCATGCTTGTTTGTCATGCCTGCTACTGCTTAGAGTTGAGTCAGGTTTGATCCATCGAGGATGAATCAGAGGTGTGTGAACATGTCCTACTGTGTGTGAGCTAAGTGTGTGAACACGATTTGGTAAAGGTAGCAGTGAGAGGCCATGTAGGAGTACATGGTGGGTTGTCTCATTGAAGCCGTCCTTAGGAACTGAGTTCTATGTTTGTGATCCATGATTCAGCTACTACCATGCATTGGGCCCTGAAATATGACCCTGCTCAACTTCTTATTCACCCTTGTCCTCTGTCCAGGAGTTGCAAGTAGTTTCTGGTGTTTGTAGTATGCTGGAGGCCGTGCGCAGCGCTGACCGGAGGGGTGGGCTGTGATGCGGTAGGCACGTGGCCGGGTAAACCAGGCGCCCGTTTGGTGTCACGGAACCCTATTCACATCGTTTGGGGCTGTGAGCGAAACTCCGGCCGGATCTCCTCATGGATGGAACCCGAATAGGCGATAAAACTGGACTAGAGACTTGAATGTTTAGGTAGGTCGTGGTCTACACTCACGTCGGCTTTCGCTTGAAGTCTGCCGAGCACATGTCGTGTGCAGACGCTAAGTGGTGGAAACATGTATGAAGAAGTACACCCCTGTAGGGTTAACATCATCTATTCGAATAGCCGTGTCCACGGTAAAGGACTTCTGGGTTGCCTATAACAGTTCATAGACAAGTGAAAGTGGATACTCTAAAATGCGCAAGATAAGCGTGAGTGCTATGAATGGCGTTCTCGTAGGGAGACGGGAGCGGATCCATAGTGGTGTACTGATATGGTGAATATGTGGACTCGTGTGCGCCACCTCAAAAGAGTTACTTGCAGTCGTAGTTCAGGATAGCCACCGAGTCAAAGCTGGCTTGCTGCAGTTAAACTCCACCACCCCCTTTGTTGATAATGATGCATATGTAGTTAGTTCTGATGTAAGTCTTGCTGGGTACATTTGTACTCACGTTTGCCTATTTTATGTTTTTGCAGAGACTTCCGTCTCACTAGTAGTTCCGCATGGACTTCGACGTTTAGCTTGATACCTCAGCTACGATCTTGTGCCCTCGGCAGGATCTGGTAGATAGTCAGGCTTCTAAGCCTTTTTCATTTGTAGATGTCTGTACTCAGACATGTTAGCTTCCGCTTGTGCTTTGACTTGTATGCTCTGAATGTTGGGTCGTGAGACCCATGTTTGTAATATCTCGCTCCTCGGAGCCTAATGAATAAATACTTGAGTCGTAGAGTCATGTTGTGATGCCATGTTGTATTTGCACATATCGAGCATATTGTGTGTATGTTATTGAAATGCTTGGTATGTGTGGGATCTGACTATCTAGTTGTTTATCCTTAGTAGCCTCTCTTACCGGGAAATGTCTCCTAGTGTTTCCACCGAGCCATGGTAGCTTGCTACTGCTCCGGAACACTTAGGTTGGCCGACATGTGTCCTTCTTCGTTCCTGTGTTTGTCCCCTCGGGGAAATGTCACGCGATGAATACCGGAGTCCTGTTAGCCCGCTACAGCCCGGTTCACCGGAGTCCTGCTAGCCCAGTGCTACAGCCTGGATTCACTCGCTGATGACCGACACGTTCGATGCTGGGTCATGGATGCATGTCCCTGTAAGGTTGTGCCACTTTGGGTTTATGACTAGCCATGTCAGCCCGGGCTCCTTATCATATGGATGCTAGCGACACTATCATATACGTGTGCCAAAAGGCGCAAACGGTCCCGGGCAAAGGTAAGGCGACACCCGTGGGAATACCGTGCGTGAGGCTGCAAAGTGATATGATGTGTTACATGCTAGACCGATGTGGCATTGAGTCGGGGTTCTGACATCATGGCCTCAAACCATTTTGCGGAATCTGGGCTCATCATCTCTTCCTCATAGTTCGTAGGTTCATCATGGTCTAGTAACATGACTTCCAGAATAGGATTACCGTACCACTCTGGTGCGGATCTTAATCTGGAAGATCTACAAAGTTCGGTAGTAACTTGATCTGAAGCTTCATGATCATTATCATTAGCTTCCTCACTAATTGGTGTAGGAATCACTAGAACTGATTTATGTGATAAACTACTTTCCAATTCGGGAGAAGGTACAATTACCTTATCAAGCTCTACTTTCCTCCCACTCACTTCTTTCGAGAGAAACTCCTTCTCTAGAAAGGATCCATTTTAGCAACGAATATATTGCCTTCAGATCTGTGATAGAAGGTGTACCCAACAGTTTCCTTTGGGTATTCTATGAAGACGCACTTCTCCGATTTGGGTTCGGGCTTATCAGGTGAAACTTTTTCAGATAAGCATCGCAGCCCCCAAACTTTAAGAAACGACAACTTTGGTTTCTTGCCAAACCACAGTTCATAAGGCGTCATATCAACGGATTTTAATGGTGCCCTATTAAACGTGAATGCAGCTGTATCTAATGCATAACCCCAAAGCGATAGTGGTGAACTGATAAGAGACATCATAGATCGCACCATATCTAGTAAAGTACGATTACAACGTTCGGACACACCATTACGTTGTGGTGTTCCTGGTGGCGTGAGTTGCGAAACTATTTCATATTGTTTCAAATGAAGACCAAACTCGTAACTCAAATATTCATCTCCACGATCTGATCATAGAAACTTTATTTTTCTTGTTACGATGATTTTTCACTTCTCTCTGAAATTCTTTGAACTTTTCAAATGTTTCAGACTTATGTTTCATCAAGTAGATATGCCCATATCTGCTCAAAGCATCTATGAAGGTCAGAAAATAATGATACACGCCGCGAGCCTGAACACTCATCGGATTGCATACATCGGTATGTATTATTTCCAATAAGTCAGTAGCTCGTTCCATTGTTCCGGGGAACGGAGTTTTAGCCATCTTGCCCAAAAGGCACGGTTCGCAAGCATCAAATGATTCATAACCAAGTGATTCTGAAGATCCATCTTTATGGAGTTTCTTCATGCGCTTTACACCGATATGACCCAAACGGCAGTGCCACAAATAAGTTGCACTATCATTATTAACTTTGCATCTTTTGGCATCAATATAATGAATATGTGTATCACTACAATCGAGATCCAACAAACTATTTTCATTGGGTGTATGACCATTTGAAGGTTTTATTCATTTAAATAGAGCAACAATTATTCTTTGACTTTAAATGAATAATCGTATTGCAATAAACATGATCAAATCATATTCATGCTCAACGCAAACGTCAAATAACATTTATTTAGGTTTAAAACTAATCCCGAAAGTATAGGGAGTGTGCGATGATGATCATATCAATCTTGGAACTACTTCCAACACTCATCGTCACTTCCCCTTCAACTAGTCTCTGTTTATTCTGTAATTCCTATTTCGAGTTACTAATCTTAGCAACCGAACAAGTATCAAATACTCAAGGGCTACTATAAACACTAGTAAGGCACACATCAATAACCTGTATATCAAATATACCCTTGTTCACTTTGCCATCCTTCTTATCCACCAAATATTCAGGGCATTTCCGCTTCGAGTGACCATTTCCTTTGCAGTGTAAGCACTCAGTTTCAGGCTTTGGTTCAGCTTTGGGCTTCTTCGTGGGAGTGACAACTAGCTTGTCATTTACTTGAAATTCCCCTTTCTTTCCCTTTGCCCTTTTCTTGAAACTAGTGATCTTGTCAACCATCAACACTTGATGTTGTTTCTTGATTTCTACCTTCGTCGATTTCAACATCACGAAGAGCTCGGGAATTGTTTCCGTCATCCCTTGCATACTATAGTTCATCACAAAGTTCTACTAACTGGTGATGGTGACTAGAGAACTCTGTCAATCACTATCTTATCTGGAAGATTAACTCCCACTTGATTCAAGCGATTGTAGTACCCAGAAAATCTGAGCACATGCTCACTAGTTGAGTGATTCTCCTCAATCTTTTAGCCATAGAACTTGTTGGAGACTTCATATCTCTTAACTCGGATATTTGCTTGAAATATTAGCTTCAACTCCTGGAACATCTCATATGGTCCATGACGTTCAAAACGTCTTTGAAGTTCCGATTCTAAGCCGTTAAGCATGGTGCACTAAACTATCAAGTAGTCATCATATTGAGCTAGCCAAACGTTCATAACGTCTGCATCTGCTCCTGCAATAGGTCTGTCACCTAGCGGTGCATTAAGGGCATAATTCTTCTGTGCAGCAATGAGGATAAACCTCAGATCACGGATCCAATCCACATCATTGCTACTAACATCTTTCAACACAATTTTCTCTAGGAACATAACAAAACAAACATATGAAAGCAACAACGCGAGCTATTGATCTACAACATAATTTGCAAAATACTACCAGGACTAAGTTCATGATAAATTTAAGTTCAATTAATCATATTACTTAAGAACTCCCACTTAGACAGACATCTCTCTAGCCATCTAAGTGATCACGTGATCCAAATCAACTAAACCATGTCCGATCATCACGTGAGATGGAGTAGTTTCAATGGTGAACATCACTATGTTGATCATATCTACTATATGATTCATGTTCGACCTTTTGGTCTCCGTGTTCCGAGGCCATATCTGTATATGCTAGGCTCGTCAAGTTTAACCTGAGTATTCCGCGTGTGCAACTGTTTTGCACCCGTTGTATTTGAACGTAGAGCCTATCACACCCGATCATCACGTGGTGTCTCAGCACGAAGAACTTTCGCAACGGTGCATACTCAGGGAGAACACTTCTTGATAATTTAGTGAGAGATCATCTTAAAATGCTACCGTCAATCAAAGCAAGATAAGATGCATAAAGGATAAACATCACATGCAATCAATATAAGTGATATGATATGTCCATCATCATCTTGTGCTTGTGATCTCCATCTCCGAAGCACCGTCGTGATCACCATCATCAATGGCGCGACACCTTGATCTCCATCGTAGCATCGTTGTCGTTACGCCATCTATTGCTTCTACGACTATCGCTACCGCTTAGTGATAAAGTAAAGCAATTACAGGGCGTTTGCATTTCATACAATAAAGCGACAACCATATGGCTCCTGCCAGTTACCGATAACTTTGGTAAAAAACATGATCATCTCATACAATAAAATATAGCATCACGTCTTGACCATATCACATCACAACATGCCCTGCAAAAACAAGTTAGACGTCCTCTACTTTGTTGTTGCAAATTTTACGTGGCTGCTATGGGCTGAGCAAGAACCGTTCTTACCTACACATCAAAACCACAACGATAGTTCATCAAGTTAGTGCTGTTTTAACCTTCACAAGGACCGGACGTAGCCACACTCGGTTCAACTAAAGTTGGAGAAACAGACACCCGCTAGTCACCTGTGTGCAAAGCACGGCAGTAAAACCAGTCTCGCGTAAGCGTACGCGTAATGTCGGTCCGGGCCGCTTCATCCAACAATACCGTTGAACCAAAGTATGACATGCCGGTAAGTAGTATGACTTGTATCGCCCACAACTCAGTTGTGTTCTACTCGTGCATATAACATCAACGCATAAAACCTAGGCTCGGATGCCACTGTCGGGGAACGTAGTAATTTCAAAAATTTCCAACGCACACGCAACGATCATGGTGATGCATAGCAACGAGAGGGGAGAATGTTGTCCACGTACCCTCATAGACCGAAAGTGGAAGCGTTATAACAACGCGGTTGATGTAGTCGTACGTCTTCACGGCCCGACCGATCAAGCACCGAAACTACGGCACCTCCGAGTTCTAGCACACGTTCAGCTCGATGACGATCCCCGGACTCCGATCCAGCAAAGTGTCGGGGAAGAGTTCTGTCAGCACGACGGTGTGGTGACGATCTTGATGTTTGACTGTCGCAGGGCTTCGCCTAAGCACCGCTACAATATTATCGAGGACTATGGTGGAGGGGGGCACCGCACACGGCTAAGAGATCTCAAGGATCAATTGTTGTTATGTCTAGAGGTGCCCCCTGCCCCCGTATATAAAGGAGCAAGGGGGGAGGGGCGGCCGGCCTAGGAGGGGGCGCGCCAAGGGGAGTCCTACTCCCACCGGGAGTAGGACTCCCTCCTTCCTTGTTGGAGTAGGAGAAGGGGAAAGAGGGGGAGAGGAAAAAGGAAAAGGGGGCTGCGCCCCTGGTCCAATTCGGACCAGAGGGGGGGCGCAGGCCTCCTTCCTTTTGGCCTCTCTCCTCTATTCTCGTATGGCCCAATAAGGCCCATATACTCCCCAGCGAATTCCCGTAACTCTCCGGTACTCCGAAAAATACCCGAATCACTCGGAACCTTTCCGAAGTCCGAATATAGTCGTCCAATATATCGATGTTTACGTCTCGACCATTTTGAGACTCCTCGTCATGTCCCCGATCTGATCCGGGACTCCGAACTCCTTCGGTACATCAAAACTCATAAACTCATAATATAACTGTCGTCGAAACCTTAAGCGGGCGGACCATACGGGTTCGAGAACAATGTAGACATGACCGAGACACGTTTCCGGTCAATAACCAATAGCGGAACCTGGATGCTCATATTAGCTCCCACATATTCTACGAAGATCTTTATCTGTCAAACCGCATAACAACATACGTTGTTCCCTTTGTCATCGGTATGTTACTTGCCCGAGATTCGATCGTCGGTATCTCAATACCTAGTTCAATCTCGTTACCGGAAAGTCTCTTTACTCGTTCCGTAATACATCATCCCGCAACTAACTAATTAGTTGCAATGCTTGCAAGGCTTAAGTGATGTGTATTACTGAGAGGGTCCAGAGATACCTCTCCGATAATCGGAGTGACAAATCCTAATCTCGAAATACGCCAACCCAACATGTACCTTCGGAGACACCTGTAGAGCACCTTTATAATCACCCAGTTACGTTGTGACGTTTGGTAGCACACAAAGTGTTCCTCCGGTAAACGGGAGTTGCATAATCTCATAGTCACAGGAACATATACAAGTCATGAAGAAAGCAGTAGCAACATACTAAACGATCGTGTGCTAAGATAACAGAATGGGTCAAGTCAATCACATCATTCTCCTAATGATGTGATCCCGTTAATCAAATGACAACTGTTTTGTCCATGGCTAGGAAACTTAACCATCTTTGATTCACGAGCTAGTCAAGTAGAGGCATACTAGTGACACTATGTTTGTCTATGTATTCACACATGTATTATGTTTCCGGTTAATACAATTCTAGCATGAATAATAAACATTTATCATGAAATAAGGAAATAAATAATAACTTTATTATTGCCTCTAGGGCATATTTCCTTCAGGGATTCCCATGCAACGGATGCACTAGAGCTATGAATGCTCAACAAAAGAAAACTAGTGGGTGTGCATCCAACTCGCTTGCTCACGAAGACCTAGGGCATTTGAGTAAGCCCATCGTAGGAATATACAAGCCATGTTCTATAATGAAAAATTCCCACTAGTATAAAAAGACAACTTATGAGACTCACTACATGAGGAACAAGGTGCTACTTTGAAGCACAATATATGAGACTCACTACATGAAGAACAAGGTGCTACTTTGAAGCACAAGTGTGGAAAAAGAGATAGTAGCATTGCCCTTTTCTTTTTTTGGGCCTTTTTTTGGCCTTTCTCTTTTTTTGGGCCTTTCTTTTTTTATGGCCCCCTTTTTTTGGGCAATGCTCTAATAATGATGATCATCACACTTTCATTACAACGTATGAATTACAACTCGAAACTAGAACAAGATATGACTCTATATGAATGCCTCCGGCGGTGTATCGGGATGGTGCAATGAATCAAGAGCGACATGTATGAAAAATTATGCATGGTGGCTTTGCCACAAATACGATGTCAACTACAGGATCATGCAATGGCAATATGACAAAAGTAATGCATGTACGATGATGATGGTGGAAGTTGCATGGCAATATATCTCGGAATGGCTATGGAAATGCCATGATAGGTAGGTATGGTGGCTGTTTTGAGGAAGATATAAGGAGGTTTATGTGTCATAGAGCGTATCGTATCACGGGTTTGGATGCACCGGCGAAGTTTTCGCCAACTCTCAAGGTGAGAAAGGGCAATGCACGGTACCGAAGAGGCTAGCAAAGGCGGAAAGGTGAGAGTGCGTATAATCCATGGACTCAACATTAGTCAAAAGAACTCATATGCTTATTGCAAAAATTTAGAAGTCATGAAAAATTCAAATGCTACGCGCATGCTCCTAGGGGGATAGATTGGTAGGAAAAGACCATCGCTCGTCCCGACCGCCACTCATAAGGATGCACAAGCCAGGTACACTTCATGTTTCAAATTTGTTACACAACTTTAACCGTACGTGCATGCTACGGGATTTGCTAACTTCAACACAAGTATTTATCAAATTCATAATCACCCAACTAGCACGACTATCATATTATCACCTCCATATCTCAAAACAATTATCAAGCATCAAACTTATCTTAGTATTCAACGCACTCAAAAGAAAGTTTCACATATCTTGAATACCAAGTATATTAACATTAAGCAAATTACCATGCTATTAACGACTCTCAAAATAATCTAAGTGAAGCATGAGAGATCAAGTTTCTTTAAAACAAATCCACCACCGTGCTCTAAAAGATCTAAGTGAAGCACTAGAGCAAAAATTATCACGCTCAAAAGGATATAAGCGAAGCACTATGAGCAAAACTATCAAGCTCAAAAGATATAAGTGAAGCACATAGAGTATTCTAACAAATTTCAATTCATGAATGGCTCTCTCAAAAGGTGTGTACAGCAAGGATGATTGTGGTAAACTAACTAGAAAAGACGCAAATAATACAATTATACAAGACACTCCAAGCAAAACACATATCATGTTGGTGAATAAAAATATAGCTCCAAGTAAATTACCGATGGAAGTGGACGAAAGAGGGGATGCCTTCCGGGGCATCCCCAAGCTTTGACTTTTTGGTGTCCTTGGATTATCTTGGGGGTGCCATGGGCATCCCCAAGCTTAGGCTCTTGCCACTCCTTGTTCCATAATCCATCAAAAGAATTCACCCAAAACTTGAAAACTTCACAACACAAAACTCAACAGAAATCTCGTGAGCTCCGTTAGAGAAAGAAAACAAAAGACTACTTCAAGGTACTGTAATGAACTCATTCTTTATTTATATTTGTGTTAAACCTACTGTATTCCAACTTCTCTATGGTTTATAAGCTAATTTACTATACATAGATAAGCAAACAACACACGCAAAACAGAATCTGTCAAAAACAGAATAGTCTGTAGTAATCTGTAACTAACGCAAACTTCTGGAACCAAAAAAATTCTACCAAAATAGGAAGTTCTGGAAAATTTGTTTAGTGATCAGCAGCAAAAATAATCAACGCAAAAGCACGTTCCTGTAATTTATCATAATTATATTCGTGCACGCAAAGTTTCTATTTTTCAGCAGAATCAAATCAACTATCATCATAGGTTATCCTATAGGTCCTACTTGGCACAAACACTAATTAAAACATAAAACCACATCCAAACAGAAGGTAGAAGGATTATTTATTACTAAACAGCAAGGAAAAATATTGGGTTGTCTCCCAACAAGCGCTTTTCTTTAAAGCCTTTTAGCTAGGCATAGAGATTTTGATGATGCTCACATGAAAGACAAGAATTGAAGCACAAATAGAGCATCATATAGCATGTGACAAACACATCTAAGTCTAACATACTTCCTATGCATAGGCATATTATAGGCAAACAAATTTGCAAGGCAAGCAAAAACTAGCATATGCAAGGAAGAAAAAGGTGACGATAGCAATCACAACATGAAGAGAGGTAATTTTGTAACATGAAAACTTCTACAACCATATTTTCCTATCTCATAATAATTACATGTAGGATCATAGGCAAATTCAACAAAATAGCTATCACATAACATATTCTCAACACGATCCACAAGCATGTAAAGTTGACACTCTTCCAAAATAGTGGGATTATCATTAACTAAAGTCATGACCTCTCCGAACCCACTTTTATCAAAAATTTCATAAGATTGAATATTCTCCAAATATGTGGGATCTAAAGTTGACACTCTTCCAAACCCACTTTCAATATTATTGCAAGCAATATTATCAATCTCATAATCACTACGGGGATTAAATAAATTTTCAAGATCATAAGAAGAATCACCCCAATCATGATCATTGCAACAAGTAGACATAGCAAAACTAGCATCCCCAAGCTTAGGGTTTTGCATATTATTAGCACAATTGACATCAAGAGAATTTATAGTGAAATAATTGAAATCATGCTTTTCATCGAGGGAACTATCAAGCACGGGTGCAATAGCAACAATCTCATTTTTAACACTAGGAACTATAGCAAATTCATCTTCATAAATATTGGCATCGTGGCCACAAGAATAGCAAGCATCATGTTCATCAAGGGATATTTCAATCAAATCATCGGAATCATCATTATCTATAGATTCATGCATATCATTATTTCCTTCCAAAGCAACGGTCATTCTCTCAATAAATTCTTTGACATAGACATTATGAGCATAGTTTTCATAGCAATATTTAAGTATGTCAAAATTTTCAGATTCGTAGAGAGTAATATCATACTTTTCAATCAAAGAAGCAACTTCATAAGCACCCTTAAAAGCAACATATTCTTCAATTTGTTTGATATCATAGTAACTATAAACACCCTTTGCATAAGAAGATAAGATTTCATTTCATTAAACTCACATAGGTAAGGAAGGTGTTTCTTAGGGTTCTTAGAGCAACAAGTAAAATCATAAATTTCACAAAGATTCCAAGCATAACACAGCAATCTGTTTATTTGACTCCATAAGAGTCTCCCTTTTTCAGACAAACGGTGACGCACATAATAAGCATGCTCATCTAAAGATTTCCCATCAACTAGGCTAGTTGGGGTTTCAGCACGAGCGCATAAGGATCGAAGAGAGTTAATTGCATAGAAGTACCACAATTGGGGCATTACATGCAGATTGGTACCACTTTTCGTAATTTTTTCATGTTAGTACCAAGTTTGGGGCTGGTCGTTACAAAAAGGTCTAAATCGCGTATAAACATGTATTGACAGTGTATCTGACTGACAGGGCCCGTCTGTCAGGTGCCTATGTGGCAGTTTTTTTGCAGAAAACCCCTTGCTTTATGTGTAATCACTTAAATGCCCATTATTTCGCGTAAAAGAGGCTACTGCGAGGGTTTTTTTCCTTCGCAAGTTTCCACGGACTAGTTTGAAAGTTTCCGACGAATTAAATAAATAAATAGCAGAAACGAAAAATCAAACAACGGTTGGATTCGAACCCGCAACCTGTCGTCCAGGCGCTGCGCGAGCTAGACACGACGCCACAGCGTCGCTGTCGACAAGTGCTAGGCGATGGGCTTATTATACTAGATACAAGCTGGGACGGCGGCTGGGCCAAGCGGTTCTTTCGCTGAGGCGCTCAAGCCACTATCGCGAAACGGGCCGGCACACTAGTGTCCCTCAACCAGTTTTTTTTCTTTTAACGGGTTTTCCGGTTTTCACTGTTTCTTTCTTTTTCCCCTTGTTTTGTTTCTATTTCTGTTTCTGTTTATTTTATTTTATCTTTTTCGTTTTTAGTTTTGTACTTTGTTTTCAAGAAAATGTTTTGAAATCCCAAATTTTGATCATGATTTCGAAACTATTAATGGTTTTCAAATTTTGTTTAGATTTTGAAAAATGTGGTCACAATTAAAAAAATCAGCATAGATCACAAAAATGTTCAATGAGTATAAAAATATAGTTCAGTGTATATCACCAAAATTTTCAAGGTGTAATTGAAAGTTGTTAAGCATACATTAAAGAATGTTCAATGTATATGTAAAAATGGTTCAGCGTATATCACAAAAAATGTTCAATGTGTATTTAATTATTGTTCAGCATAGTTTACAAAATGTTTAATGTGTAATTAATTTTTTATATCATACATTGCAAAAATGTTCGAATTATATTTAAAAATGTACAACTGTCTAAATTTCGACTTTTTTGTCTAACGTTGCATTAAGTTCTTAAATGTTCACGCGGCCAAAAATAACATTTACACTCATTAGCTCGACTGGCAAAGAACAGTTCCATTCGGTCGTCTGGTGTCGAGTTCAAATCCTAGATCGATCGTATTTTTTGTGGAATTTTAGTACCGACTCTGTAAGACGCAACGAGTGGGCTGGCCCATTAAGAAAGTGCCTTACGCGAAAGCTCGTCTGTTTAACGACTCGGTAAGCCCAACTACCGGCCCAACGTTTCGTGGCGCTTATAAAAGACCTCTCGCCTGCTTCCCGTCGCGGGTGGCGCCCTGCCTTAGTGGCTAGCCCGTGCAGGTGCAGAACCGCAGGTCTCGGGTTCGAATCCTCCCGTAGCATCATTTTTCGTTTCTGCTATTTATTTGTTCAATCCGCCGAAAACTTTCAAACTAGTCAGTGGATAACTTGCTAACGAAAAATAAACCCTCTCAGTGGCCTTTTTTCCGCGAAAATAATGGGTACTTACGTGATTACAAGTAACACTAGGGTTTTTTTTTGCAAAAAACCTGCCACATAGGCACCCGACAAGTGGGCCCCGTCGGTCAGATACACTGTCAATAAGTGTTTATACACAATTTAGACCTTTTTGTAACCGCTAGCCCCAAACTTAGTATTGACATGTAAAAATTACGAAAAATGGTATCAATCTGCATGTAATGCCTCAAGTGTGGTACTTCTATACAATTAACTCGATCGAAGATGATCCAAGTAGAACACTTTAAGTGGATCCATATCAATAGATTTTCAGCAAGCGAAGATGCAAGCATATAGATGGCACAACGAAACACAAACAAAGATACATATGGGAAGGCAAACGGGAAAAAGAGGAGGAGATTGGGAAAGAGAGGGCGAATAAAACAGCAAGGGTGAAGTGGCGGAGAGGAAAACGAGAGGCAAAAGGCAAATAATATAATGCGAGAGATAGGGATTGTGATGGGTACTTGGTATGTTGACTTTTGCGTAAGCCTCCCCGACAACAGCGCCAGAAATTCTTCTTGCTATGTCTCGAGCTTGCGTTGGTTTTCCCCGAAGAGGAGAGGATGATGCAGCACAGTAGCGTAAGTATTTCCCTCAGTTTTTGAGAACCAAGGTATCAATCCAGTAGGAGGTCACGCACAAGTCCCTCGTACCTGCACAAAACGATAGCAACTCGCAACCAACGCTTAGGGGTTGTCAATCCCTTCACGGTCACTTACGAGAGTGAGATCTGATAGAGATAATATTTTTGGTATTTTTGATAGATAGGTGCAAAGTAAAAAGTAAAGGCAAGGTAAAAACAAAGCAAGTAAATAAAGTGATATAGATTGATATGATGAGAATAGACCCAGGGGCCATAGGTTTCACTAGTGGCTTCTCTCAAGAGCATAAGTATTCTACGGTGGGTGAACAAATTACTGTTGAGCAATTGACAGAATTGAGCATAGTTATGAGGTTATCTAGGTATGATCATGTATATAGGCATCACGTCCGAGACAAGTAGATCGAAACGATTCTGCATCTACTACTATTACTCCACTCATCGACCGCTATCCAGCATGCATCTAGAGTATTAAGTTAAAAATAGAGTAATGCCTTAAGCAAGATGACATGATGTAGAGGGATAAATTCATGCAATATGATAAAAACCCCATCTTGTTATCCTCGATGGCAACAATACAATACGTGCCTTGCAACTCCTTCTGTCACTGAGTAAGGACACCGCAAGATTGAACCCAAAGCCATGCACTTCTTCCATTGCAAGAACTACCAATCTAGTTGGCCAAACCAAACGGATAATTCAAAGAGACTTGCAAAGATAACTCAATCATACATAAAAGAATTCAGAGAAGATTCAAATATTATTCATAGATAAGCTGGATCATAAAACCACAATTCATCGGTCTCAACAAACACACCGCAAAAAGAAGATTACATCGAATAGATCTCCACAAGAGAGAGGAGAACATTGTATTGAGATCCAAAAAGAGAGAAGAAGCCATCTAGCTACTAGCTATGGACCCGAAGGTCTGAAGTAAACTACTCACACTTCATCGGAGGGGCTATGGTGTTGATGTAGAAGCCCTCCGTGGTAGATGCCCCCTCCGGCGGAGCTCCGGAACAGGCCCCAAGATGGGATCTTGTGGATACAGAAGCTTGCGGCGGTGGAATTAGGTTTTTGGCTCCTGTTTTGATCGTTCGGGGATACGTAGGTATATATAGGAGGAAGGAGTACGTCGGTGGAGCTCCGAGGGGCCCACGAGGTAGGGGGGCGCGCCTAGGGGGGCGCGCCCTCCACCCTCGTGACCTCCTCGGAAGATTCTTGGAGTAGGGTCCAAGTCTCCTGGATCACGTTCGGTTGGAAAATCACGATCCCGAAGGTTTTATTCCGTTTGGACTCCGTTTGATATTCTGTTTCTTCGAAATACTGAAAAAGGCAAAAAACAGCAATTCTGGGCTGGGCCTCCGGTTAATAGGTTAGTCCCAAAAGTAATATAAAAGTGAAAAATAAAGCCAATATAGTCCAAAACAGTAGATAAAGTAGCATGGAGCAATCAAAAATTATAGATACGTTGGAGACGTATCAGTTGTTTGCTTATATTGATGCATCTATGGCTAGTATTAAGTGGTATGAATCATAGAAAGCTTGAAATACAGTAGGTTTAACACCAATATAAATAAAGAATGAGTTAATTACAGTACCTTATGTAGTGTTTTTTCTTTCTTTCACTAACAGAGCTTATGAGATTTCCTATTGAGTTTTGTGTTGTGAAGTTTTCAAGTTTTGGGTAAAGATTTGATGGACTATGGAATAAGGAGTGGCAAGAGCCTAAGCTTGGGGATGCCCATGGAACCCCAAGATATTCAAGAATAGCCAAAAGCCTAAGCTTGAGGATGCCCCCGGAAGGCATCCCCTCTTTCGTCTTTGTTTATCGGTAACTTTACTTGGAGCTATATTTTTATTCGCCACATGATATGTGTTTTGCTTGGAGCGTCTTGTATAATATTAGTCTTTGATTTTTAGTTACCACAATCATCCTTGTTGTACACACCTTTTGGGAGAATCCCACTTGATTAGAATTTATTAGAATACTCTATGTGCTTCACTTATATCTTTTGAGCTAGATAGTATTTGCTCTAGTGCTTCACTTATATCTTTTAGAGCACGGCGGTGGCTTAATTTTGTAGAAATTGCTAGTCTCTCATGCTTCACTTATATTATTTTGAGAGTATCTTAGAACAGCATGGTATTTGTTATGGTTATAAATTTGGTCCTAGAATGATGAGCATCCAAGTTAGGTATAATAAAAACTATCATAGAAAGTGCATTAAAACTAGGATCAATTTGATGCTTGATAATTGTTTTGAGATATAAAGGTGGTAATATTAGAGTCATGCTAGTGGATAATTATGAAATTGAGAAATACTTGTGTTGAAGTTGGCAAGTCCCGTAGCATGCACGTATGGTAAAAGTTGTGTGACAAATTTGTTGCATGAGGTGCTCTTTTGATTGCCTTCCTTATGAGTGGAGGTCGGGATCGCGCAATGGTTAACTCCTACCAACCCTCCCCCTAGGAGTATGCGTAGTAGTACTTTGCTTCAAGGGCAAGTAGACTTTTGCAATAAGTATATGAGTTCTTTATGACTAATGTGAGTCCATGGATATACACACACTCACCCTTCCACTTTGCTAGCCTCTATTGTGCCGCGCAACTTTCACCGGTATCATGAACCCATTATTTACCCTCCTCAAAACAGCCACCATACCTACCTATTATGGCATTTCCATAGCCATTCCGAGATATATTGCCATGCAACTTTCCACCGTTCCGTTATTATGACACGCTCCATCATTGTCATATTGCTCTTTGCATGATCATGTAGTTGACATCATATTTGTGGCAAGGCCACCCTCATAATTTTCATACATGTCACTCTTGATTCATTGCATATCCCGGTACACCACCGGAGGCATTCATATAGAGTCATATTTTGTTCTAAGTGTTGAGTTGTAATTCTCGAGTTGTAAATTAATAAAAGTGTGATGATCTTCATTATTAGAGCATTGTCCCAAGTGAGGAAAGGATGATGAAGACTATGATTCCCCCACAAGTCGGGATGAGACTTCGGACTTTAAAAAAAAGAGGCCAAGGAGCCCACCAAATAAAAAAAGGCCAAATAAAAAAAGGAGAAAAGCCAAATAAAAAAATAAAAATAAAAATAAAAATAAAATAAAATAATGAGAGAAAAAGAGAGAATGGACAATGCTATTATCTCTTTTCCACACTTGTGCTTCAAAATAGCACCATGATCTTCATGATAGAGAGTCTCTTGTGTTGTCATTTTCATATACTAGTGGGAATTTTTCATTATAGAACTTGGCTTGTATATTCCAATGATGTGCTTCCTCAAAATGCCCTAGGTCTTCATGAGCAAGCAAGTTGGATGCACACCCACTTAGTTTCTTTTGTTGAGTTTTCATAAATTTATATCTCTTGTGCATCCGTTGCATGGCAATCCCTACTCACTCACATTGATATCTATTGATGGGCATCTCCATAGCCCGTTGATACGTCTAGTTGATGTGAGACTATCTTCTCCTTTTTTTCCACACAACCACCACCATATACCACCATAGTGCTATGTCCATGGCTTGCGCTCATGTATTGCGTAAGAGTTGAAAAAGCTGAAGCGCATTAAAAAGTATGAACCAATTGCTTGGCTGAAACCGGGGTTGTGCATGATGGGAGTATTTTGTGTAATGAAAATGAAGCATGGCCTAACTATATGATTTTGTAGGGATAAGCTTTCTTTGGCTATGCTATTTTAATAGGACATGATTATTTGTTAGTATGCTTCGAAGTATTATCATTTTTATGTTTTATAAGCTTTTATTATGAATCATTTGGATCTAAACATTCATGCCAAAATAAAGAAAATTACATTGAGAATTATGCTAGGTAGCATTCCACATCAAAAATTCTGTTTTTATCATTTACCTACTCGAGGACGAGCAGGAATTAAGCTTGGGGATACTTGATACGTCTCCAACGTATCTATATTTTTTGATTGTTCCATGCTATTATATTACCCGTTTTGGATGTTTATGGGCTTTACTTTACACATTTATATCATTTCTGGGACTAACCTACTAACCGGAGGCCCAACCCGTATTGCTGTTTTTTACCTATTTCAGTGTTTCGAAGAAAAGGAATATCAAACAGAGTCCAAACGGAATGAAACCTTCAGAATCGTGATTTTTGGAACGAACGTGATCCAGAGGACTTCGAGTGCAGGTCAAGAAGCAGTCGAGGCGGCCATGAGGGTGGAGGGCGCGCCCACCCCTACTGGGCGTGCCCCCTATCTCGTGGGCCCCTCGGGCGTCCACCGACCTACTTCTTCCTCCTATATGTACCCACGTACCCGAGAACATCAAAGGAGACGACGAAAAACTATTTCCACCACCGTAACCTTCTGTATCCGCGAGATTACATCTTGGAGCCTTCGTCGGTGCTCCACCGGAGGGGAAATCGACCATGGAGGGCTTCTACATCAACACCATAGCCCCTCCGATGAGTTGTGAGTAGTTTACCACAGAACTTCGGGTCCATAGTTATTAGCTAGATGGCTTCTTCTCTCTTTTTGGATCTCAATACCATGTTCTGCTCGATCTTCTTGGAGATCTATTCAATGTAATTCTTTTTGCGGTGTGTTTGTCGAGATCCGATGAACTGTGGGTTTATGATCAAGTTTATCTATGAGAAATATTTGAATCTCGTCTGAATTCTTTTATGTGTGATTAAGTTATCTTTGCAAGTCTCTTCGAATTATCAGTTTGGTTTGGCCTACTGGATTGATCTTTCTTGCAATGAGAGAAGTGCTTAGCTTTGGGTTCAATCTTGCGGTGTCCTTTCCCAGTGACAGCAGGGGCAGCAAGTCACGTATTGTATTGTTGCCATCGAGGATAAAAAGATGGGGTTTATATCATATTGCATGAGTTTATCCCTCTGCATCATGTCATCTTTCTTAATGTGTTACTCTGTTCTTTATGAACTTAATACTCTAGATGCATGCTGGATAGCGGTCGATGTGTGGAGTAATAGTAGTAGATGCAGGCAGGAGTCGGTCTACTTGTCACGGACGTGATGCCTATATACATGATCATGCCTAGATAATCTCATAATTATTCGCTTTTCTATCAATTGCTCGACAGTAATTTGTTCACCCACCGTAATACTTATGCTATCTTGAGAGAAGCCACTAGTGAAACCTATGGCCCCTGGGTCTATCTTTTATCATATAAGCTTTCAATCTACTTTTATTTGCATCTTTACTTTTCCTATCTATATTATAAAATACCAAAAATATATTTATCTTATCATACTATCTCTATCCGATCTCACTTTCGCAAGTGGCCGTGAAGGGATTGACAACCCCTTTATTGCGTTGGTTGCGAGTTCTTTGTTTGTTTGTGTAGGTGCGTGGGACTTTTGAGGAGCCTCCTACTGGATTGATACCTTGGTTCTCAAAAACTGAGGGAAATACTTACGCTACTATTGCTGCATCACCCTTTCCTCTTCAAGGAAAACCAACGCAAGCTCAAGACGTAGCAGGCAACGAGCGCCATTTTGCCATGGCAGACTTTGGTCCCCCCGCCGCCGCCTTGGCTGCCCACATCGATGCCGCCCCGTCTGCCCACATCGCCGCCAAGGGTAAGGACCCACGCGTCAAGCAGGGATACACACCATCCTACCCTGTTGATCCAGCCTGGTACATGGACACCGGCACCACGGATCACATGAAGAACGAGCTCAACAAACTCTCCACCTACCAGCCCTACTACGGGCACGATCAGGTTCACACCGCCAATGTTGTAGGTATGCCCATCTCTCATATTGGCCAAGCATCTCTTTTAACTAGTCATCCCTCTAGGCAGCTCCATCTTCGTAATGTTTGACGGGTACCCTCGGTGACTCGTAATCTTTTATCTGTCCCTAAGCTCACCCTTGATAATCATGTCCTATGTGAATTTCACCCTTTTAATCTTTTTGTTAAGGATCGAGCAACCCGGGACGTTCTGCTTAGTGGCTGGTTGAGCTAAGGCTTGTACCATTTGGAGGATCCATCCACCCCGTGCGTCTTCAGCGGTGTTCATGTGTCGCCTTCCCAGTGGCACTCTCACTTTGGTCACCCCGCCACACCCATCGTTCGCCACATAATCCACTGTCATGAGCTGCCATTAGTGTCTAGCAATAAAGAGATGTCCGTGTGTGATACCTGTCAACAAGGCAAGAGTCATCTGCTACCTTTTGTTTCATCTACTAGAGAAGTAAAGAACCCTCTTGAAATTGTGTTTTCTGATGTGTGGGGTCCGACACAAACATCTGTTAGTGGTCACAACTATTATGTCAGTTTTGTTGATGCCTATAGTCGCTTCACGTGGCTTTATCTTCTTAAGCGCAAATCTGATGTGTTTGATATATTCATACAGTTTCAATTGCATGTTGAACGTCTACTCAAGCATAAAATTATCCATGTTTAGTCAGATTGGGGGAGGGGGAGGGGGCGAATATCGCAACCTCAACACTTTCTTTAATAAGCTTGGGATTTCTCATCGTTTATCATGCCTGCATACACATTAGCAGAATGGCGCTGTTGAGCGCAAACATCGCCATATAGTTGAGACTGGCCTCACACTTCTTGCTCATGCGTCTATACCCTTTCATTTTTGGAGTGATGCTTTTGCTACCGCGTGTTTTCTCATTAACAGATTACCTACGCGTGTTCTTAATATGAAAACTCCTATTGAGCTTCTCTTAGGTGAAACTCCTGACTATACCTTTTTTAAGGTGTTTGGGTGTGCCTGCTGGACTCATCTTCGTCCTTATAATGATCGCAAACTTGAGTTTCGCTCCAAAAAGTGTGTGTTCTTAGGGTATAGTTCTCTCCATAAAGGCTACAAGTGTCTCCATGTCCCAACCAGTCGAGTCTACATATCCCGGGATGTTGTTTTTGATGAGACCGTCTTCCCCTTTTCTGCCATGCCTCAGTCATCCACCACAGCACCATCTATGCATTCATCTCCTCTTATGCCTGGCCAATTTGAAGATGTTGCATATTCGCCTGTGTTGTTACCTAATCATGGTGCAGGAATTGGACGTGGAGCTCGCCTGGAACTCCTCCCTGATCGACCCGCTACATTGCCTGTGGTGCACATCGATCGGCCAGTGCATGCACCGCCTCCTGCCCTCGACCCTGCACCGGGCGCCCCGTCTCCAACCGCGCCTGGGCCGGAGCCCATGCTGGCTACTACGACCGGTCCAGAGCTTGCGACGGCCTCCTCTGAGCAGTCTCCGTCGCCGCCTCCTCGCCTGGATTCCCCTCCATCGTCGCCCTCGCCATCTGCGTGGGCGTCCCTGGTGCCTACTTCGCCCGGGTCTGCAGCGGCTCACACGCCGCTGGGGCCTACGTCGCCTGGTCTGCCGTTGCCCGGCCCGCCGTCACCTGGTCCTTCTTCGCCGGAGTCCCCTAGTCCGGCCTCACCTGCTCTGGACATCCCGTCGGCCCTGGTGTTTGCTCCTCTGCGGTGTCCACACACTCGTAGTCGCATTGGCATTGTTCGTCCCAAGGAGCGCACCGATGGCACGGTCACCTATCTTGCTGCTTGCCTAGCTCATGTTGTGGATGATCCAACCGCCGAACCACGCAATTATCAAGCTACTATGAGTATTCCACACTGGAGGGCTGCTATGGAACAAGAATATCATGCTCTTATGAAGAATATGACCTAGACACTTGTTCCCCTTCCGTCTCGCGTCAACATCATTGATTTGAAGTGGGTGTTCAAGGTGAAGAAACATGCAGATGGTTCCATTAAGCGCTACAAAGCGCGCCTCGTGGCTAAGGGCTTTAAACATCATCAGGGCCTGGACTATGAGGATACATTCAACCCAGTTGTCAACCCTACCACTATTTGACTTCTTCTGTCTCTGGCAGTTTCTCGTGGATGGTCTCTCCGCCAGCTTGATGTGCAGAATGCTTTTCTTCATGGATTGCTTGAAGAAGAGGTTTACATGCGGCAGCCACCTGGATTTGTTGATCACACTCAACCTCATCATCTCTGTCATCTGACGAAGGCCATATATGGACTGAAGTAGGCTCCCCGTGCCTGGCATGCTCGCCTGGCTTCAGCTCTATGCACTCATGGGTTCATTCCTTCAACGACTGATACTTCACTGTTCTTGTTTCAGCGACCGAGTGTGACCATGTACCTCCTTGTGTATGTGGATGATATTGTCCTGGTGAGCTCATCTCCGATGGCTGCTGATGGCATTGTGACTGCACTTGGTCGTGATTTTGCAGTTAAGGATTTGGGACAGCTTCATTTCTTCCTGGGTATCGAGGTCGCTCATCAGTCTCGTGGCAGTTTGGATCTCACCCAGAAGAAGTACTCTCTTTTGATCTCTTGCGCCGTGCTGGTATGCTCAAGTGCAAGCCATCCCCTACGCCCATGTCCTCCACTGACACCCTTTCTGCTGTTGATGGTGCTCTTCTCTCTCCTGAGGATGCTACTGAGTACAGGAGTATTGTTGGTGGCCTGTAGTATCTGAAGATCACGCGTCCTGATCTCTCCTTTGCGGTTAACATGGTGTGCCAGTATCTTCATGCTCCTACTAATGTACACTGGTCTGCTGTGAAGCACATAATGTGTTATGTGCGTCTCACTGTCTCCTTTGGTCTTCACCTGCGCCCCAGTTCCTCCAGAGTTCTTTCTGTATTCTCTGATGCTGATTGGGCTGGGTGTCCAGATGACAGGCGATCCACGGGGGGACATGTTGTGTTCTT
Organism: Triticum dicoccoides; assembly: GCF_002162155.2. Classification (NCBI taxonomy): domain Eukaryota; kingdom Viridiplantae; phylum Streptophyta; class Magnoliopsida; order Poales; family Poaceae; genus Triticum; species Triticum dicoccoides. Next base: position 52,027,545 of record NC_041387.1, read on the forward strand.
GGGTCCTAATCTGATCGCCTGGAGTGCACGCAAGCAAGCCACTGTTTCCCGCAGCAGCACAGAAGCTGAGTACAAGTCGGTTACCAATGCGACTGCCGAACTTATATGGATTGAGTCCCTACTTCGAGAGCTAGGAGTTGCTCAACCACATCCTTCGGTCCTTTGGTGCGACAACATCGGTGCTACGTTTCTGTCATCAAACCCGGTGTTCCATGCACGGACTAAACACATTGAGATTGACTACCATTTTGTGAGGGAACGTGTTGCACAGAAGCTACTACAAGTCAGGTTTATCTCTTCAAAAGATCAACTTGCAGACATCTTCACCAAGCCTCTACCTTCTCCCATGTTTGAGGTCTGTAGGCGCAATCTCAACCTCCTAGATACTTCAGGAGTGAGTTGAGATTGAGGGAGGGTGTTAGACTTCGTATTGTAGCCCTACTGTGTAAATCATACCTTATTGGTATTGGACTTGTATGTCATCATTATGTATATATGTGATAGGCCACCCCTTTGAGGGTTGAGCCAGTTCCCCCAAAACCTACGTTTTACAAATTGTAAGATGCCTCGTGCCTGACATGGCGCCATGGCAATATCACTTGACAACTACTATTAGTAGAGGGTGACAATTGACACACATGTGCGGTTAAATCCTGCTTAGTACTAGCTGAGAGCATCTCCAATAGCCGCGCCAAACTAGCGTCGCGCCGCAAAATTGCCCATTTTAGCGCGCGCGCAACCGGTATAGTGGCTCCAGCGGGCGCGCAAAAACCACGCGCGTGGCATATCTAGTTCAGCGCGCGGGCCGAAACTCCATCGCGCGCCGCTTATTTGCTACGCCCGCTCCCGCGTGCTGCACTCTCGCGCGCTCGCTCGCAACTCACCCCCCTCAGCCGTGGTGCCACCGCCGCCCGCGCCATCCGACGACCGTTCCGACGCTTCCCCGGCCTATCCCCGCGCCACGACGGCTTCCTCTGCCCCCCTCTAGTCACCGCCGCCCCTCGCGCACGTCCGTCCTCCGACGAACAGCGCCCGGGTGCTCGCTGCCGCTCGGCGCCCGCAAGGTGTTCGACAAAACACCTGCAAGGTATGTATTGCTCAAACTTCATGAATTTGGCGCATGTTGATTGTAGTTTTTATAGCATAGTATTGAACATTGTAGATGAGTTCGTCGTATGATTCTTCCGAAGAATAATTTGATATGGAAGAGGAGGAGGATCTTGCAATGATCCTAGCTATGAACATCAATAAAAAACCGAAGCACGGTGGTTCGGTTATGGGTCGGCATAAAATTTGGTGGGATAGGATTGATGCCCATAACAGATTGATGAGGCACTATTTCATGGAGAATCCCACATACCCGGAGTCGTACTTTCGTCGCTGGTTTAGGATGAGCACCGAGTTGTTCAGGCGCATTGCAGAGAAACTAGCGAGCCATGACCGGTTTATTCAGCAAAGGAGGAATGCCGCCGGAGAGCTCGGGCATAGCACCTTTCAGAAGGTGACAGCCGCTTTGCGTATGTTGGCATACGGTATACCTGCTGATTTAGTTGATGATCACTTGGCTATGGGTGAGAGCCAAGCCATCATGTGTGTCAAGCGCTTCGCAGTTGGAATTGTGCAAGTGTTTGGCCAGAAGTATTTGAGATCTCTCAATGCTGAAGACACCGCAAGGCTATTGGAGATGAACAAAGCTCGCAGCTTTCCTGGTATGCTTGGCTCAATAGATTGCATGCATTGGAGTTGGAAGAATTGTCCAAAGGCATGGCATGGGCAATTCCACGGCCAAAAAAGGGTTCCACTATAATCCTTGAAGCGGTGGCCGATCAAGAGACTTGGATTTGGCATGCATTCTTTGGAATGCCTGGATCTTTGAATGACATCAATGTTGTCAACCGGTCACCACTGATGAGTACGATTGCAAATGGTGATTTGTCACCGGTGCAGTTTGTAGCAAATGGTCGTACATACAACTATGGCTATTATCTAGCGGATGGCATCTATCCAAAATGGCAAACCTTTGTGAAGCCGTTGAAAAAGCCGGAAGGTAAGAAAAATCTTGATTTCCACAATGCTCAGGAGGCGGCTAGAAAAGATGTGGAGAGAGCTTTTGGGATTTTGCAAGCCCAATTTGCTATTGTGAGAGGACCGACTAGATTTTGGGATCAGAAAATGCTTTAGTACATCATGCACGCTTGTGTGATCATGCATAACATGATCATCGAGAATGAGCGTGGCCAAGATGTAGACTACTCTCAGTATGAGCTCTTGGGACATCCCGTGCGAGTGCGATGGAGGGTTGAAAGGGTGGCCCGTTTTGTTGCCTCTTATCATGCCATTCGACGTCCCGCAGCGCATAACGATCTTCAGAAGGATCTCATTAAGGAGTGATGGGCATGGAATGGACGACAAAGAGCATCATGATTTGTGCGTTTGATATTGTATTGTTGAACTATTTGTTGTGTTTATTGCACTATTTGTTATATTGAACAATAAACTGTTTGTTTGAGTTGTAATAACGAAATTGAACTATTTATTTTGATTTATTTTTGTTTGTGTTTGATCTTTTTGCTTCTGTTTTGGAATGCATATGTTGTTTATGCGAGAGTCGCGCGCGCTGCATTTTTGCGCACTGCTGGAGCTGCGCGCGCACTGCATTTTTGCGCGGCTGCTGGAGCTAGCGCTGCACGCCGCGCCAAATCAGACGATGGGCGCGCGGCAAAGTAGTTTTTAGCGCGCGGCGCGTTCGGCGGCTGTTGGAGATGCTCTGATGATGTGTCGATGTGAGCTTAATCTGGAGGCAAGCATAAAGCATCATTGTCCGGCTGTCCGGCCCCCAATCTTTACCACTGTTGAGGGGTGAGGTGAGGTGTTTCAGACTAGCCACAATGATGAGTAATATACACTAGTAACATACACATATCCCTAGACTATATTACTATCTTCATAGTGGGTAGTAACATAAGTGTGGTAACATGCAAAACTTTATTTATTAGGTTATAGACTCATATTACATTGGGACATGTGATGTTACAGTAACTAGCTAAGTTACTATAACTATCTCTCTCCTCATCAACTCACTGCCACATAAGCAAATTTGCAGAGTTGGACTCGATGTTACTGCTGAAGTTACTCCCACTGTGGCTAGTCTTAATGGATGATGCTGTAAAGGAGAAAGCCGCAATTATAGTGCGTGAAAGAGAGGCGATAATTCGGAGGCAGGCGCACGGGCATGTAAATGATGAGATCCCAAGGCCGCCGCGTGCGCTTCTTCTTCTTCTTCTTCTTCCTTGTGCTGGCTGCTGGTTACCATCTCTCCAAACAGTTGGTGCACACCAGTCACTGGACCAGACAGAGAGGCCTCCCGTTTCCAGGCTGCAGAGAGCACATCAATCATCGGCACATGTTCTTCCTGGATTAGACTCCCTTCACTCATGGGTTCCCAATCTGCAAACTAAGCATCCCAATGGCCCCAACCCGCCTCGGACTTTTTTTAAAAATTTAATCCTTTTTTAATCAATATTTTAAAAACAATCCTGTTTCAAACTTATTTTCACCGTACACATCGCGCCAAGTCATTTAGGCTATCAGACTACTACGTACAGGATTGCAAAAAAAAAAAAGACTACTACGTACAGTATACCACAAGTGTATAATAATTCCATCATCTGAAATAATAAAATTGTAAAGGTTCAGATCTGAGAATAATTGTTTATTTTGGATGATCATAGGATTCAATACTATATTAAGCTTGATGGCCATTATTTCTCATGGTTACCATATCAATTCGACCTTGGAACAGTCCTCCTGCGTGTTTGAGGGAAAGAGTGGACACGTTCAGGCTGCCGTGGTAACACTCGCTCATAGATCTAGTGGTGAGCGAGGTGCTGCCATTACTCGTTCTTTGCATAGATGGTCGGCCCTGTTGTCATGACAAGACCTCACTGACAGCCAATTGTTGGGCACAAGCACAACAAACAAACTAAGTTTCATCTCAAATTAAAACTAAAAAGGGTTCCACATTTGCTCAACTGCAATAGCTTGATCAAGAAACACATCATGGTACATTAAATTAAATTAGGAATATCATACATGATGCAAGTGATTATGACTACTTATGGCATCGGCTACAAGGATCCACAACAGTAAACTTAACTCTTTCAGGAACTTTATTCTCAATGTATGTTCTAATAGCCCGAAGCACTCTACAAGCTTCCCTTAGACCGTTGCCCTTGGAGGGGCACCGCCCAATTCCATTGTCAGAACACCTGCTAGTAGAACCACAATTGGTGTCCAATGTAAGAAACTCGAGTGACACTGCGTTCTTGAGGATATAACAGGTTAGCTCAACCAAGCCTTTTGCAGAGCTGAACCCTGTGATCTTCACATTCTTGAGGTGGCAATGCCGATCTTCAGTCATCTGCCTCAAATGTGGGAATTGTCCAAAAACTGTTTCATTATCCATAGGTTTCTTCAACACCTATAAAGACAATAATAATAATAATTAATTGAGCCAATAGATCGATTAGTCATCTTTGCAGGATAGAACGAAAAACATCTTACATCCAAGCTCAAAGTCTCCAAGGAAGGAGATGCTTCAAGGAAAGAAACCAGAGAAAAATAGTCATAAGGCGAGGGTCCTGATATCAGATAAATGGTCAGGTGCTTGAGGCAGAGGAATCTGGTAGGCAGCATTGGTGTATCGACCACCTGCATAAACAAATACGCCACATGTCATATTAAAATTATTATTCACAAGCTATGACTACTCAGATGTGCACATACTGCTAATCATCTACCACAAAAAGTTTTAGATTACCTCGTCACTGGAACATAAGTAAAGAGTATCGAGATTTGGCATAATGGATGGCAGCTCAGTACGAGCATAACAGATAACACCTGAACGTGATATGCGTAATGTCTTCATTTGCAAAGCTTCTCCAAGCAATAGTTTTGGTTTTCCGCAAAAGACTAAAGTGGAGAGATTTGGAGCTTTGCACTCTATCAATTTCAGACTCATGCATCCAGAAGTCCTCGGGCAGCTGAAGTGCTGAAGCTCACAAGGTATCCTCAGGCAAATTATTCCCTTGCACCCAATCAGTTCCAACTTCTCTAAAGCAAGAGAATTCGAAAGAAGACCCTGTAACTCATCCTCCGTAATACGCACATGTGTAAGACGTAGACTTGTTAGGTTTAGAAAGGGGCCGAGTTCAGCTGTGGGTTGGAAGGTACAACGACCAAGTTTAAGACACCGAAGTGAGTTCCTAACCCCATCAGATAAAAGCGATCTGGGAAACTTGCAGTTCTCTTTTAATGGATGCCAAATCGTAAGGTTGAGTTCTTCAATCCCTGGTTTAACAGCAACCCGAAGCCACCTTTTAAGATTGTCATAAGCGATACAAAATGGTCGGAGCTCCAATATCTTCACACCAATGCCTGAGTGATTTCTCATAATACAGTCAACTGCGTCTTTGAAACGACCACTGTACCTACATCCTTCAGGCCTAAGTGCATCCTCATTGAAGGTGAGGTTGGGATAACACCTCCAGGATCGTAGAAAGGCATGCGACAGGCAAGCAGCACGAGCAGCATCACGCAGTGGCATTAGAGAATGGACATGATGCCAGATATCCTGCATGGGCAAGCATGGGAACCGAATGTTAACACTGGGATTGTCAAACTAAATTGTTACTTAAACCAGAGAGTAAAACGGTGGAACTACATGGAGTAGCATTCTACCCTGGATATAACTTGACATGATTCATACAAGACTTGCTGCATTGCTTAGGTAGATAGTGAAACTGAATGTAACCTTGGTATGTACATTGAGCATTGCATCCAAAAGTATTTACCTAACTGAGGGTATTAGAGAGCCGAGTAGACAATGATATTGTTTGTTGTGCAATTGTGCCAACCAAAATGCACAGCATCACATGCAAATAGCCAATTGCATGTTATAAATAGGTTAAAGGAGCAAAGAACTCAAGAGAAGTCTATGCTAATTTAAGAGAAACTAAGATAACTATAGGAACCATACATCAAGATGGCAGCCTGGCAGGTGATCTAGATTTACGATAGACAGGAAATCTACTGATCTTTTTAGGAGAGTAAAGATCTGTTCTCTGTTTACAGATACTATTTAGCTCACATAGTCCAAAGAATTTGAGTTAACAACCGCATATCATGCCTGCAAGATAATCCACCCATCATCAAAATTGTGTGGCACATACCTCTGGAAGGTACGGGAGTGAGCATCCCATTGTTGTTCCGCCAGCTTGAGAATCACCATCACCGTTTTTTTTTAGAAAATAAGGATCGCCATCTTGCTGACAGGGCGAACCTTTTCTTTTATTCGCTGAAGCAACCGATCCATCTGTAACCCAACAAGCATGGTCATGGTCATCGACTAATCACGTATTGCATGAAGCAACAGAGGGGGAGAACTAGGCTTACTCGGGGCAATGATTTTCCGGTGATCGTCGCCCTGCGCCATGAGAGCCGCCGCTGCAGCGCCAGTAGCCCGTAAGGACAGACGATCGACGTTTGCTCTGTCCACGGATCTATATACGGATCTATATGCAGCGCCAGGAGGAAGGAATCGCGCTGTCGGAGCCGACCAGGACTTGGAGTGGAAGGAGGATTACTGGGAAAGGAACTACAAGTCGACTGCAAGAAAACCAACGGGGAAACGCCGACTGCCGTATCAAACAAAAGGAAGAATAAAATTACCTGAAATCTTAAAAGTGCACGCCCACTTTTTCGTAGGAACGGGCGGCCGGGCTGGTTACTTACACAGCACTGCTATACACACGACGCTAATAGACGATTTGTGGACGACGCTGGAGATCACACCATACGTCGCACGGCAGCAGCACCGGTGCACCGTTGGATATGTCGTTCGGCTGTATGTCGTCTGTGCAGTATCGGCTGCACAGCAGTTTCGTTACTTACATGTGTGTCTTTTTTTGTCAGCTAGTGAATGTTTTTTGTTAGCATTAAATGCGTACGGACTAGTCCTGGAAACAGATTCACGCACATTTATTTTGGCCACTTCAATTTTTAAAAAGTCGTATCTTTTAAACCACACGTCGAAATTCAGATCCGTCTTCACCGTTGGATTCATCGCGACGAGATCTTCGAAACTAGATCCCGCATGGATATGTTTCGACGAAATTTTTTTGATGCCAACTTTGGCGCTGTATTGTGCAACTTCAGTACTGCTTTGTGCAACTTTAGTACTGCATGGTGCAATTTTTTTCAAAACCAGTTTTTTGGAGCTGCATCCTCAGTAGTTGTCGTTGCACACATAGTAGTCCTAGTTGGCACATACATGGCCACATAGTTGCATAATCTGGTCTGCATAGTCGCATATGAATTATCATAGCTTGTAATGTAGTCTAGTTGCACACACATTGTTGTTTAGTTGGCTTGTAACGTAGTCTAGTTGTGCACACATTGATGTTTAGTTGGCAGGAAGACTAGTTGCACACACATATGCTTAGTTGGCTTGTAATATAGTCTAGTTGCACACACATTGATGTTTAGTTGGCAGGACACTAGTTGCACACGCATTAATATTTAGTTGGCAGGACTAGTTACACACACATATACTCAGTTGGCACGGCAATGTAGTCTAGTTGCATAATGCAGTACTATAGTTGCACCATATAGCACCAAAGTTGGCATCAAAAAAATATTCGTCGAAACATACCCATATGGGATCTAGTTTCGAAGATCTCGTCGCGATGAACCCAAAGGTGAAAACGGATCTGAATTCCAACGTGTGGTTTAAAAGATATGACTTTTTAAAGATTTAAGAGACGAAAATAAATGTGTTTCACGGACCAGTCTGTACGCATTTGCTATACGCATTTAATGCTAATAAAAACATCCATTAACTAACAGAAAAAGACACACAATAGATAATTGCTATTTATAAATTATTAGAGGACCAAAACTTGCAATTTTGAGCCGGCCGCTCGCAAAGTATAGTGAGCAGCCAGCCGCTCGCTAGACCGGTCCTTAAAATTAAAGTATCTAAAAAATTACAAAATAGCTCTAATCATTACTCCCTCCGTCCCATAATATAAGAACGTTTTTTACACTAGTGTAGTGTCAAAAACTTTTTTATATTATGGGACGGAGGGAGTAGTATATGTTCCTCCATGGCTCTAATCATTAGTAGCTGGTTTATCAAATGACAAATGTGCTCACCTTTGACCTTGGCTGTTAATCTCAACGCAGTTGGCCACTTGGGGACTTGGCCAGTTGGCATGCAGGCTGCTCCTGCAGTCCTGCTCCTTGCGCTTGCGCCAGTGCTCTGTGCTCGTGCGGCCGTGCGCCGCTGGCCGCTTGCTCCTGCCTCCTGGCCGATGGTCGCTGCGCCGCCGGCCGCCGCCGCAGCGCCGGACGCCGATGCGCCCTTGCCAAGATGCCGGCGGCGCCCAGCAAGGGAGAGGCCGCGACGCGCCGAGCTGCAGACGCCGCCAGTGGCCGGCTGGCCTCAACGGTGGCTGCCGCCCGCACCGCAATCCGCCTTCCGCCGCCGCCCGCCGCCGCAGCAATCCGCCGCCACCCGGTCGCCGCGCCTCTAGGGTTCAAGCGAAAGAGGAACGAGGAGAGCAGAGAGGTCTCGGATCAGGGTGGGAATGGGTTGGTGCTGGACTTGGGCCGCCTCTGGGTCGGCCTGGTGGCGAGAGGTGGTGGGGACTGGGGAGGGGAGGCGAGAAGAGCCACTGGGCTTTGGGTATACACAACCTCATCAAATTAAGCTGCATATTATTTATTTCTATCACAGAATCTCGACAGTAGTTGCTTAGTAGTAGTTATTGACAAAATTTATATATCTTCTTTGTATGACGGAAATGAGATATGCATCAAATCAATCGCTATTTCACTCTATCCCCTTCTTGTGCAACAAGTTATAATGGATCAAATGTAGAAATAACAGAAACCATATACAATAATTACATAAATTATAAATTGTAAAACTTGGGAGATTAAACTTGTACAGATATGAACTCTAACAATTAATAGAGAAATTAATTAGCAATCATCTCTTGATGTTACATTGATTGATATACCTAGAGACGGAAACTTTTTTTATCCCACCAATATCTTGAAACGTTTTTCCGTTGCTCAAGATCCTAGAACATATAATTGTCTATGTGTAAAGAACTGTTTTTAATATATATGCTTTTACCAATATCTGGTATTCTGGAGTATACTCAATTGTATGAAACCAACCCATTCATGTCAAATAGTGTTATGCTGTCTTTCAAACAATACAACTACTGATAGACTTACTGAAAAAGGCTTTCGCCCCGCTTTATATATAAAGCAAACCGCCACAGAGCATACAAACAGAAGCATGTCCACACACACACACACCCAAGTCTCACGGCAAAGTACACAGGTTCTGCTGAGGGCACAACTCAATAAGCCCAGAAAAATAAAAATAAAACATCACACGCCGGTCGAAGGAAGCCTCTAGTCTGGATCCGGCGGTGGCGGAGGAGGCGGCGGCGACAGGCGGACGGCCATCGAGCGGAGGTCGGCGATGAAGGCTGAGATGGCGTCGCGGTCCGGGGGGGCGGCTAAGCGACCGCCAAAGCTGCAAGAAACCCGAAAGTTTGAAGAGCGCGTCAGTAGCCCGTCGAAGGGGAGTACGCTGGATCACAATGCGAACAGTCCAGAGGGTCCAGGCGAGGACCCCAACCTCAAGCCACCTAATGTGGCGAGAGGACACGGGGGACAGCCGGAGTTCAGCAAATAAGTCCGGGAAATTGGTGTGGCACCAACTTCCACCGACCACCTCAGGAAAGCAGCTCCAAAGGAACTGGGCGGAGACGCAAGAGAAGAAAATGTGGTTCGAGTCTTCGGGAACACCACAGAGCGGACAGATGCCAGTACTCGGGCCATTGCGCTTGCGGACCTCCACCCTGGACGGGACCCGACCGCGAATCCATTGCCACATGAAGATGCGAATCTTCAGGGGTACGCGGATGGACCAAACCATCGACAGGGGAAGGGGGCGGAGGAGGGGGCAATGGCCAAGTAGAGCGACTTGATGGAGAACTGGCCCGACGGCTCAAGGCGCCAGCGCACCAGGTCAGGGCCACCATCCACCAAAGGCTCATGGAGAGCAACGCAGTCAAGCAACTCACGCCAGGCGGTGGATTCCGCGGGCCCAAAAGGCCGTCGAAAAGCAAGGCGCCCTAAGTCAAGAAGGGCCCTATCAACAGAGATCATGGGATCGACGGAGATAGAGAAGAGGACAGGGAAGCGGGCCGCAAAGGGAGAGTCCCCGGCCCAACGATCAAACCAGAAGAGCGTCGAGAGACCGGAACCCACCGAGATGGAGGTTCCTATGCGGAGGACCGGGAGAAGCTGGACAATGGACTGCCAGAACTGAGAGCCGCCTGATTTCTGGCAGAAGGCTAGGGGTTGTCCACGCAGGTATTTAGTCCGGATAATGTCAAGCCAGAGGCCACCTTGACCTTGCGCGATGCGCCAAAGCCAACGGGAGAGGAGGGCAATATTCATCCTTTTAGAGCACATAATGCCCAGGCCACCTTGCTCCCTGGGCTTGCAAATGTCGGGCCAGCTGACCATATGGTACTTCTGCCTGTCATTATCTCCAGTCCCAGTAAAAGCGGGACTGGATCTTGGTGATATCCTTGTGGAGAGACTCGTGGAGGCTGTAGAAGCTCATAAGAAACAAGAGGAGGCCGGAGAGGGATGAGTTGATGAGAATAGTCCGGGCGGCCTTGGACAGCCACCTCCCCTGCCAGGGCTCGCATCGAGTTTGGAGCTTGGCCACGGAGGGGCGCAAGTCCGCGACGGAGAGCCGCGAATCACTAATGGGCGTCCCCAGGTAGGAGGTGGGGAAGGAGCCCAGGCGGCAATTAAGTCTGTTAGCAATGGCCATAGACTCAGAGGGGGAGTATCCCATCACCATAACATCACTCTTGTCAAAGTTGATCTTGAGGCCCGACATCTATTGGAAGCAGAGAAGGAGGAACTTGAGGTTGGCGATGTCCACCTCCGAGCCTTTGACCATGATGATAGTGTCGTCAGCATATTGGAGAATGGAGATCCCAGAGCACCCGGAAAGGTGGGGAGTAATCCCACGAATGTGGCCAGCGGCTTTTGCCTTATCTAGGATGGAGGCAAGAGCGTCTACTACCATATTGAACAGGAACGGGGAGAAGGGGTCGCCTTGACGAACCCCACAAAGGGTGGAGAAGAAAGGGCCAATCTCACCGTTGATGTTGACCGCCGTGCGATCGCAAGAGACCATTTGCATGACTCTAGTGATCCACTGGTCATCGAAGCCCTTCTGAAGAAGGACTTCCTGGAGAAAGGACCAGCTAACCGTATCGTACGCCTTGTGGAAATCAATCTTTAGAAAAACCGCCTTGAGGCATTTGATGCGGACCTCATGAAGGATTTCATGAAGGACAAGGACCCCATCCAGGATGTACCGGCCCTTAATGAAGGCCAACTGGTTAGGGTGGGTCACCTGGTCAGCCAACAGGGTGTAACGCCCCGGATTCGATGCGCCAGGTGTCAGCCAGTTATTCGCTGTTGTTGCCATGTAATTTGCTTGCGTGTTGCATTTTGTCATATCTTCATGTGCATTGCGTTGCATACGTGTTCGTCTCATGCATCTGAGCATTTTCCCCGTTGTCCGTTTTGCAATCCGGCACTCCTATGTCCTCCGGCGTCCCCCTTTTGTCTCTTGTTGTGAGTGGGTGTTAAACATTCTCGGAATGGACCGTGATTTTCCAAGTGGCCTTGGTATACCACCGGTAGACCGCCTGTCAAGTTTCGCGCCATTTGGAGGTCGTTTGATGCTCCAACGGTTAACCGGGTAACCGCAAAAGCCTCTTTTGTCTTGCAGCCCAACACCCCTCCAAAGTGTCCCATAACCCATCCTAACCCCATCCATGCTCTCGGTCGTTCGATCACGATCGTGTGGGTGAAAACCGTGCTCCATTTGGACACTCCTAGCTCCCTCTACCTATAAATATGTGCTCCTCGTCCAAATTCCGGATCAAATCCACCCTAACCCTAAAAATCGCCTTCCGCCGCCACCGGACGCGTCCGCCCCGTGCCGGACATGTCCGCGCCACTACCTCCAGCCAACCCCGCGCCGCCACGTCACTCTCTCTCTCACCCACGCCGCCGCAGCCCGCCGGGGCCCGAGGCAGGCCCGCCCGGGCCCGGACGCCGC
>NC_041387.1:52040236-52077072 GCF_002162155.2 Triticum dicoccoides
GCGAGCGCGCCCGACCCCAGCGCCGCCCGGCTCCCTCCACCCCGTCGCCGGTTGCCCCGCGCCTCCCATCGCCGGCGTCCCGCCGCCTCCTCCGCGCCCCAGCTCGCCGAAGCCGCCCCGCCCTCGCCGGAGTTTGGATCCGGTCCGGGTGGACCAAATCCACCGGGTTCCCGAACCAAACGCAGCGCCCGCGCCCCGGATCCCTTCGTCCCGGATATCCTCGTCCCGTTGACTTCCGGAGGGTATAAATTCCTCCAAGTCCCCGATTTTTTTACATTTTGTGCCCATGTTCATCGCATCATAACTCTGTGCGTGTAGCTCCGTTTTGTGCGTGTAATATATCAAAATGTTCGCTGTGAGATGCTCTTCATTTCATTCCATCGCACCATGTTCAATTGAGCTCATCTAGATGCCCGAATCATCGTTGCAAGAGTGCTATATGATGTTAATCTGCTGAAACTCTTATAACTTGGTGATTTGTCATTTTTGTTGCATTTGATGTGTGCATCCTATGAGCATGAGCTCTGCATTTGTTTTGTACTATGACATGCCATCTTTACAGGGGTGCAATCCATGTATTTTTGTGAGTCTTGTACTGAGTGCATCAAGCTTGTTAAGTAGGGTACTTGTTGTTGCTGTTTTGCTAGGCTGAATTAGTTATTTTGTGATGCTATGTAAACGTGCTGCTACAAGTCATTCTATGCATAATCTGGAGATGTTCACTAAGGATGTTTTGTTATACATGTCATGCTCTATCCATCCAAGCCCCTGGTTGCATTTATAGCTTGCTTTAGCTTGTTGTAATATTGCTCCAAAGTTGCTAAATAATGTTGTTGTCAGCCTGTTAACATTAAGTTCAGTTTGTGCCATGTGTTTTGCTAGTGATCCGTGCACCCTATGAACTTGCTATTGCCATGCTTAGCTTCATAAACATGTCTTCTTACTGTTGGTCACCTTGTCATGCCATGTATTGCTCTGTGGTGAGTGGTACAAGCTCATCAACATGCCTACTTATTGTTGTTTCTGCCATGTATGAATCTATCATATAACTTGCTATGTTTACATGGGTGCCATCATATCTTCTGATCCTTTTTGGCTCATGGTCAGTAAAGGATTTTTGTTCTATGCATTTAGTAGTAGCATGCCATGCCTCTGTTTGCCATGATAAGTTCCTGTAACATGTTGTTTGATAGCTCTAAACATTGCAACCTGATGTTATTTCTGCTAAGCCTGAAACTGTTATTATTTGCAATCTTGCCATGTGTTTTGGAGCATGTTCTAGTGATTTCTGGAGATAGCTCAGTGTTCATGTTTTGTCATGCTTTACCTGTACATCATGTCCATGCCTTTTTATCTTATGTTGAGGTGCTGTAGCATATTGTTTTGATGCTTGCTAGATGCCTAGTTGCCGTTTTGGACAGATTGTTGTTATATCTTGTTTGGAGTGTATGCGTTGCACCGTTGCTCCGTTTTGGGTGTGCTCTATATGAAACTTGCTTAGTTTTGCATGTAGTTTCATATTACCATGTTGCATCCATGTTTTGAAGTGTTTGCTTGATGTTTGTATGCATTTTGCATCAATGCCATGTTTAACTTGTTTTGCTCATATCTTCTAGGCTGTAGCTCCAAATATAATGAACTTTATATGTAACTTGACTAGAATCTCGTGTAGATCATCTTGGTGCATCTTAACTTGCTGTTTAACAACTTGAACATGAGGACTTACCGGAATTGTTATATGTTGTTCCCGTCCTCATTTAAACTTGCCTTGATGTGTTGCTCTTGTTTGCATCATCTCTTGCCATGAGTAGCTTCATGTAGCCTTGTCATGCATCATGCTTGGTTGAGCATCATGTATTTTCCATGTGTGGTGTGTTTACCATGTTGTGTGCTTCTTCTGGATAGTTCCTGTTTCGTTGCGATCGTGAGGATTCGTTCGTCTACGCTCGATTCGTCTTCGTGGCTTCATCTTCTTCACGGAATTGTTCTTCTTCCTTGCAGGATTTCAGGCAAGATGACCGCTACCCTGGATCTCACTACTATCATTGCTATGCTAGGTGCTTCGTTCTATCGCTATGCTGTGCTACCTATCACTTGTTTATCAAGCCTCCCAAATTGCCATGTCAGCCTCTAACCTTTTCACCCCTCCTAGCAAACCATTGCTTGGCCATGTTACCGCTTTGCTCAGCCCTCTTATAGCATTGCTAGTTGCAGGTGAAGTTGAAGATTGCTCCATGGTGGACAGGATTTTGGTTGGGATATCACAATATCTCTTATATTATTAATGCATCTATATACTTGGTAAAGGGTGGAAGACTCAGCCTTATGCCTGGTGTTTTGTTCCACTCTTGCCGCCCTAGTTTCTGTCATATCAGTATTATGTTCTCGGATTTTGCGTCCCTTACGCGGTTGGGTGATTTATGGGACCCCCTTGACAGTTCGCTTTGAATAAAACTCCTCCAGCAAGGCCCGACCTTGGTTTTACATTTGCCTCACCTAGCCTTTTTCCCTTGGGAGTCACGCTCTCGAGGGTCATCCTTATTTTACCCCCTTGGGCCAGTGCTCGTCGTGAGTGTTGGTCCAACCTGTCAGCCGCCGGTGGTCACCAGGGGCAACTCTGGGCTGGCCTACCGGAAGTTTGGACAATCCGGTGTGCCCTGAGAACGAGATATGTGCAGCTCCTATCAGGATTTGTCGGCACATTCGGGCGGCTTTGCTGGTCTTGTTTTACCATTGTCGAAATGTCTTGTAAACCGGGATTCTGAGTCTGATCGGGTCTTTCTGGGAGAAGGTATATCCTTCGTTGATCGCGAGAGCTTATCATGGGCTAAGTTGGGACACCCCTATAGGGTATAAACTTTCGAAAGCCGTGCCCGCGGTTATGTGGCAGATGGGAATTTGTTAATGTCCGGTTGTAGATAACTTGACACCAGATCCGAATTAAAACGCATTAACCACGTGTGTAGCCGTGATGGTCACTTTTCGGCAGAGTCCGGGAAGTGAACACGGTTTTTGGGTTATGTTTAACGTAAGTAGGAGTTCAGGACCACTTCTTGATCATTGCTAGTTTCACGACCGTTCCGCTTGCTCTCTTCTCGCTCTTACTTGCGTATGTTAGCCACCATATCATGCTTAGTCGCTGCTGCAACCTCACCACTTTACCCCTTCCTTTCCCATTAAGCTTTGCTAGTCTTGATACCCATGGTAATGGGATTGCTGAGTCCTCGTGGCTCACAGATTACTACAACAACAGTTGCGGGTATAGGTTTTGCAATGATCATGACGTGAGAGCGATGTTTGCTTGTTTTGGAGTTCTCCTTCTGCTTCTTCTTCGATCCGGGATAGGTTCCAGGTCGGCAGCCTGGGCTAGCAGGGTGGATGTCGTTTGAGTTTCTGTTTGTGTTTGATCCATAGTCGGATGATGCTCTTATGTATTGTGATGTTGTGTTCGTGTGGCATTGTATGCCTTTTGGTATGTATCCCCATCTATTATGTAATGTTGATGTAATGATATCCACCTTGCAAAAGCGTTTAAATATGCGGTTCTATCCTTCGTGGGACCTTCAAGTCTCTTTAGGATAGTATCTCATATTGGGCGTGACACAGGGTCACCCTATTGGCGTACCCTTTGGCCAGGATCCGAAAGATCACATTAATCACCGTGATCGGGCGGAATAGACGGATATCGGACGCCCCAGGGACCTTGGGGATGAGAGAGATGATCCCGTAATTGAGGCGTCCAAGATCAATGGAGCCAACATAGAATTCATCGAAGATGGCCATGACTACTGATAGACTTCAGTGAAGTGAAGTTGTAATTTTATTCCAAATTCTAGAAACATGGTGATGGACAGATGAAGGGATTGTTTCATTTCCGCCATCACCTCTCCTTCCCAGTGCTAGAGTTTGGTGTCACATTCTTGTATCAAATTCACAAAATTTCAAAAAAAAAGGTCTAACACTATCATATTTTTCAGTTTACAGAAGTTAAAGTTTCTATTTTTAAAGTAAATGGACAAATTGTTGTGCTTGGAGTTATATGAGGTGCTGAAACAACCTGTACAATAAGAAGTTAAGCACATCCATTTGTGAGACAAGATGTAGCCCCAAGGGTGATTTGTACATCTAAGCTTTACCCATCTTGGAGTAAGAATTAGTACTAAGAATTAAACTTCGAATACATTTGTAGATAAGGACAATTATAGAAATTCCATAATTCCAGCAAAGCTAATACCTTTTGTAAGGTAAAAAAAGGATCCCTGCATTCATGAGCACTGTAACAGACCAATTTCTGGGTCTTGCGGACAGTCTGCCAGTTTTGGCCGGACAGTCCGTCTCGCCCGACCCCGACCCCAGTCCGCCCCACCCGACCCCTACCCCGCCGGTGCCCGTCTCTCCTGACCCCGCCAGCGCCCGTCTCGCCCGACCCCGCTAGCGCTCGTCGGTCTGACCCCGCCAACGCCCATATCGCCGGACCCCGCCGGTTCGTCCAATTTTTATCCGCTCACCCTCGTTCCTTTCTTTCTCGCTCTCGCTCCCTTTCTCATGCCCGTGCCCCCCATGGCGATTGGGAGGCGCCCCTAGGGCTCCTCTACCCTTGAAACCATCATCCTCGTCTGTGGACTGTCGAAACTTTGCCGGAGGATCACCGGAGGTCGTCGGCACCGTCCCTTTCCCTTTTCCTTCCATGGATTGAAGTTGAAGTCCCTGTCTCAAAGTTTTCTCTCTCCTTTCCCTAAAGCTCAAGTCAAGGAACTCGCCTGATCTACTCCCACACCGCTCTCCATCGGTTTCTAGCACCTAAGTGGAGTTCAACCCATCACCAGTGATCTATCTAATCCCTCGATTCATTCTCTAACCTCCTTTGATTCGGGTTCTAGAAAACCTAGGGTTTCAAGCACCATTGTTGAGCTCGAGCTTCTAAAACTTGTTTCCCCTCAAATCCATCACTTGGAATCAACTCTCTACATCTCTAGGAACCCCTAGAATCAAACCCCGTTCGAAACCGCCGCCAGAGCAGGAGGTTGGTGAGGTCCAGCAAGACCCCATGTTTGAACTCCTTTTGGATCAATAAATTAATTGTGTGTTTTGTATGTGCATTAGTCAATGATCAGGTATATGTTTGCTTAGCTCCTATCTTATGCATTATCCATTCTTGATACAGAACAAACCTTCCTAGATGAATATGTTTGTTAGGTGTCACAATTTTAATTGCTTAGCTATGCTTAGCTTCGGTAGAAATCAAGAGGTGGCAAGGTCACCACCACTCGTGAGGTATAGCTTATGCTTGCCTTAATCAATACTTGGATAGTTTGGAATGTTTTAAAATTTGAGCTACACAATGTTGATTTGAGACTTGAGCAAGTGTGCTAGGGTCAAGTGAGATTGGAGCTCACCTGACATAGACTTGCTTGAGTTGGTTAAGGATCGCGACTTTGATGCCGAGTTCTTGAGCACTTTTTCATACAGACCACTTGCTGATTATGGGTAAGGTAAGGCAAGTAGCATAAGTCGCACCGTTCCTTGACCGGATTCGGTGCGGGGTGGGATGAGGTGTGATCAGGCAGTCCGGTACACCTATACACTCCCGGTCGTTCGTTCATAGTGGGGTGCAGGTATGTGAAAGAATGAGGGCATGAATCAACACTTATTCTAGGGATCTAGGGTATGGTTGTTGGTCTTGCGCCTCTTGTGGGAAAAGTTGTACACCCTGCAGGGTTATAATCTATTGCAATAGCCTCGCTCTAGGTTACGGAGCACGCTCTTGATACCCCGCTTTCACTGTAGAGTTACCAAATATAGTTCATGGAAGATTGAACTCATATACTTTTGATCATCTTTACTTATGGTAATTGTTTGATGTGTGACTTAGAGTTAATAGGCTGCTGGATCTTTACTTGTTTATATCATCATAGAACTTTGTAGATGCTTTTATGCAAATTAATTACTTATACCTTCCTATCCACTTAGCTAAATGCATGTTTATCTATTGGATAAGTCCTGTTGAATACCCTTGTACTCACGGTGCTGCCGTTAAGTTGTTTTCAGGTGATCCGCAATCGGAGGCCATCTTTGGGTACTTCTTTCTCGCGGACGGAGGTGTGGGCGAGGAGTGATGGTCATGGCTTGAAGAAGGCACTATCGCCACATAGTGTTAACCTTCTTCTTTTGAGTGAACCGTAGTTAGATGATAAACTCTTTCCGTTGCAAACTCTGTTAACATGTGTTGTAAATTAACTTGAACCTATTTTTGTAAAGTGATGGATTATGTTTGGGTTGCTATGGTTATAATGTTTTTGTTGTGCTTAGTGAGGTGTGTTTTAAATCCTGGGCAATGCTCATGACACATCTCAAGGACTACCAGGATTATTCTCTTTTAATTGAGTTGATTAGAGGTGATGACTTGATTAAACGAGTTTAATTTGGGCATTTCCTCACAGTGTGGCATCAGAGCTGGTTAGCAGTTTAAGCATGGTTAATCACATAAAAAATGATGTGAGGCACGTTAGTAATAGGGTGGACCTCCATTTTCTTTTATGTGAGCTGTTGTGAGAGACATATGTTGCGGCATGTCATCATGTTTAATTTATCATCATGTTGCATCTTATTAGACATTAACAGGTTCGTAACCTTGCATTGTTGTGCATACATATCTCTACTTGCTCAATTATCTTGATCCTTTCTTAAATGATCCTTTTATCTATCTTTCATAGGAGGCTAGGACACTTGATATTTGATTTGCTTTCTCACTTGTGTGGTCTTGGTCTTGTCCGAGGATTGCCTAAGTTGAGGTTCGAGAAGGATTTGGTTTGTGCTCTGTGTAGGCATGGCAAGATGGTAGCCACTCCTTACCCACCTCTGACTGAGCTGATGACTGAGCATCCAGGGGAGCTTTTGCATATGGATTTGGTTGGTTCAGCTCACGTTCGCTTAGGTGGTGGGAAGTGGTACGTCCTTGTTGTTGTGGATGACTATTCTCGTTATGCTTGGGTCTTCTTCTTGGCTGACAAGGGTGAGACATTTGGTTTTGTTCGAGATGTGATTCTGAGGTTGAAAAATGAGAGACATGGTAATGTCATTTGAGCTATACGCAGTGACAATGGTACGGAATTCAGGAACTCTCATTTTGAAACTTTTTGTTGTGATCTTGGTCTTGAACATCAGTTTTCTACACCGTATGTTCCCCCTCAGAATGGTGTTGCGGAAAGGAAGAATCGGACCCTTTGTGAAATGGCTAGGATGATGCTTGATGAGCATAGGACTCCTAGGAGATATTGGGCCGATGCGGTGAATACCGCATGTCATGTTTCAAATCGCATTTTTCTTCGTGCTTTCAAAAATAAAATCTGTTATGAGCTTATGCATGGTCGGGCTCCCAAAGTGAGTCACTTTTGAGTCTTTGGTTGCAAGTGCTTTATTCTAAAGGGAAATTGGATAAGTTTGAGGCTCGTTCTTCTGATGGAATTTTTCTTGGTTATGCTAATCATTCTAGAGCATATCGTGTGCTCAACCTTGAAACTAATCAAATCATGGAAACTTGCGAGGTAACCTTCGACGAGAAAAAGCCATGTAGTTTGGTTGTCTTTGAGTGTGCAGGTGATGATGAGATGGATCAAACGATCTTTGAGGATGAGAAAGAGGATGGAGAAGAGGATGATGAAGATGGTGGTGTGCCGGTTGATCCTCGTGTACCCCCTACTTCCACTACGGTTGATGGTGGTCCTTCTCCGACTCAGACATCGACACATCAACATGAGCAAGGGCAAGATCGAGTGGAAGCTGCTACTGAGCAGGAGGCAATCTCTAGGCATGAGGCACCGAGGAGAGTACAAGCTGATCATCATCCCTCCAGATCATTGGAAACATCGATGAACATACTACACGGTCGAGGTCCAGGAACATTTTACTTTGCTCATTCTGTTTTGTTGCCTCTTTCGAGCCCAAAGATGTTGGACACACTCTATCTTATTCAAACTGGGTCAATGCCATGCATGTGGAACTTGAAAACTTTAAGAGGAACAAGGTGTGGGAGTTAGTCGAACCACCTCCAAATTGCCATCCCATAGGTACCAAGTGGGTGTACAAAAGAAAACAGGGTGAGGATGGGGTGGTTGTGAGAAACAAAGATAGGATGGTTGCACATGGGTACAACCAGAAGGAAGGGATAGATTATGAGGAGACTTTTGCTCCTGTGGCTAAGTTGGAAGCAATTCAAATCCTTCTAGCATTTGCTATTGCTAAAGGGTTCAAATTGTTTCAGATGGATGTGAAGAGTGCCTTTTTGAATGGGTTCTTAGAGGAGGAAGTGTATGTGAAGCAACCTCCAGGTTTTGAGAGTGCAAAGTATCCCCACCGAGTGTACAAACTCCAGAAAGCTCTATATGGCCTAAAGCAAGCACCTGGAGCATGGTATGGTAGGTTGAGAGGTTTCTTGTCGGGTAAGGGGTTTGTGATGGGGTTGGTTGACAAAACCCTTTTCCTTCTCAAGCATGGCGATGACATTTTGATTGTTCAAATATACATGGATGATATCATTTTTGGTGGCTCATCTCATGCTTTGGTTGCCAAGTTTGCAGAGGATATGAGCACGGAGTTTAACATGTCGATGATGGGTGAGCTGCAATTCTTCCTCGGGCTTCAGATCAAACAACACAAGGATGGGACCTTTGTACATCAAGGCAAGTACACCAAGGACATTTTGAAGAAGTTTGACATGAGCGACTCGAAGCCGATGTCTACACCGATGAGTACCACTACGGCTTTGGACGCTGATGAGGACGGAGAACCCGTGGACCAGAAGGAGTACTGGAGCATGATCGGCTCCCTCCTCTACTTGATGGCAACGAGGCTGGACATACAGTCTAGTGTGTGTCTTTGTGCTCATTTTCAGTCTTCTTTGAGGACTTCACATAGGCAAGCCGTCAAGAGTATTTTCAGGTACTTGAACTATGCTCCTGAGCTAGGTCTTTGGTATTCTGCCTTTCTGATGCTGATTTTGCTGGGTGTAGTTTGGATCGCAAGTCTACCTTGGGTATTGTTAACACCAAATTTTGGGCCTCAGGGAGCCCGAGAGTTATCCCAAAATTTCATCTGAGGATTGCCGATTTGGAGATAGGAAGAGGGGATCGACATTGGCAAAGATGACGTCAGCAGAATCGGCAATCGGCAACGATCGACTCAGGGGGCGCAGGATTGGCTATTCGACAAAGGCAAAGATGGCACGTTTGAGGGCAAATGTTGTGGACTCCAGCAGATAAAGGGAAAGCTTGGAGTCCAAGTTATCATTTAAAGGGGTTATTTCCTTTATTTTGTAATCCTAATTGGTTAGGTCTCAGTTAGACTTTGTCGGTATCTTTTTGAGTTGTATTCTATTAGGACTCGTGTCAACCCAGGGTATAAATATAAACCCTCAGTCATTGTAAAACGTCTACAACAATAAATCAACAAACAACCCGGCTTCACGCCACCTTTTGAGTACATTCAAGTCGTCGAGTTCGTGCAATCTCTTGAGGGGGCTTCGATCCGTGGACCTCTAAGTTGCTTGTAATTTCCGACATGTCTTGTTTTATCTTGTTTTGATGTCATCAGGTGGACATGGGCTTGATAAATCAAGATAGTTATCGATGCTTAATCAGCTTTAGCATCATCTAGTGGACGCTAGATTTGGGTTGGTAGATCGGGTGTCATCTAGTGGACTGATACGTCTCCAACGTATCTATAATTTTTGATTGTTCCAAGCTATTATATATTCTATTTTGGATGTTTAATGGGCTTTATTATACACTTTTAAATTATTTTTGGGACTAACCTACTAACCCAAGGCCCAGTGCAAATTGTTGTTTTTTGCCTATTTCAGTGTTTCACAGAAAAAGAATATCAAATGGAGTCCAAACAGAATGAAACCTTCAAGAGCGTGATTTTTGGAACAAACGTGATCTGAGGACTAGGAGTGGACATCAAGAAACAAGCGAGGAGGCCACGAGGCAGGGAGGCGCGCCCTCCCCCCTTGTGGGCCCCTCGTAGCTCCACCGACCTACTTCTTCCTCCTATATATACTCATATACCCCGAAAACATCCGAGAGCACGGCGAAACCCTATTTCCACCGCCGCAACCTTCTGTACCCGTGAGATCCCATCATGGGGCCTTTTCCGGTGCTCCGCCGAAGGGGCATTGATCACGGAGGGCTTCGACATCAACACCATAGCCTCTCCGATGATGTGTGAGTAGTTTACCTCAGACCTTCGGGTCCATAGTTATTAGCTAGATGTCTTCTTCTCTCTCTTTGGATCTCAATACAAAGTTCTCCTCGATCTTCTTGGAGATCTATTTGATGTAACTCTTTTTGCGGTGTGTTTGTTGAGATCCGATGAATTGTGGGTTTATGATCAAGATTATCTATGAACAATATTTGAATCTCCTCTGAATTCTTTTATGTATTATTTGTTATCTTTGCAAGTCTCTATGAATTATCAGTTTGGTTTGGCCTACTAGATTGATCTTTCTTGCAATGGGAGAAGTGCTTAGCTTTGGGTTCAATCATGCGGTGCTCGATCCTAGTGACAGAAGGGGAAACGACAGATATTGTATTGTTGCCATCGAGGATAAAAAGATGGGGTTTATATCATATTGCTTGAGTTTATCCCTCTACATCGTGTCATCTTTCCTAATGCGTTACTCTGTTCTTATGAACTTAATACTCTAGATGCATGCTGGATAGCGGTCGATGTGTGGAGTAATAGTAGTAGATGCAGGCAGGAGTCCGTCTACTTGTCGCGGACGTGATGCCTATATACATGATCATGCCTAGATATTCTCATAACCATGCACTTTTCTATCAATTGCTCGACAGTAATTTGTTCACCCACCGTAATACTTATGCTCTCGAGAGAAGCCACTAGTGAAACCTATGGCCCCCGGATCATTTTCCATCATATTCATCTCCCAACAACTAGCTATTTCTGTTGCCGTTTATTTTGCTTTCTTTACTTTTAGTCTTTATCACAAAAATACCAAAAATATTATCTTATCATCTCTATCAGATCTCACTTTTGCTAGTGGACATGAAGGGATTGACAACCCCTTTATCATGTTGGTTGCAAGGTTCTTATTTGTTTGTGTAGGCACAAGGGACTTGCGTGTGGTCTCCTACTGGATTGATACCTTGGTTCTCAAAAACCGAGGGAAATACTTACGCTACTTTACTGCATCACCCTTTCCTCTTCAAGGGAAAACCAACGCAGTGCTCAAGAGGTAGCAAGAAGGATTTCTAGCGCCGTTGCCGGGGAGTCTACACACAAGTCAAGACATGCCAAGTACCCATCACAAACTCTTATCCCTCGCATTACATTATTTGCCATTTGCCTCTCGTTTTCCTCTCCCCCACTTCACCCTTGCTGTTTTATTCGCCCTCTTTTTCCGTTCGCCTCTTTTTCGCTTGCTTCTTGTTTGCTTGTGTGTTGGATTGCTTGCTTGTCACGATGGCTCAAGACAATACTAAATTGTGTGACAACAATAATTTTCTTAGCACTCCGATTGCTCCTCTTACCGATGCTGAATCTTGCAAAAATAATGCTGCTTTGTTGAATCTTGTCATGAAAGATCAATTACCCGGCCTTCCTAGTTAAGATGCCGCTACCCATCTAAATAGCTTTGTTGATTTGTGTGATATGCAAAAGAAGAAAGATGTGGACAATAATATTGTTAAATTGAAGCTATTTCCGTTTTCGCTTAGAGATCGCCTAAAACTTGCTTTTCGTCTTTGCCTAAAAATAGTATTGATTCTTGGAATAAGTGCAAAGATGCTTTTATCTCTAAGTATTTTCCTCCCGCTAAGATCATCTCTCTTAGAAAAGATATTATGAATTTTAAGCAACTTTATCATGAACATGTTGCACAAGCTTGGGAGAGGATGAAATTAATGATACGTAATTGCCCTACACATGGTTTGAATCTTTGGATGACTATACAGAACTTTTATGCTGGATTGAATTTTGCTTCTAGAAATCTTTTAGATTCGGCCGTGGGAGGCACTTTTATGGAAATCACTTTAGGGGAAGCTACTAAAATCCTAGATAATATTATGGTTAATTACTCTCAATGGCACACCGAAAGACCTATTAGTAAAAAGGTTCATGCTATAGAAGGGATTGATGTTTTGAGTGGAAAGATGGATGAACTTATGAAATTGTTTGCTAATAAGAGTGTTTCTTATGATCCTAATGATATGCCTTTGTCTACTTTGATTGAAAATAATAATGATTCTATGGATGTGAACATTGTTGGTAGGATAATTTTGGTAACAACGCGTATAGAGGAAACTTTAATCCTAGGCCGTTCCCTAACAATTCCTCTAATAATTATGGTAATTCCTACAACAATTCTTATGGAAATTTTAATAAGTTGCCCTATGATTTTGAGACTAGTGTTAAAGAGTTTATGAATTCACAAAAGAATTTCAATGCTTTGCTTGAAGAAAAAAATGCTGAAGGTTGATGAATTGGCTAGGAACATGGATAGAATTTCTCTTGATGTTGATTCTTTGAAGCTTAGATCTATTCCACCAAAGCATGATATCAATGAGTCTCTCAAAGCCATGAGAATTTCCATTGATGAGTGCAAAGAAAGAACCGCTAGGATGCGTGCTAAGAAAGATTGCTTTGTAAAAGCGTGTTCTTCTAATTTTTATGAGAATAAAGATGAAGATCTAAAAGTTATTGATGTGTATCCTATTAAATATTTGTTTTGCAATATGAATCTTGATAATGATGGGACTGGAGATGAGTCAACTTTAGTTAAAAGGTGTCCCAATGATTCGGAGTTTTTAGATCTTGATGCAAAAATTGGTAAAAGTGGGACCGAAGGGGTCAAAACTTTAGATAGTAAGGAACCCACTATGTTGGATTTCAAGGAATTTAATTATGATAATTGCTCTTTAATAGATTGTATTTCCTTGTTGCAATCCGTGCTAAATTCTCCTGTCAGGACCCCGACTCAATGCCACATAGATCTAGCATGTAACACTTCATATCACTTTGCGGCCTCACGCACGGTATTCCCACGGGTGTCGCCTTACCTTTACCCGGGACCGTTTGCGCCTTTTGGCACACGTATATGACAGTGTCGCTAGCATCCATATGATAAGGAGCCCGGGCTGACATGGCTAGTCGTAAACCCAAAGTGGCACAAACTTACAGGGACAGGCATCCATGACCCAGCATCGAACGTGTCGGTCATCAGCGAGTGAATCCAGGCTGTAGCACTGGGCTAGCAGGACTCCGGTGAACCGGGCTGTAGCGGGCTAACAGGACTCCGGTATTCATCGCGTGACATTTCCCCGAAGGGACAGACACAGGAACGAAGAAGGACACATGCCGGCCAGCCTAAGTGTTCCGGAGCAGTAGCAAGCTACCATGGCTCGGTGGAAACACTAGGAGACATTTCCCGGTAAGAGAGGCTACTAAAGATAAACAACTAGATGGTCAGATCCCACACATACCAAGCATTTCAATAGCATACACACAATATGCTCGATATGTGCAAATACAACATGGCATCACAACATGACTCTACGACTCAAGTAATTTATGCAATAGGCTCCGAGGAGCGAGATATTACAAACATGGGTCTCATGACCCAACAATCAGAGCATACAAATCAAAGCACAAGCGGAAGCTATCATGTCTGAGTACAGACATCTATAAATGAAAAAGGCTGAGAAGCCTGACTATCTATCAGATCCTGCCGAGGGCACAAGATCGTAGCTGAGGTATCAAGCTAAACGTCGAAGTCCACGTGGAACTACTAGTGAGACTGAAGTCTCTCTGCAAAAACATAAAATAGGCAAACGTGAGTACAAATGTACCCAGCAAGACTTACATCAGAACTAACTACATATGCATCATTTTCAACAAGGGGATGGTGGGGTTTAACTGCAGCAAGCCAGCTTTGACTCGGTGGCTATCCTAAACTACGACTGCAAGCGACTCTTTTGAGGTGGCGCACACGAGTCCACATATTCACCATATCAATACACCACTATGGATCCGCTCCCGTCTCCCTACGAGAACGCCATCCATAGCACTCACGCTTATCTTGCGTATTTTAGAGTATCCACTTTCAATTGTCTATGAACTGATATAAGCAACCCAGAAGTCCTTTACCGCGGACACGGCTATTCGAATAGATGATGTTAACCCTGCAGGGGTGTACTTCTTCATACATGTTTCCACCACTTAGCGTCTGCACACGACATGTGCTCGGCAGACTTCAAGCGAAAGCCGACGTGGGTGTATACCACGACCTACCTAAACACTCAAGTCTCTAGTCCAGGTTTATCGCCTATCCAGGTTCCATCCATGAGGAGATCCGGCCGGAGTTTCGCTCACAGCCCCAAACGATGTGAACAGGGTTCCCGAGATACCAAACGGGCATCCGGTACACCGTGCCACGTACCTACCGCATCACAGCCCACCCCTACGGTCAGCGCTGTCCACGGCCTCCAGTAAGCTACAAACACCAGAAACTACTTGCAACTCCTGGACAGAGGACTAGGGTGAATAAGAAGTCGAGCGGGGTCATATTTCAGGGCCCAATGTATGGTAGTAGCTGAATCATGGATCACAAACACAGAACTCAGTTCCTGAGGACGGCTGCAATGAGACAACCCACCATGTACTCCTACATGGCCTCTCACCGCTACCCTTACCAAATCGTGTTCACACACTTAGCTCACACACAGTAGGACATGTTCACACACCTCTGATTCATCCCCGATGAATCAGACCTGACTCAACTCTAAGCAGTAGCAGGCATGACAAACAAGCATGAATGAGTAGGCACAACAGGGCTCAAACAACTCCTACTCATGCTAGTGGGTTTCATCTATTTACTGTGGCAATGACAGGTCATGCAAAGGATAAAGGGGTTCAGCTACCGCAGTAAGTAACAGATGAATCGGTGTTGTCCTAATGCAGTAAATAAGAGCAAGAGCGAGAGAGTAGGATTGTATCGGAATGAACAAGGGGGGTTTTGCTTGCCTGGCACTTCTGAAGATAACATTGAGTCTTCATCAGTGTCAACGATCACATCATCGGTATCACGTCTATCGAGAGGGGACAAATACTGGCAACACAGAAGGGAACACAATCAATGCAATGCACAATATGATGCATGATCATGACATGGCAATATGAATGTGTTTTGGGCTAATGCAGCTAAAACCAGATTAAATGAAGTTGGTTTGAATCCAAGATTCAAATTCAAACTCCATATGTGATTATTTAAATGCCATTTATTTGTTTTGTCCTAAACAGTAGTGATAAGTTGTTCTAACATGCATGAAAATGGTACAGATGGATTCCTTGAATTTTTCTGATAATTTTTCATATATAAATTATTTAATTTGGAGTTACGGTTAATTTTCTATGATTTATTGAAGTTTTAGCTATTTTCTGGAATTTCCTGATTAATATTAAATCCAGAAATGATTATGGCGTCAGCACCACGTCACTGTGACGTCAGCAGAGTCAACCGGGCGCCCCAGGTCAAACCTGACGTGTGGGGGCCACACGTCAGTGACACAGGAGCTAATCCCGGTCAAACCCAGCGCTGACTGGGGTTTGACCAGGGGTGGGGCCCACTGTCAGTGGCTGTGGGGGTGTTTAGCGTGGTCATTTGTGCTAACTAAATCAGCGCCACGTCACCAGCCACCGGAGTGTCGCCGGCAACGACCACGGCCGACAGCGGAGGTGCACCGTGCGCTCGCTACGGAGCACCATTTGACATGCGGTTTGCTCCTATGGGTTCCTGGGAGGAAGGCGCATCTAAAGAGATAAGCGACAGCAGCTGGGGTGGCCGGAGCTGCCGGCGGCGAGCTCTTTTGCGGCTGCCGGAGTTCGGCTATCGACGGGAACCATGCCACAAAGCACGGGAGGAGCAGCAGTTGGGTGATTTGAGCTCCTTCGGATGCGCTGAGCGCGTTGGCGGGCTCATAAGCAAGCGGCGACGGCTGTGGCCGCGATGGCGCCATGGCCGGCGGCGAGGGATTCTCGGGCAAGGTGGTGGGGCTAGCTAGAGAGGGAGGTGGGGCACGGGGAGAGGGGGAATCGGGTCGAGGGCTCACCGCGGAGCTGCAGGGAGGGTTAGTGGGCTCGGGGGCGCGCCGGAGTGGCCGAATCGACGGAGAAGATCCTCGGCGGCCGGCGAGGGGGAAAACATCGGGGGCGGCGTTCCGGGGCTCTTCTGGTCGCGTGAGACGACGAGGAGGACGAGGGAGGACCGGCGTAGCTCTGGGAGGCGTCGGGGAGACGAGACGGTGGCTGTGGCCGCGCGAGCGCTGGTCGGCGGCGACGGCCTCCATTCGGTCGCGGGAGGGGAAACAGAGGAGCGAGGGGGAGGGAGGTCCAGAGAGCGAGGGAGAAGTGAGAGGGGGTCGGGGGCTGCGTGGCGTCGCGGGAGGGACCAGGGCAGGAGGAGGCAGCCAGGCAGGGAGGAGGTGGCCTCCTCGGCCGCGCGCGTGCGAGCACGCAGCTGCTCCCACTGGCAAGAGGAAGACGACAGGGGGGGGAGTAGCGGTGGCGGGCTGGGCCGGCTGGGCCGGTTCTGGTGGGCTGCACGGGTGAGGCCAGGTAAGTCCTTCTCTCTCTCTCTCTTTTATTTACTGTTTTCTATTTTTGTTCTGTTTTAATTAATTGGCACTGAATTTTAATTCAAACAGAATTTGAAAACAGTGCCAAAACTTCCCTGGATATTTTTAAGTCACCTAATGGACTTCTCCACACATAACAAAAATATCTCAGGTCATTTGAAAATATATTCATTATATATTATGAATATAACTCCAAATTCAAATAAAATATTGATTTAAAATCAGAGCCCAATAATTCCTTAGAAATGTCCCAAAATTTTGGTTTGATTTATAACTCTTGCCAAAATTGTCAGAGCTATTTCTAGGGCATTTTGGATTTACTGATTGCAATTTTAGGGTTTCTTGCCCCTCTTTTATTTAAGTTTTTGAGGCTTCCAAAATTCCTCAGTTCAAATTTCAGAATTTAAACATGATGCACACATGAAGCTAGCCTAGAGCATTACCAGAAGCTAGGGATGTGACATCTCCTCATGCTTATAGTCAAAATAAAGCTTTTACTAAACATATCTTTGATGCTTTAATGCAATCCTATGAAGAAAAGCTTGAATTAGAAGTTTCTATACCTAGAAAACTTTATGATGAGTGTGAACCTACTATTAAAATTAAGATTAAAGATCATGAATGCTATGCTTTGTGTGATTTGGGTGCTAGTGTTTCCACGATTCCAAAAACTTTGTGTGATTTACTAGGTTTCCGTGAATTTGATTATTGTTCTTTAAACTTACACCTTGCGGATTCCACCATTAAGGAACCTATGAGAAGAATTAATGATGTTCTTATTGTTGCAAATAGGAACTATGTGCCCGTAAATTTCATTGTTCTTGATATAGATGGGAATCCTTCATGTTCTATTATTCTTGGTAGACCTTTCCTTAGAACGATTGGTGCAATTATTGATATGAAGGAAGGGAATATTAGATTCCAATTTCCGTTAAGGAAAGGCATGGAACACTTCCCTAGAAAGAAAATTAAATTACCTTATGAATCTATTATGAGAGCCACTTATGGATTGCATACCAAAGATGATAATACCTAGATCTATCCTTGCTTTTATGCCTAGCTAGGGGCGTTAAACGATAGCGCTTGTTGGGAGGCAACCCAATTTTATTTTATTTCTTGATTTTTGGTTCTGTTTAGTAATAAATATTTGATGTAGCCTCTGGTTAGATGTGATTTTGTGTTTTAATTAGTGTTTGTGCCAAGTAGAACCTTTAGGATAACCTACGGTGATAGTTAATTTGATCTTGCTGAAAAACAGAAACTTTTGCACGCATGAGATTAGTTTTCATAAATCACAAAAACATGATTTTCAGTTGATTAGTTTTGCAGAAGATTAACAAACAAATTATCTAGGGCGTCCTAATTGATCAGAAATTTTTGAGTTATAGAAGTTTGCGTTAGATAGATTACTACAGACTGTTCTGTTTTTGACAGATTCTATTTTTCGTGTGTTGTGTGCTTATTTTGATGAATCTATGGCTAGTAATGGAGCTTATGAACCATAGAGAAGTTGGAATAAAGTTGGTTTAACACCAATATAAATAAATAATGAGTTCATTACAGTACCTTAAAGTGGTGGTTTGTTTTATTTTGCTAACGGAGCTCACTAGATTTTCTGTTAAGTTTTGTGTTGTGAAGTTTTTAAGTTTTGCATAAAGATTTGATGGATTATGGAATAAGGAGTGGCAAGAGCCTAAGCTTGGGGATGCCCAAGGCACCCCAAGGTAAAATCCAAGTACAACCAAAAGCCTAAGCTTGGGGATGCCCCGGAAGGCATCCCCTCTTTCGTCTTCGTCCATCGGTAACTTTACTTGATGCTATATTTTTATTCACAACATGATATGTGTTTTTCTTGGAGCGTCTTGTATGATTTGAGTCTTTGATTTTTAGTTTGCCACAATCATCCTTGATGTACACACCTTTTGATAGAGACACACATGAATCCCAATTTATTAGAATACTCTATGTGCTTCACTTATATCTTTTGAGCTATATAGTTTTGCTCTAGTGCTTCACTTATATCCTTTAGAGAAAGGTGGTGGTTTTATTTTATAGAAATTATTGATCTCTCATGCTTCACTTATATTATTTTTAGAGTTCCTTAGAATAGCATGGTAATTTGCTTGGGTTATAAAAATTAGTCCTAATATGATAGGCATCCAAGATTGGTATAATAAAAACTTTCATATAAAGTGCATTGAATGCTATAAGAAGTTTGATACTTGATGATTGTTTTGAGATATGAAGATGGTGATATTAAAGTTGTGCTAGTTGAGTAGTTGTGAACTTGAGAAATAGTTGTGTTGAAGTTTGCAAGTCCCTTAGCATGCACGTATGGTAACCATTGTGTATCAAATTTGAAACATGAGGTGTTCTTTGAGTGTCATCCTTTGTGTGGAGGTCGGGATCGCGCAATGGTTAACTCCTACCAACCCTTCCCCTAGGAGCATGCGTGTAGTGCTTGGTTTTGATGACTTGTAGATTTTTGCAATAAGTATTTGAGTTCTTTATGACTAATGTTGAGTCCATGGATTATAGGCACTCTCACCCTTCCATCATTGCTAACCTCTTTGGTACTGTGCATTGCCCTTTCTCACCTTGAGAGTTGGTGCAAACTTCGCTGGTGCATCCAAACCCCGTGATACGATACGCTCTATCACACATAAACTTCCTTATATCTTCCTCAAAACAGCCACCATACCTACCTATTATGGCATTTCCATAGCCATTCCAAGATATATTGCCATGCAACTTTCCACCGTTCTGTTTATTGTGACACGCTTCATCATTGTCATATTGCCTTGCATGATCATGTAGTTGACATCGTATTTGTGGCAAATCCACCATGCATATTATTTCATAGAGCATTGCCCATCCCGGTACACCACCGGAGGCATTCATATAGAGTCATACTTTGTTCTAGTATTGATTTGTAAATAAATAGAAGTGTGATCATCATCATTCATAGAGCATTGTCCCAAAAAAAGGCCAAAAAAAGAAGGCCACAAAAGAGATAAATAAAAAGGAACAATGCTACTATTTTTCCACACTTGTGCTTCAAAGTAGCACCATGATCTTCATGATAGAGAGTCTCTTGTTTTGTCACTTTCATATACTAGTGGGAATTTTTCATTATAGAAATTGGCTTGTATATTCCAACAATGGGCTTCCTCAAATGCCCTAGGTCTTCGTGCGCAAGCAAGTTGGATGCACACCCACTTAGTTTCTTTTGTTGAGCTTTCATACATTTATAGCTCTAGTGCATCCGTTGCATGGCAATCCCTACTCCTTGCATTGACATCAATTGATGGGTGAGGGAGTCCCGGATTAGGGGGTGTCCGGATGACCGGACTATAACCTTTGGTCGGACTCCTGGACTATGAAGATACAAGATTGAAGACTTCGTCCCGTGTCCGGATGGGACATTCCTTGGCGTGGAAGGCAAGCTTGGCGATACGGATATGTAGATCTCCTCCCATTGTAACCGACTCTGTGTAACCCTAGACCTCTCCGGTGTCTATATAAACCGGAGGGTTTTAGTCCGTAGGACGAACAACAATCATACCATAGGCTAGCTTCTAGGGTTTAGCCTCTCTGATCTCGTGGTAGATCTACTCTTGTACTACCCATATCATCAATATTAATCAAGCAGGAGTAGGGTTTTACCTCCATCGAGAGGGCCCGAACCTGGGTAAAAACATCGTGTCCCTTGTCTCCTGTTACCATCCGCCTAGATGCACAGTTCGGGACCCCCTACCCGAGATCCGCTGGTTTTGACACCGACATTGGTGCTTTCATTGAGAGTTCCTCTATGTCGTCACCTTTAGGCCTGATGGCTTCTCCGATCATCAACAACGATGCGGTCCAGGGTGAGACTTTTCTCCCCGGACAGATCTTCGTATTCGGCGGCTTTGCACTTCGGGCCAACTCGCTTGGCCATCTGGAGCAGATCAAAAGCTATGCCCCTGGCCACCAGGTTAGATTTGGAAGTTCGAACTACACGGATGACATCCGCGGAGACTTGATCTTTGATGGGTTCGAGCCACAGCCGAGCGCGCCGCACTGTCACAATGGGCATGATCTAGCTCTGCCGCCGGACAGTGCCCAGAAGGCCGCCCTAGTGTCTGCTCCGACCCTTAGCTCGGAGCCGACTGCGCCGATCAAGGACGGGTGGCTGGACACCGCCTCGGGGGCTGCAATCTCTATGGTGATCGAGCCGAACACCAGTCTTGTTCTTCGCGAAGCTCGCGACTCCAAGGTGTCGGACTCCTTTTCGGACTCCGAGCCTTCCGCACCCCTGCCGATCCAACCCAATTGGGCGCCGATCATGGAGTTCGCCGCCACGGACATCTTTCAGCACTCGCCCTTCGACGACATTCTGAATTCACTAAAATCTCTCTCCTTATCAGGAGAGCCCTGGCCGGACTATGGTTAGAGAGTATGGGATGCGGACGACGAAGAAATTCAAAGCCCACCCACTGCCCACTTCATAGCCACTGTCAATGATTTAACCGACATGCTCGATTTCGACTCCGAAGACATCGACAGTATGGACGACGATGCAGGAGACGAACAGGAATCAGCGCCTATAGGGCACTGGACAACCACCTCATCTCACGATGTATACATGGTGGACACACCTAAAATAAACGACGACGAGGAACAAAGGGATGCAACGAGGGATCGTTCCCTCGAAAAGCAATCAAAGCGGCAGCATAAGCGACGCGCCAAACCCCACCTCGACAGAGACCCAACCACGGAGCAGGGCGAACCGGCGGACGACAAACATGCCATAGAGCAACCGTCCTAACAGGGCAAATTGGGTAAACAAACCGAACAACCTGTCCCCGGTGAAGATAATAGTCCGGGCGACCTCACGCCGGACAAGTTGCTGGAGCAGAAGAACCTCCACAAAAGGCTCGTCGCCACTGCGCATAGCCTGAAAAAGCAGAAGCGGAAGCTCAAAACAGCGGAAGATGCACTCAGAATTAGATGGGGCAAAGTACTCAACACCGCAGACAAGTACGGCGACCGTCGTCACACAAAGAGCTATCCGAAGCGGAAATTACTGCCGGAATTTGATGAGGAGGCCTTAGAGCCCCCGCAATCAAAAAATAAAGAAGACACCCGGTCGGATAAACAACCCCATGGCCAACATAGAGCGCCAAGGGGCGCCCACTCAAGCCGGCACGCGATCCGCGCAAGGATTCGCATCAAAAAGACGGCCCGGCCAGATCTATCTACGGGCTAAGAAAGCAAGCTCTAGTAAGCAATGCAACACAACAAGTATCCGAACATCACGGCACACCCAAATATAGGGGTGCCGCACACCCCCTCTGTTTCACCGATGAGGTGCTGGACCATGAATTTCCAGTAGGATTCAAGCCCGTAAACATAGAGGCATACGACAGAACAACAGACCCTGGAGTCTGGATTGAGGAATATATCCTCCACATACACATGGCTAGAGGAGATGATCTCCACGCCATAAAATACTTACCCCTCAAGCTCAAAGGGCCAGCCCGGCATTGGCTTAAAAGCCTTCCCGAAAACACCATCGGAAGGTGGGAAGAGCTCGAGGATGCTTTTCGGGCAAATTTTCAAGGGACCTATGTCCGACCTCCAGATGCAGACGATCTAAGTCATATAACTCAACAACCTGGAGAGTCAGCCCGGAAACTCTGGAACCGATTTCTTACTAAAAAGAACCAGATATTCGACTGTCCGGACGCCGAAGCCTTAGCAGCTTTCAAACACAGCGTTCAAGACGAATGGCTCCAGACACCTCGGCCAAGAAAAGCCAAGAACAATGGCCGCATTAACAAGCCTCATAACCCGCTTTTACACAGGAGAGGATAGCTGGTTGGCTAGAAGCAACACCAGCAACCCAAGTACATCCGAAGTCAGGATGGAAACGGGAAACCACGACGTAGCAAGGACCAGCGCCAAACTAAGGGAAACAGCCTGAGGAGCGCGACAGTCAACGCTGGATTCAAAAGCTCTCGACAGAATCAGAAAAAGCTGCCCCTCAAGGATAGCAGGGACGAGCTATCTAACCTAAACAACATCTTGGACAAAACATGCCAAATCCATAGTACTCACGGGAAGCCTGCAAACCATACCCACAAAAATTGTTGGGTCTTCAAGCAATCCAGCAAACTTAATGCCGAACACAAGGGGCTCGACATACCAAGCGAGGACGATGACGAACCCCACAAGCAGAGCACCGGAGAACAAAAGAAGTTCCCACAAGAAGTCGAAACAGTAAACTCACTTCACGTGACAAAAGGGAAGAACAGAGTGGCGCCTATAGAGATATGCGCTATACGGCCTGTCCCAGAAGAGTCCCGCCACTAGTTGTTACAACCAATCACCTTCGACCATCAGGATTACTCTAGAAGTATCTGGAAAGCAGGCTGATCTGCCTTGGTATTAGATCCGATAATTGACGGACTCCACTTTACTCAAGTCCTAATGGACGGCGGCAGTGATCTAAACCTGCTATACCAGGACACAGTCCGCAAAATGGGGATAAACCCAACAAAAATTCGCCATGGCAACACTTCCTTTCAAGGGGTAAAGCCAGGCCCAGATACCCATTGTACGGGTTCTCTCCTGCTGGAAGTTATGTTCGTCTTCCCCGACAACTTCCGCCGCGAAAAGCTAACCTTTCACATCGCCCCATTTACAAGTGGCTATCAAGCACTACTGGGATGCGAAGCTTTCGCCCGCTTTAACGCAATACCGCATTATGCATCCCTTACGCTTAAAATGCCCGGTCCGCGAGGCATCATCTCATTAAAGGGAAATATCTAGTGTTCCTCGAGCGCGGAATACTGTGCGGCTGCCTTGACAGCCACACACTAAACCGGCTTCACTAACCAAAGCACCTAAATAGGTCGTTCAGACCCCGGACATGGTTAGACGAGTCCGGCGTAAATATACAAGGGCTTAATAGCCGCATACCCCCGTACAAGGGGCTCCGCGCGTATACAACAAGAGACAATAAAGCTCAATTCTACTCATTTCCCGAACTATACTTTGTTTATTTAATATAACATAGCTTTTCGCAAGATTATTTTCAACTAAGTTCCTCTCTTTTACAGATGAGCACCGTGCTACACCCGTCCAGGATACGGCACAATGGAGATACAGGCGCAGACGTGCAGTAGGGACCCGTTCCAAGGATTCTTTTCAGATTAAGACCCTGCGTAAACCTTTTTTACTATCTCTTCTTGATAACATCCCCCGGTTTCTTTCTATAACCGAGGAGGAGGCTGGCGTCTTGGCATGTGGCCACGTCAGAATTTTGCGCGTACCTGGACACCAGGGGCTTCTTACCAACGGCGTTGTTCACCCCGTCTTCATAAAGACCAAATACCTTAGGGAGTGTTCGGCATCTCGAGTTTGGCCTTATATGCATCAGCTCCGAATCATGTCTTTGGTCAAATGTTGGGTTTGCCCGGCTCCTGTGTTTTGCTGCCTTACGTTCCGCTCTATCGGCTAAGGCGGCACCAGGAGAACTACTGCGATTGTGCTCCGGTTTGGCCAGGCGAGCACCTCAGTAGAGAAAGCCGAAAACTGACTGTCATGATGTAGCGTGAGACTGGTCAACCACTCGATGACCCGCCGGAATCTTTAGGATTCCTCTGCATTAACGAAGGGCCATTTCCCGGTCAGGCACACACGCGCCCCGAATTCGGGTGAGCGCGGTGCCCCTAGGGGCTATATAGTAGCCCCACTGTCAAACTCCTATGGCTAAGTGAAAGTGATAAAGCATTATAGTCCGGTTGCCTAGTTCACTGCGCTCTCACCTCCTTTATAGGACCAAGATGTTGGATCAAGTGTGAAAATGCGTGTTCTGTGAACACCCCCGCATTATATGCGTGGGGGCTGAAGCCGAAGACTGCCATCTTTCAGGTTATATACACATATACATTAACGGCCGCACATGAGGTATTCTAATTCTTGAAAGCACAAGTATAAAAAGCTTTTATATTCCATCGAAACATTGTTTTACAGTGATACATGTTATTCGAACATAACATCCTTCGAGCACTGCGTCTCTATTAAACGAGCGCCCTGCAGAACTTCCTGAAAATAGTGCTCGACAAGTACTCGGCTTCCGTCCGAATCTTGGGATGCAACAGCACTGGCCTTCATATCTGCCCAGTATGTCTTGACACGGGCAAGAGCCATCTGTGCACCCTCTATGCACGCCGACCTCTTCATTGCATTAATATGTGGCACCGCACCGAGGAACTGCTGCACCAAGCTAAAATAACTCTTCGGCTCAGGCCTTTTCGGCCACAGATGACTCACGACATGATTCATGGCGAGTCCGGATAACCTATTCAACTCCGCCCATGCGGCCAAACGATCGGATACTGAAAGTGGGCGCTCTGGATTGTGGAACTACGACCAAAAAAGCTTCTCCACTTCGTGGTCATTTTGATTGCGGAAGTGTTCGGCCGCATTCGTGGCACTCGCCGCCAAGTCCAGGTTAGTGTTCGCCACACTCCACTTCCAGTCCAACGGAGCATATTTAGGATCCCCGAACTTCATCCGCAGCATATAGGGCTTTCCAGCCGTGATATCTCCGGCCTGACGTAGCTCCTCCTTCATAGCTCTCATCGCAGAGCGAGTATCCTTGGCCTCGGTAGTGACCTTCTCTAGGTCCTTCCGTGCCACCTAATCTTCTTTTTCAAGAAGCTTGCAGCGGTCGGCAGCATTCTTCAACTTTTCAGCCATCTCGGCCATTTCCTTCTTGCTTTGGCAGTGAGTAGCCTGTTCGGCTTTCAGCTCTTCAGCCGCCTTTAAGGCAGCCGCATCGCTTTTCCTGGCCTGCTCCTTGGCTCAGGCAAGTTCCGCCCGAAGGTTCTCCATGGCAGCGGCACCATCTGCATCAAGCACATACGTTGTAAGGTAGGGGCATCAAGCTCCTCTTACCAGGTGTCTTCGAAGAAATTGTATACCTTGTGCCTCGTCAAGCCGCTTGTTGACAAGCGCGATGTCGGCATCTGCCACGTCAAGTTGCCGCTTTAGCTCGGCAAATTCATCAGTCCGGCCAGCCACCAGACACTTCGCCACCTACATAGGAAAGGCGCAATATTAAACCTGAGATTATGATCCTCGGCGCGCCGTCCTTTTTGACAACGCACCGAGTCTCAGGGGCTACTATCTATACAGGGCGCATCTTATATATGCGGATCTGTCAAAAGGTACATCGTTTCACGTACCTCAAAACCTGTCAGTAAACTCTTGACGGCCTCGTACAACCCGCTCTCCGCGGATAAAATCCTTCTAATCATCGTATCCATCAACGCACGGTGTTCTTCTGAGATAGACGCTCGCCCGAGCAGATCCTTCAGCTCCTCCGACCGTGCACCGGACGGTGCCGGACTCGTCCTATGGCCTTCTTAGAAGGCCGGACACGGAGGGCCTTGGGGGGCCATACGACTGCCTTCCGGCCCTGCCGGATTAGGAGAAACCCTCCGTGACGACACCTCAGGGTCGCCCGCCTCGCAAGGCGGTACGGCAGGGGGAGGCGTTCCGCTCTCCATCATTTCCGGACGAAGATCCCCTGAAGATGAGCTCTACTGAGAAGGGCGGAGATCCGAACTACAAGGTAAAATTTCGGTTATCTTCCTCAGAAATAGAATGGGGATACCTCTCATTTTAAAACCCCCCTCTTTACTTAAGGCTCAGTGGAGAGCTGATCCCCTTGGGGACGCGATGCGACCGAGGCACCTCCCGGCGCTGGACCCTCTGACAAAGATTTCTTCCCCCGCTTTGAGGCCATAGCCTCCGGGTCTTCAGAGGCGGTCCTCTTCTTCCCCTGGTTAGAGGAATTCTCGATTCCTCCTTTCCCGACAGCCTCCTTCGGGGAGGCGGTAGCTTCCTTGTTCCCCTCTTCGCCTTCTTCCAAAGGCGCAACCTCCAGCATCCTGGTTAACACGGGATCCGGCGTAGTCTCAGGGAGTGGGGCCGGACACCTGATTAGCTTTGCTTTCGCTATCCACTCCTGTTTAAGGGACAACTCTTTTAAGGGCAATTTTGTGATAAATATACGGATAACGTGTCCGGGTACATGGCTACTTACTTGAGTATTCGGGCGATTGCAGCTCAGACCTGCGTCCTCAGACGAGTCCGAACACATTGCTTGTGATCCAAGAACAATTTGTACATCTCCATGGGCGTCGCGCCCACAAAATGTTGGAGGGCTCGTGGTCCTTCCGGATTAAATTCCCACAAACGGAGGGGGCGGTGTTTGCAGGGCAGGATGCGGCGAATCAACATAACCTGCGTCACTACGGCCAGATTGATATCTCTTTCTAGGAGATCTCGAATGCGGCCCTGCAACAAGGGCACGTCCTTGGACGGCCCCCAGTTAAGCCCTTTATTGACCCATGATGCTAGCTGTGGTGGGGGACCCGAGCGAAAGGCAGGTGGCACCACCCATTTGGTGCCCCTGGGAGCTGTGATATAAAACCACTCTTGTTGCCACGAGCCGAACTCCTCTTGAAAAGAGCCCTCGGGCCATGGAGCGTCGGCAATCTTGCTTATAACAGCACCTCCGCACTCCGCGTGCTGCCCCTCGATCATCTTCGGCTCTACTTTGAAGGTTTTGAGCCACAATCCGAAGTGAGGAGTAATATGGAGGAAGGCCTCGCACACGACAATGAACGATGAGATATGGGGGATGGACTCCGAAGCTAAGTCGTGAAATTCCAGCCCGTAGTAACACATGAGCCCCCTCACGAAGGGGCCAATCAGGAAACCTAGCCCCCGAAGGAAGTGAGACGCGAACACCACACTCTCACCGGGCTTGGGAGTGGGAATGACCTGCCCTTGAGCAGGCAGCCTATGCAAGATTACGCCGGTTAGATACCTAGCGTCTCTTAACTTTAACACGTCTTATTCCGTAACGGAGGAAGGCATCCACCGGCCTTGAAGGTCGGAGCCGGACATCATCGGAAGTGCGAAGCGCCTGAATCTGAAGCTTTGGGTGTTGGAACTCAAGGTAAGAGGCGGATTTGATTGAGATTGAAAGAAAGGAGTCGAGCCTTGGTCTCTTTGTAAAGAGGTTGAATACCAAGAGCCCTCCCCGTGACCATTCGGGACTCGCCTTCGATTGAGGTGACATACCAACATGCACGATTGGGTTACCCACGCCCGTATTCATGAGAATCCCGGAATAAGGGGACACGATCTCTGCTTTGACAAGACGTGCCAAGGAAACCGCCTCGCTAAATGCGCTGAGGTGGGACCGTAAAACAATTCGAATAAAGGCTTGGCCGTGGCGTGATGTCACGCTGCGGAATATGTCAGCAGATTAGATTTCTACAAATATTATTCTCTCTACGGTGGTATGTGGAACTTATTTTGCAGAGCCGGACACTATCCTTGTGTTCAAAATCTTCTATGAAGTATTCGGAGGAGGAACCCGCCTTGCAATGCCGAAGACAATCTGCGCACCGGACTCGTCGTAATTGAAGCCTGGTTCAGGGGCTACTGAGGGAGTCCCTGATTAGGGGGTGTCCAGATGACCGGACTATAACCTTTGGCCGGACTCCTGGACTATGAAGATACAAGATTGAAGACTTCGTCCCGTGTCCGGATGGGACATTCCTTGGCGTGGAAGGCAAGTTTGGCGATACAGATATGTAGATCTCCTCCCATTGTAACCGACTCTGTGTAACCCTAGCCCTCTCCGGTGTCTATATAAACCGGAGGGTTTTAGTCCGTAGGATGAACAACAATCATACCATAGGCTAGCTTCTAGGGTTTAGCCTCTCTGATCTCGTGGTAGATATACTCTTGTACTACCCATATCATCAATATTAATCAAGCAGGAGTAGGGTTTTACCTCCATCGAGAGGGCCCGAACCTGGGTAAAAACATCATGTCCCTTGTCTCCTGTTACCATCCGCCTAGATGCACAGTTCGGGACCCCCTACCCGAGATCCGCCGGTTTTCACACCGACAATGGGCATCTCCCTAGACCATTGATTAGCCGCGTCAATGTGAGACATTCACCTTTTTTGTCTTCTCCACATAACCCCCATCATCATACTCTATTCCACCCATAGTGCTATATCCATGGCTCACACTCATATATTGCGTGAAAGTTGAAAAAGTTTGAAAATTATAAAGTTGAAACAATTTCTTGGCTGAAACCGGGGTTGTGCATGATGAGAGCATTCTTGTGTGACGAAAATGGAGCATGACCAAACTATATGATTTTGTAGGGATGAACTTTCTTTGGCCATGTTATTTTAAGAAGACATAATTGCTTAGCCAGTATGCT
The DNA here is from genome assembly GCF_002162155.2 of Triticum dicoccoides. Taxonomy (NCBI): domain Eukaryota; kingdom Viridiplantae; phylum Streptophyta; class Magnoliopsida; order Poales; family Poaceae; genus Triticum; species Triticum dicoccoides. The sequence goes on from NC_041387.1 coordinate 52,069,193, forward strand.
TGAAGTATTATTATTTTTATGTCAATATTAAACTTTTATCTTGAATCTTTCGGATCTGAATATTCATGCCACAATAAAGATAATTACATTGAAGACTATGCTAGGAAGCATTCCACATAAAAAATTCTGTTTTTATCATTTACCTACTCGAGGACGAGCAGGAATTAAGCTAGGGGATGCTTGATACAGTCTCCAACACATCTATAATTTTTGATTGTTCCATGCTATTATATATTCTGTTTTGGATGTTTAATGGGATTTATTATACACTTTTATATTATTTTTGGGACTAACATACTAACCCAAGGCCCAGTGCAAATTGCTGCCTTTTGCCTATTTCAGTGTTTCACAGAAAAAGAATATCAAACGGAGTCCAAACGGAATGAAACCTTCGGGAGCGTGATTTTTGGAACAAACATGATCCGGAGGACTTGGAGTGGACGTCAAGAAAGAAGAAAGGAGGCCACGAGGCAGGGAGGCACGCCCTCCCCCCTTGTGGGCCCCTCATAGCTCCACCGACCTACTTCTTCGTCCTATATATACTCATATACCCCGAAAACATCCGAGAGCATGACGAAACCCTATTTCCACTGCCGCAACCTTCTCTACCCTTGAGATCCCATCTTGGGGCCTTTTCCGGTGCTCCGCCAGAGGGGGCATTGATCAGGGAGGGCTTCTACATCAACACCATAACCTCTTCGATGATGTGTGAGTAGTTTACCTCAGACCTTCGGGTCCATAGTTATTAGCTAGATGGCTTCTTCTCTCTCTTTGGATCTCAATACAAACTTCTCCTCGATCTTCTTGGAGATCTATTCGATGTAACTCTTTTTGCAGTGTGTTTGTCGAGATCCGATGAATTGTGGGTTTATGATCAATATTATCTATGAACAATATTTGAATCTCCTCTGAATTATTTTATGTATGATTTGTTATCTTTGGAAGTCTCTTCGAATTATCAGTTTGGTTTGGCCTACTAGATTGATCATTCTTGCAATGGGATAAGTGCTTAGCTTTGGGTTCAATCATGCGGTGCTCGATCCTAGTGACAGAAGGGGAAACGGCACGTATTGTATTGTTGCCATCGAGGATAAAGATGGGGTTTATATCATATTGTTTGAGTTTATCCCTCTACATCATGTCATCTTGCCTAATGCGTTACTCTATTCTTATGAACTTAATACTATAGATGCATGCTGGATAGCGGTCGATGTGTGGAGTAATAGTAGTAGATGCAGGCATGAGTCGGTCTACTTGTCGCGGACGTGATGACTATATACATGATCATTCCTAGATATTCTCATAACTATGCACTTTTCTATCAATTGCTCGACAGTAATTTGTTCACCCACCGTAATACTTATGCTCTCGAGAGAAGCCACTAGTGAAACCTATGGCCCCCGGGTCAATTTTCCATCATATTCATCTCCCAACAACTAGCTATTTCTGTCGCCGTTTATTTTGCTTTCTTTACTTTTAGTCTTTATCATAAAAATACCAAAAATATTATCTTATCATCTCTATCAGATCTCACTTTTGCAAGTGGACGTGAAGGGATTGACAACCCCTTTATCGTGTTGGTTGCAAGGTTCTTATTTGTTTGTGTAGGTACGAGGGACTTGCGTGTGGTCTCCTACTGGATTGATTCCTTGGTTCTCAAAAACCGAGGGAAATACTTACGCTACTTTACTGCATCACCCTTTCCTCTTCAAGGGAAAACCAACGCAGTGCTCAAGAGGTAGCAAGAAGGATTTCTAGCGCCGTTGCCGGGGAGTCTACACACAAGTCAAGACATGCCAAGTACCCATCACAAACTCTTATCCCTCGCATTACATTATTTGCCATTTGCCTCTCGTTTTCCTCTCCCCCACTTCACCCTTGCCGTTTTATTCGCCCTCTTTTTCCGTTCGCCTCTTTTTCGCTTGCTTCTTGTTTGCTTGTGTGTTGGATTGCTTGCTTGTCACGATGGCTCAAGACAATACTAAATTGTGTGACAACAATAATTTTCTTAGCACTCCGATTGCTCCTCTTACCGATGCTGAATCTTGCGAAAATAATGTTGCTTTGTTGAATCTTGTCATGAAAGATCAATTACCCGGCCTTCCTAGTGAAGATGCCGCTACCCATCTAAATAGCTTTGTTGATTTGTGTGATATGCAAAACAAGAAAGATGTGGACAATAATATTGTTAAATTGGAGCTATTTCCATTTTTACTTAGAGATCGCGCTAAAACTTGGTTTTCGTCTTTGCCTAAAAATAGTATTGATTCTTGGAATAAGTGCAAAGATGCTTTTATCTCTAAGTTTTTTCCTCCCTCTAAGTTCATCTCTCTTAGAAACGATATTATGAATTTTAAGCAACTTGATCATGAACATGTTGCACAAGCTTGGGAGAGGATGAAATTAATGATACATAATTGCCTACACATGGTTTGAATCTTTGGATGATTATACAAAACTTTTATGCCGGATTAAATTTTGCTTCTAGAAATCTTTTAGATTCGGCCGCGGGAGGCACTTTTATGGAAATCACTTTAGGGGAAGCTACTAAACTCCTAGATAATATTATGGTTAATTGTTGTCAATGGCAAACCGAAAGATCTACTAGGAAAAAGGTTCACGCTATAGAAGAGATTAATGTTTTGAGTGGAAAGATGGATGAACTTATGAAATTGTTTGCTAATAAGAGTGTTTCTTCTGATCCTAATGATATGCCTTTGTCTACTTTGATTGAGAATAGTAATGATTCTATGGATGTGAATATTGTTGGTAGGAATAATTTTGGTAACAACGCGTATAGAGGAAACTTTCATCCTAGGCCGTTCCCTAATAATTCCTCTAATAATTATGGTAATTCCTACAACAATTCTTATGGAAATTTTAATAATTTGCCCTCTGATTTCGAGACTAGTGTTAAAGAGTTTACGAATTCACATAAGAATTTCAATGCTTTGCTTGAAGAAAAATTACTTAAGGTTGATGAATTGGCTAGGAACGTGGATAGAATTTCTCTTGATGTTGATTCTTTGAAGCTTAGATCTATTCCACCTAAGCATGATATCAATGAGTCTCTCAAATCCATGAGAATTTCCATTGATGAGTGTAAAGAAAGAACCACTAGGATGCGTGCTAAGAAAGATTGCTTTGTAAAAGTGTGTTCTTCTAATTTTTATGAGAATAAAGATGAAGATCTAAAAGTTATTGATGTGTCTCCTATTAAATCTTTGTTTTTCAATATGAATCTTGATAATGATGGGACTGGAGATGAGTAAACTTTAGTTAAAAGGCGTCCCGATGATTCAAAGTTTTTAGATCTTGATGCAAAAACTGGTAAAAGTTGGATCGAAGAGGTGAAAACTTTAGATAGTAATGAACCCACTTTGGATTTCAAGGAATTTAATTATGATAATTGCTCTTTAATAGATTGTATTTCCTTGTTGCAATCCGTGCTAAATTCTTCGCATGCTTATAGTCAAAATAAAGCTTTTACTAAACATATCGTTGATGCTTTAATGCAATCTTAGGAAGAAAAGCTTGAATTAGAAGTTTCTATACCTAGAAAAATTTATGATGAGTGGGAACCTACTATTAAAATTAAAATTAAAGATCATGAATGCTATGATTTGTGTGATTTGGGTGCTAGTGTTTCCACGATTCCAAAAACTTTGTGTGATTTACTAGGTTTCCGTGAATTTGATTATTGTTCTTTAAACTTACACCTTGCGGATTCCACCATTAAGGAACCTATGAGAAGAATTAATGATGTTCTTATTGTTGCAAATAGGAACTATGTGCCCGTAAATTTCATTGTTCTTGATATAGATGGGAATCCTTCATGTTCTATTATTCTTGGTAGACCTTTCCTTAGAACGATTGGTGCAATTATTGATATGAAGGTAGGGAATATTAGATTCCAATTTCCGTTAAGGAAAGGCATGGAACACTTCCCTAGAAAGAAAATTAAATTACCTTATGAATCTATTATAAGAGCCACTTATGGATTGCATACCAAAGATGATAATATGTAGATCTATCCTTGCTTTTATGCCTAGCTAGGGGCGTTAAACGATAGCGCTTGTTGGGAGGCAATCCAATTTTATTTTATTTTCTTGATTTTTGGTTCTGTTTAGTAATAAATATTTGATCTAGCCTCTGGTTAGATGTGATTCTATGTTTTAATTAGTGTTTGTGCCAAGTAGAACCTTTAGGATAACCTACGGTGATAGTTAATTTGATCTTGCTAAAATTTAGAAACTTTTGTGCGCACGAGATTAGTTTTCATAAATCATAGAAACGTGCTTTTCAGTTGATTAGTTTTGCAGAAGATTAACAAACAAATTATCTAGGGCGTCCTAATTGATCCGAATTTTTTGAGTTACAGAAGTTTGCGTTAGATACAGATTACTACAGACTGTTCTGTTTTTGACAGATTCTGTTTTTCATGTGTTGTTTGCTTATTTTGATGAATCTATGGCTAGTAATGGAGCTTATGAACCGTAGAGAAGTTGGAATAAAGTTGGTTTAACACCAATATAAATAAATAATGAGTTCATTACAGTACCTTAAAGTGGTGGTTTGTTTTATTTCGCTAACGGAGCTCACTAGATTTTCTGTTAAGTTTTGTGTTATGAAGTTTTCAAGTTTTGGGTAAAGATTTGATGGATTATGGAATAAGGAGTGGCAAGAGACTAAGCTTGGGGATGCCCAAGGCAACCCAAGGTAAAATCCAAGTACAACCAAAAGCCTAAGCTTGGGGATGACCCGGAAGGCATCCCCTCTTTCGTCTTCGTCCATCGGTAACTTTACTTGATGCTATATTTTTATTGACCACATGATATGTGTTTTGCTTGGAGCGTCTTGTATGATTTGAGTCTTTGCTTTTTAGTTTGCTACAATCATCCTTGCTGTACACACCTTTTGAGAGAGACACACATGAATCGTAATTTATTAGAATACTCTATGTGCTTCACTTATATCTTTTGAGCTATATAGTTTCTCTCTAGTGCTTCACTTATATCTTTTGGAGCACGGTGGTTGTTTTATTTTATAGAAACTATTGATCTCTCATGCTTCACTTATATTATTTTGAGAGTTCCTTAGAACATCATGGTAATTTTCTTGGTTTATAAAATTAGTCCTAATATGATAGGCATCCAAGATTGGTATAATAAAAACTTTCATATAAAGTGCATTGAATGCTATGAGAAGTTTGATACTTGATGATTGTTTTGAGATATGAAGATGGTGATATTAAAGTTGTGCTAGTTGAGTTGTTGTGAATTTGAGAAATACTTGTGTTGAAGTTTGCAGGTCCCATAGCATGCACGTATGGTAACCGTTGTGTAACATATTTGAAACATGAGGTGTTCTTTGAGTGTCATCCTTTGTGTGGAGGTTGGGATTGCGCGATGGTTAACTCCTACCGACCCTTCCCCTAGGAGCATGAGTGTAGACTACCTCCTTGTGTTTTGAGTCTGCATAGCTCTTCTGTCTAGACTGGGCTACCTTTAGTCTGTCTCGAATCAGCTTAACCTTTTCTTCCGACTCTTTAATCAAATCCGGTCCAAACAACTAACGGTCTCCAACTTTATCCCACATCAACGGTGTTCTGCACCTTCATCCATACAAGGCTTCGAAAGGTGCCATCTTCAAACTGGTCTGGTAGCAATTGTTCTATGAGGATTCCGCGTAGGGTAAATTGTCATCCCAACTTGATCGATAATCTAGCGCACAAGCTCTCAACATGTCCTCCAGAATCTGATTGACTCTCTCGGTCTGTCCATCTATCTGCGGATGAAAAGCTGTACTGAACTCCAGCCTGGTACCCAAAGTCTGGTGCAGCTGGTGCCAAAACTTTGACATAAACTGTGTTCCTCTATCTAATACGATTGTCCTCGGAACTCCGTGCAGACATACGATCCTGGTCATATATATCTTGGCCAACTTTGCGCTTGTATAGGTGGTCTTTACTAGGATAAAGTGAGCTACTTTAGTCAAGCGATCCACTACTACCCAGATAGAATTATATCCCGATCGGGTCCTGGGTAATCCGGTGATAAAATCCATGCCAAGCTTGTCCCACTTCCATTCGGGTATTGACATAGGCTGCAGTAATCCTTCTGGCTTCTGATGTTCTGCCTTCACTCTCTGACATACATCACATACGGCTACATACTCGGCAATATCATTCTTCATTCTAGTCCACCAGAAACGCTCCTTCAAATCCAAATACATCTTGGTGTTTCCGGGGTGTATCTAGTATGGCGAGTCATGAGCTTCCTATAGTATCAACTTCCTGATCTCGGCATTATTGGGCACATATACACGGTCCTCAAACCACAGGGTGTCGTGCTCATCCTCACGAAAACCTTTGGCTTTTCCTTCACTCATATTCTCCTTTATCTCAGCAATTTCTTTGTCATCCTTCTGAGCTTCTCGAATCTTTCACAATAACACTGACTGAACCTCCAACGCTGCAACAAAACCTCTAGGGACTATCTCCAAACGAAGCTCCCTGAGATCCTCAGCTAACTACTTTGGTAATCCTCCGCTTACGAGGGTATTGGCAATAACTCTTCCGGCTCAAAGCGTCTGCTATGACATTGGCCTTGCCTGGATGATAATGCAACTTCATATCGTAATCCTTTATGAGTTCCAACCATCTCCTTTGCCTGAGGTTCAGCTCCTTCTGTGTGAAAATGTACTTCAAACTCTTATGATCCGTGTACACATCACAACGGTTTCCAATAAGAAAATGTCTCCAGGTCTTGAGTGCATGCACTACAGCTGCTAACTCCAAATCATGCGTAGCATAATTCAACTCATGCGGTCGAAGCTGACGTGAGGCATATGAAACAACTCTTACGTCTTGCATAAGTACTCCTCCAAGTCCTAAACGAGATGCGTCGCAATACACTTGGAAATCCTTACGTATATCCGGAAGAATCAACACTGGGGCTGTAACCGAACTTCTTCAACTCCTAAAAACTTGTTTCACATTCTTCAGTCCAATGGAACTTGGTGTCCTTCTTCAACAACGCCGCCATAGGCTTCACAATCTTGGAAAAATTCTCAATGAATCTTTGATAGTATCCCGCGAGTCCAAGAAAACTGCGGATCTCTCCAACTAAGGTGGGTGCCAACCACTCAGTGACTGACTAAACCTTAGTAGGATCCACTGCTATACCTTCCCCTGCTATAACATATCCAAGAAATCCAACTTCCTTCAACAAAAACTCACATTTGCTGAATTTTGCATACAACTGATGTTCTCTGAGCTTCTCCAGAACCAATTGCAAATGCTCTTTGTGTTCTTCTTCATTCTTCGAGTACACCAAAATATCATCAACACTACAAAAAAAGACACATCCATCACATTTTCGGCCAAATGAATTTTTTTCTGTCATACTTATGACACTTCTATGACGATAATTGTGACAAAACCCGGTATCATCATAGATGTGGTGGGCTCCTACTTCTATGACAAAAAATCATGACAGAAAATGGGCTTTTCGTCCTGGGCGGGCCGGAGACGCAGCTACATGACATTCTTTGGGCCGTCCATGAGGGGAAAAACCGTGGTAGATGCGAGTGCGATGAAAATTTTGGCGAGTTCCTGGTTACGGTGGGTGGTCAGGGGCCAAGAGATGCGCGTTTCTCTTGTACACGTACGCGCATGTGTGCGAGGCGTTGGCTGTAACTGAACCTGAGTGAGGCGTTGGGCTCTAACTGAACCCGAGCGATTGCACTGCAGGCTACGTGTTACTGAACCCGAGCGATCGATCGATGGCTGTTAACTGAACCCGATCGAGCGATTCCTTCGCTACTACTGCTAACTGAAGCCAATCGATGCTGCCTCTGGATGAATAGTGAGTGTTGCG
>NC_041387.1:52077465-52174782 GCF_002162155.2 Triticum dicoccoides
GGTGGGGGTGGATGAAAAGGACACCATGGTGTTGCCTCTGGATGAACAGGACCCCGATCGATCGAGCCGGTTGGGGCTGGATGAACAGGACCCCGTGGAGGGCTGGATGAACAGGACCCCGTGGAGGGCTGGATGAACAGGACGACTTCGTGGAGGGCTGGATGAACAGTAGACGGTGGAGGGGTGGATGAACAGTAGCCCGTGGAGGGGTGGTTGAACAAGAGTCCGTGGAGAGGGGGTGGTTGAACAGTAGCTGGTGGAGTAGCGCGCGGTGGAGGCTAGATGAGAAGTCGCAGGTGGAGGCTGGAGGAGGTCGACGGTGGATGAACAGTAGCTCGTGGAGGCTGGAGGAGGTCGACGATGGAGATTCATAGTATCCCGTGGAGTCCCTTGCGGTACGCCACACCCCTCCCGATGAACAAGACGCCCGTTTCGACCGTAGCGCTCCAACACAAGTCCGTTTCGTCCGTTTTGCGGTACGCCACACCCCTCCCGATCAACAGGACCCCGTTTCGATCGTAGGAGGTCCAACACAAGTCTGTTTCCTCCGTTTTGCGGTACGCCAGACCCCTCCTGATGAACAGGATCCCATTTTGAACGTGGCCGGTCGAACACAAGGTCGTTTCCTCCGTTCTGTGGTACGCCAGGCCTCGTTTCCATCGCCTATTCCATCCAAGCCCTCCTGATGAACACGATGATGCATTCTGTTCCGACCCAGCCGGTTGGCTCCCCATGAACACACGATGACGCTGTTTCTCCGTTCTGACCCAGCCATGTACACGAGCCCTGGCCGTACGTATGCATGAGGAGGTGTTTGAGACCCCGCCCGTATGTACGTACGTGGCCGTATTTTCTTTCTTGCACACTGGCCGCTGTACGTATGTGTACATGCTACGTGCGCGCCTCTACTACGACACGTGCGCGCCTCTACATCCACCAGTATGTACATACACATTCCAGAACAAAATGACAACGCTACGTGCGCTTCGACCAGGTTGGTCTCGACTGTCAGGCACTTCCTTGCGTGCGAAGATGTAGCTGGTGGGTCCCAGCAGTCAGGGGGGCGAATCATTTTTTTTCCCGAACGCACTTCCTTGCATGCAAAGATGTAGCTGGTGGGTCCCAGTAGTTAGGGGGGAAACATTTTTTTCGTGAAATACAGTGGCCCGTCCGGTGGGTCCCTGCTATCAGGTGGAGGTATCATTATTTTCCGCGTAATAAGGAGGCACTTCCTTGCTGGGGCCGTGGACCCAGCTGTCAGCCTCTCCACGTACAATCTACGTCCGATGGAAGTCGTTCCTTGATCATGTTGACCACGCCGCGCGGAGAGCACCACGGCGGTGGACGACGGCGAGGCCTAGGAAGGGGACGACACGGAGCCGGGGAAGACGCGGCAGTGGATGCCCATGAGGAGAGGAGTACGAGGGTTCATTGGTTCGACTGCGGTGTGAGGCTGCCGTCGCCGCAGAATAATAGGGGGTATGGGTGAGTAGAGGGATGGACTGGCCAGCGTGGGAGTAGTATGGGGGCGGTGAGGCCTCTGCGGCAGCACAACCATCCACGGGAGGCAGGAGCAGGCAGCACGACCAGCGCTACTTTGGGCGGCTGGAGCAAGAAGACCATAGGTTGAAGAAGCACTATGGCCGTTGGATGGACATCATACGGTGTGTGGAGTATTGACTAAGTTGACAAAGCCCTCCGTCCCCATCAACTTAGTAGGCCCACAAGTCAGCCACCCACTATGGTGGGTCCCAGCTAGCAGGGAGGAATTCATTTTTTTTGTGTGTAATAAGGAGACACTTCCTTGCGTGCGAAGATATAGCTGGTGAGTCTGACCTGTCAGCGGGGGAACGTTTTTCTCACGAAATACAGAGGCCCTTCCGGTGGGTCCCATATGTCAGCTGGAGGGATCATTATTTTGCGCATAATAAGGAGGCATTTCCTTGTGTGCGACCGTGGACCCAGCTGTCAGCCTCTCCACGTACAGTCCACGTCCGATGGAAGTCGTTCCATGACCACGTTGAGCATGCCACGCCGAGAGCACCAGGGCGGTGGATGACGGCGGGGCCTAGGAACGGGACGATGCGGAGCCGGTGAAGACGCGACAGTGGATGCCCACACCGAGAGGAGTACGAGGGTTCACTGGTTCGGCTGTGGTGTGAGGCTGTCGTCGCTGCAGGGCCTGGCTAGCGGTGGGAGTAGTAGGGGGCGTTGAGGCCTCAACGGCAGCACAACCGGCCACTGGAGGCAAGAGCAGGTGGTCTCGCCGGCGCTAGTTTCGGCGGTTGGTGCAAGAAGAGCATCACTTGAAGAAGCAGCAGGACCATTCGATTCAAATCCAATGGTTACTGCTGCTACAATCATTTGTTGACTAAGTTGACAAGCTCTGCGTACGCATCAACTTAGTAGGCCCACAGGACAGCCTCCCAACCGGTGCACCCCAGATGTCAGTGGGAGGAATCATTTTTTTCGCGTAAAAAGGAGGCAGTTGATTGCATGCGGCCAGACCAGCGGAGGGAGTAGGGTGGGCCGAGGAAGCCTGCGCGGCATCACAACGGGCCACAAGAGGAGGGAGCAGGCAGTCCCGCCGGCGCTAGTTTAGGCCGCTGGAGCAGGAAGATCAGAGATTGAAGAAGCACGTCGGCCGTTGGATGGACATCCAACAGTCACTGCTGCTAGAATCGTGTGTTGACTGACAAAGCCTTGCGTAAACAAGTCAGCCTCGAAATCTGTGGCATGTACAGCCCATTTGCTATTATTTTTATAATTTTTACTCATTTCTAATTCATATGGAATTTATTGTAGCCCATTTTCCATTTTTAGTATTGTTGCTGATGACCCACAAGTGTAGGGGATCTATCATAGTCCTTTCGATAAGTAAGAGTGTCGAACCCAACGAGGAGCAGAAGGAAATGATAAGCGGTTTTTAGTAAGGTTTTCTCTGCAAGCACTGAAATAGTAGGTGATAGATAGTTTTGTGATAAGATAAATAGTAATGGGCAAAAAGTAAATAAAGTAAATAAAGTGCAGCAAGGTGGCCCAATCCTTTATGTAGCAAAGGATAAGCCTGGACAAATTCTAATAATGAAGAAGGAGCTCCCGAGGACACATTGGGAATTATCGTCAAGCTAGTTTTCATCACGTTCATAAGATTCGCGTTCGGTACTTTGATAATTTGATATGTGGGTGGACCGACACTTGGGTACTGCCCTAACTTGGACAAGCATCCCACTTATGATTAACCCCTATTGCAAGCATCCGCAACTACAAAAAGGAGTATTAAGGTAAACCTAACCACAACATTAAACATATGGGTCCATATCAACCCCTAACGAAGCAACGCACAAACTAGGGTTTAAGCTTCTGTCACTCTAGCAACCCATCATCTACTTATTACTTCCCTATGCCTTCCTCTAGGCCCAAATAATGGTGAAGTGTCATGTAGTCGACGTTCACATAACACCACTAGAGGAAAGACGACATACATCTCATCAAAATATCGAACGAATACCAAATTCACATGACTACTAATAGCAAGACTTCACCCAAGTCCTCGGGAACAAACGTAACTACTCACAAAGCATATTCATGTTCATAATCTGAGGAGTAATAATATGCATAAAGGATCTGAACATATGATCTTCCACCAAGTAAACCAATTAGCATCAACTACAAGGAGTAATCAACACTACTAGCAACCCACAGGTACCAATTTGTGGTTTTGATACAAGATTGGATACAAGAGATGAACTAGGGTTTTGAGAGGAGATGGTGCTGGTGAAGATGTTGATGGATATTGACCCCCTCCCGATGAGAGGGTCGTTGGTGATGACGTTGGTGATGATTTCCCCCTCCCGGATGGAAGTGTCCTCGGCAGAACAGCTCCGCCAGAGCCCTAGATTGATTCCGCCAAGGTTCTGCCTCGTGGCGGCGGAGTTTCGTCCCGTAAGCTTGCCCCCGATTTTTTCCAGGGTAAGTGTGATGATATAGCAGAAGATGGACGCCGGAGGCCCAGGAGATAGGGGGCCGTGCCCTATAGGGGGGGGCACCCCCTGTCTCCTAGACAGGGTATGGGCCCCCTGGCCTATTTCTTTCGCTCATAAATTCTTAATAAATCCAAAAAGTTGTTTCATGGAGTTTTAGGACTTTTGGAGTTGTGCAGAATAGGTTTCCAACGTTTGCTCCTTTTCCATCCAGAATTCCAGCTTTCGGCATTCCCCCTCTTCATGGTGAACCTTGTAAAATAAGAGAGAATAGCCATAAGTATTGAGATATAATGTGTAATGACAGCCCATAATGCAATAAATATTGATATAAAAGCATGATGCAAAATGGACATATCAACTCCCCCAAGCTTAGACCTCGCTTGTCCTCAAGCGGAAGCCGAAATCGAAAAATATGTCCACATGTTTAGAGATAGAGGTGTCGATAAAAATAAAATACGGACATGTGGGCATCATGATCATTCTAATAACAGTAACATATATAGATTTTGTCATATGATTTCCTATGCTCAAGTAATAAGCAATTCACAATGTCAAGTATGGTTCACAAACTTCATTGGGAACTAACAAACTATAATCTCAGTCATTGAAGCAATTGCAATTTATCGTAACATCAAAAAGAGTCAATAATAAAGCTTTTCAACAAGCTCACACACTCAACTATCTCGTAGTCTCCCATAATTGCTAACACTCACGCAATACTGGTGGTTATAGAGTTTCAGCCGGACACTGAGAAAGACAGGGGCTTATTGTGTTGCCTCCCGACGTATTCACCTTTAGGTGATGTCAACAATAATAGCCTATGCCAACTTACATCCAATTGGATATATGTATCATGATCTTTCAAACACGAGGAGCTTGCCAAAGGATAAAATGAAAAAGGGGAAAGGTGAGGATCACCTTGACTCAAGCATAAAGTAAAAACATAAAGTAAAAGACAGGCCCTTCGCAGAGGGAAGCAGAGGTTGTCATGCGCATTTAGGGAAGGTCAATGACAATATACTTTAACTGATATGTCGGAAAACATAAACCATTACGTTGTCTTCCTTGTCCAACATCAACTCTTTTAGCATGTCATACTTAATGAGTGATTCACAATCATAAAAGATGTCCAAGATAATATATCTATATGTGAACCCCTCTTTCCTTATCACTTCCTATTAATTGCAACGATGACCAAGGCTACGTTCATCAACTCTCAACAATTTTTATGCCTTATACTTCTATGTGTGAAGTTATCACTACCCATAAGATCAATATGAACTCTTTTGTTCTTTCTACTTTGTCAAGATCATAGCAACATAGCAAAGCCCTTGACTCAACACTAATCTTTATTATAGATAGCACATAGACTCGCTTACATAAAGAGATCACAAAGCAAAACTCAAAACTACTTGATATCAAAACTTCAATCTACTAGATCAAGATACTACTAAAAGGATCGAACTAAATAAAGCGGTAGAGATAGGAGTGTGATGGTGATACGATACTGGGGCACCTCCCCCAAGCTTGGCAGTTGCCAAGGGGAGTGCCCATACCCATGTGATTATTTCCTCGGAGGTGGTGAAGTGGGAATTGTGGATGATGTAGGCTAATCGCACATCGAGCGTAAAAGATCCTCCAACTTGCGGATAATGCCCTTGAGCCCAGCAATATGATCCTTCAACTAAATATTCTCCTGTGTGAGATACTTGTTCTGTATGCGGGCTAACTCAATCATCTTGAAAGCTTCAATCTCTGTTGGAGTGAAAAGGTTAGTAAAGGTTGAGGGATGTCTTCTTCTTTCACCACCGGAGCTTGAACCTCCATGGCCTTCTTGATCCCTTCATCCTTGTTGATCTCTTCTGGTTCCTCTCTTTTCAACTCTATCTTCAAAAGCCAAGCATCCTTGTCTTCGTTGTTGGAGGAGGGAGAAGTCATGGTGCTCTAAATCTGCAACGGAAACAGCTCGAAACGAAAACAGAAGATATTTGCGTGATACGGTGGTCAAAACTTTCAGGAGTATATATAATGAATTTTTACCGACCAAAATACGTAACATACAAGAAAACAGAGTCCGGGAGGCACTCGAGGTGCTCATGAGATAGGAGGGCGCGCCCTACAGGGGGTCCTCCTCTCTCGTGGGAGCCTCGTGTCCCTTTCGGACTACTTCTTTCTTCCTAAAATTCTTAAATAATCCAAAACTGATAAAAATTGCCATTAGAGTTGTTTTGGAGTCGGTTTATTTACTGTACCACGTACCTATGCCTTTTCGGAGTCTGGAACATTCTGGAAATTGTCTCTTATGTATTCCTCGGGGGTTATGGTTTCAATAATATTAGTTTCAATATTGATAGGATTACCTGAAATATAATGTTTAATTCTTTGACCGTTAACCACCCTCGGATTTGTGCCTTCGAAGTTGTTGATTTTTATAGCACAAGAACGATAGACCTCCTCGATAACGTAGGGACCTTCCCGTTTTGAGAGAAGTTTTCCTGCAAAAAATCTTAAACGAGAGTTGAATAATAACACATAATCTCCTACGTTAAACTCACGCTTTTGTATCCTCTTATCATGCCAGCGTTTGACTTTTTCTTTGAAAAGCTTGGCATTCTCATATGCTTTGGTTCTCCATTCATCAAGTGAGCTAATATCAAACAACCTCTTCTCACCGGCAAGTTTGATGTCATAATTGAGCTCTTTAATAGCCCAATATGCTTTATGTTCCAGTTCAAGAGGTAAGTGACATGCTTTTCCATAAACCATCTTATATGGAGACATACCCATAGGATTTTTGTATGCAGTTCTATAGGCCCATGCATCATCAAGTTTTTTGGACCAATTCTTTCTAGATCTATTCACGGTCTTTTGCAAAATTAATTTGAGCTCTCTATTTCTCAACTCTACTTGACCACTAGACTGCGGGTGATAAGGAGATGCGATTCTATGATTGACATCATACTTAGCGAGCATCTTACGAAAAGCACCATGAATAAAGTGTGAACCACCATCAGTCATAAGATATCTAGGGACTCCAAACCTCGGAAAAATAACTTCTTTAAGCATTTTAATAGAAGTGTTATGATCAGCACTACTAGTTGGAATAGCTTCTACCCACTTAGTAACGTAATCAACAGCAACTAAAATATGTGTATAACCATTGGAGGCAGGAAAAGGTCCCATATAATCAAAGCCCCAAACATCAAACGGTTCAATAACAAGAGAATAATTCATAGGCATTTCTTGACGTCTACTAATGTTACCTATTCTTTGACATTCATCACAAGATAAGACAAACTTACGAGCATCTTTGAAGAGAGTAGGCCAATAAAAACCAGATTATAGTACCCTATGTGCAGTTCTATCTCCAGCGTGGTGTCCTCCATAAGATTCAGAGTGACACTTGCGTAGAATTTGTTCCTGTTCATGCTCAGGCACACAACATCTAATAATACCATCTACTCCTTCTTTATAAAGGTGTGGATCATCCCAGAAGTAATGTCTTAAATCATAAAAGAACTTTTTCTTTTGCTGGTATGTGAAACTAGGCGGTATATATTTAGCAACAATGTAATTAGCATAATCAGCATACCAAGGAGCAGTACGAGAAGCATTGACAACCGCTAATTGTTCATCAGGAAAACTATCATTAATAGGCAGTGGGTCATCAAGAACATTCTCTAACCTAGACAAGTTGTCTGCAACGGGGTTCTCAGCTCCCTTTCTATCAATAATATGCAAGTCAAATTCTTGGAGCAAGAGAACCCATCTAATGAGTCTAGGCTTATCATCTTTATTTTCCATAAGATATTTAATATCAGCATGATCAGTGTGAATAGTAACTTTGGAATCAACAATATAAGGTCTAAACTTATCACATGCAAACACAACTGCTAAGAACTCTTTTTCAGTAGTAGCATAATTTCTCTGGGCAGTATCAAGAGTCTTACTAGCATACTGGATAACATTCAATTTCTTATCGACTCTTTGCCCTAAAACAACACCTACAGCATAATCACTAGCACCGCACATAATTTCAAAAGGTAAATTCCAATCAGGTGGCTGAACAATAGGTGCAGTGATCAAGGCTTTCTTAAGTGTTTCAAATGCTTCTACACAATCATCATCAAAGACAAAAGGAATATCTTTTTGCAATAAATTAGTCAGAGGCCTAGAGATTTTAGAAAAGTCCTTAATGAACGGCATGACCAAGGAAACTTCTTATACCTTTTATGTCCTTGGGACATGGCATCTTTTCAATAGCATCAACTTTGGCTTTATCAACTTCAATACCTCTCTCGGAGATCTTATGTCCCAAGACAATGCCTTCATTAACCATAAAGTGACACTTTTCCCAATTCAGAACGAGACTAGTGTCTTCGCATCTCTGCAAAACTCGATCAAGGTTGCTTAAATAATCAACAAAAGAGGATCCATAGACGGAGAAGTCATCCATGAATACCCCACAAATCTTTTCACAAAAATCAGAAAAAATAGCCATCATGCATCTTTGAAAGGTAGCAGGTGCATTGCATAAACCAAAAGGCATACGTCTATAAGCAAAAGTACCAAAAGGGCAAGTAAAAGTAGTTTTAGATTGATCCTTCACGGACACAGGTATTTGAGAGAAGCCAGAATAACCATCTAGAAAGCAATAATGTGTGTGTTTGGATAGCCTTTCTAGCATTTGATCAATAAAAGGTAAAGGGTAATGATCTTTCTTAGTAGCTTTATTTAACTTACGGAAATCAATTACCATCCTATAGCCTGTAATAATTCTTTGCGGGATCAATTCATCTTTATCATTAGGAACAACGGTAATACCTCCCTTTTTAGGGACACAATGGACAGGGCTTACCCTTTCACTATCAGCAATGGGATAAATAATATCTGCCTCAAGGAGTTTTAGAATCTCCTTTCTCACCACTTCCTTCATTTTGGGGTTTAATCGTCGTTGAGGATCTCTAACTGGTTTGGCATCTTTCTCCACTGAAATTTTGTGTTGACATAATGTGGGACTAATGCCCTTAAGATCGTCCAGAGTATATCCAATAGCAGCTCGGTGCTTCTTCAGAGTTTTCAATAATCTTTCTTCTTCTTTCTCTGAAAGGTTAGCACTAATAATAACAGGATATATTTCTTTTTCATCAAGATAAGCATACTTGAGATTATCAGGTAAGGGTTTGAGTTCGAACACGGGATCACCCTTGGGTGGAGGGGGATCCCCAAGAATTTCAACGGGAAGGTTATGTTTTAGCATAGGTTCTTGTTTAAGGAACACTTCATCTATTTCTTCCCTTTCCTTCATAAACATATCGTTTTCATGGTCTAACAAATATTATTCTAACGGATCAGTTGGAGGAACAACAATGGAAGCAAGACCAATAATTTCATCCTTACTAGGTGGTTCCCTTTCACGAGGTTGTCTACTAAACTTAGCAAAATTAAACTCATGAGACATACCATCTATGCCAACAGTGACAATATTCTTTTCACAATTAATCTTAGCACTAGCAGTATTCTAGAAGGGTCTACCAAAAATAATGGGACAAAAATCATCTTGTGGGGAACCAAGAACAAGAAAATCAGCAGGGTATTTAATCTTTCCACACAAGACTTCAACATCTCTAACAATCCCAATAGGTTTAATGGTGTCCCTATTAGCAAGCTTAATAGTAACATCAATGTCTTCTAATTCAACAGGTGCAATATCGTGCATAATTTCTTTATAAAGATCATAAGGTATTGCATTAGCACTAGCACCCATATCACATAAGCCATGATAACAATGATCTCCTATTTTAACAGAAATAACAGGCGTGCCTACAACAGGTCCACGTGTCTTAGTATCGGGTCTAGCAATATTAGCAGTTTCACCCAAGAGAGAGATAACATGCCCATCTAAGTCCTCATCCAAGAGATCATTAATCATAGCAATACTAGGTTTAACATTAATTTTCTCAGGAGGTGTATAAGTCCTAGTATTACTCTTACGAACAACAGTCGAAGCTTTAACATGATCTTTTATCCTAACAGGAAAAGGAGGTTTCTCGACATAAGCAGTAGGAATAATAGGACCACTATATGTAATAGTCTTTTCTTCAACTGTAATAGGTGCAACTACTTTCACTTCAACAGGAGGATAATATTTAAACCACTTCTCTTTAGGGAGATCAACGTGAGTAGCAAAAGTTTCACAAAAGTAGCTACTATCTCAGAGTCAAGTCCATACTTAGAGCTAAATCCACAGAAAGCATTGGTATCCATAAAAGATTTAACACAATCGAACTTAGGTGTCATACCTGACTCCTTACCATCGTCGGAACCCCAATCTTCAGAGTTGCATTTAATTCTTTCCAATAAGTCCCATTTGAAATCAATAGTCTTCAGCATATAGGAACCAGCACAGGAAGTATCGAGCAGGTTGCGATTATCAAGAGAAAGCCGAGCATAAAAATTGTGAATAATCATTTCCCAAGAGAGCTCATAATTGGGGCATGAATATAACATTGACTTAAGCCTCCCCCAAGCTTGAGCGATGCTTTCTCCTTCGCGAGGCCATAAATTATATATGTAATTACGATCACAATGAACAAGATGCATAGGATAAAACTTCTGGTGAAATTCCAACTTCAGTCGCTTATAATTCCAAAATCTCGTATCATCACATAGCCTATACCATGTCATTGCATCTCCCTTCAAAGATAAAGGGAAGACCTTCCTTTTGAAAACATCATCGGGGATACCTGCAAGCTTAAATAATCCACAAACTTCATCCACAAAGATAAGGTGTAAATCAGAATGCAATGTTCCATCTCCTACAAAAGGATTAGCTAGCAGTTTTTCTATCATACCCGAAGGAATCTCAAAGTGAATATTTTCATAAGGTTCAGTAGGTTGAGGAGCATCTCTTTGCTCGTCTGGTTCGGGTGAAGATACCCCAAACAAGCCCCTCAAAGGATTAGTTTCCATAGTGACAAGTAACAGAAAATTTCAGCACACTATATAAATGTTTCCTTACCAAGTTCCACTAACCAAAAGCGCTACACTCCCCGGCAACGGCGCCAGAAAAGAGTCTTGATGACCCAGAAGTGTAGGGGATCTATCGTAGTCCTTTCAATAAGTAAGAGTGTCGAACCCAACGAGGAGCAGAAGGAAATGATAAGAAGTTTTCAGTAAGGTTTTCTCTCCAAGCACTGAAATAGTAGGTGATAGATAGTTTTGTGATAAGATAAATAGTAACGAGCAAAAAGTAAATAAAGTAAATAAAGTGCAGAAAGGTGGCCCAATCCTTTATGTAGCAAAGGATAAGCCTGGACAAATTCTAATAACGAAGAAGGAGCTCCCGAGGACACATTGGGAATTATCGTCAAGCTAGTTTTCATCACGTTCATAAGATTCACGTTCGGTACTTTGATAATTTGATATGTGGGTGGACCGGCACTTGGGTACTGCCCTAACTTGGACAAGCATCCCACTTATGATTAACCCCTATTGCAAGCATCCGCAACTACAAAAAGGAGTATTAAGGTAAACCTAACCACATCATTAAACATATGGGTCCATATCAACCCCTAACGAAGCAACACATAAACTAGGGTTTAAGCTTCTGTCACTCTAGCAACCCATCATCTACTTATTACTTCCCTATGCCTTCCTCTAGGCCCAAATAATGGTGAAGTGTCATGTAGTCGACGTTCACATAACACCACTAGAGGAAAGACAACATACATCTCATCAAAATATCGAACGAATACCAAATTCACATGACTACTAATAGCAAGACTTCACCCAAGTCCTCAGGAACAAACGTAACTACTCACAAAGCATATTCATGTTCATAATCAGAGGAGTAATAATATGCATAAAGGATCCGAACATATGATCTTCCACCAAGTAAACCAATTAGCATCAACTACAAGGAGTAATCAACACTACTAGCAACCCACAGGTACCAATTTGTGGTTTTGATACAAGATTGGATACAAGAGATGAACTAGGGTTTTGAGAGGGGGTGGTGCTGGTGAAGATGTTGATGGAGATTGACCCCCTCCCGATGAGAGGATCATTGGTGATGACGTTGGTGATGATTTCCCCCTCCCGGAGGGAAGTGTCCCCAGCAGAACAGCTCCGCCAGAGCCCTAGATTGATTCCGCCAAGGTTCCCCCTCGTGGCGGCGGAGTTTCGTCCCGTAAGCTTGCCCCCGATTTTTTCCAGGGTAAGTGTGATGATATAGCAGAAGATGGACGCCGGAGGCCCACCAGGGGGCCCAGGAGATAGGGGGCCACGCCCTATGGGGGGGCGCCCCCCTGTCTCCTAGACAGGGTGTGGGACCCTTGGCCTATTTCTTTCACTCATAAATTCATAATAAATCCAAAAAGTTGTTTCGTGGAGTTTCAGGACTTTTGGAGTTGTGCAGAATAGGTTTCCAACGTTTGCTCCTTTTCCAGCCAGAATTCCAGCTGCCGGCATTCCCCCTCTTCATGGTGAACCTTGTAAAATAAGAGAGAATAGCCATAAGTATTGAGATATAATGTGTAATGATAGCCCATAATGCAATAAATATTGATATAACATGATGCAAAATGGACGTATCATTGCCCATTTTCTGGTCAGTACGAGGGTTAAAAAAATTAACTAAATATGTGCGAAAGTTTGAAAATTCACAAATTTTTGCTGGGGAACAAAATATTCGTAATCCAAAAATTAGTAGCCATACTAAAAAAAATTTAAAAATAAATTAGTACTATGTCATGTTAAATCCAATGAAATACTATAAAATATCAATGAAGAACAAAAACAAAAAAAGAAACTAATATCCGATTTGCTATATTTTTTGGAATTTTCAACCCCTTTGATATTACTTTTAACAGACACTGACCATACTCTTTGGCCAGGCCGGAACGCATCCCTCCTCGTCTTGAAAGATTTGCAGCCCAGTAAGTCGAAGAAAACAAATAGGCCTAGCTTGTGTATTCTTCAAAGAGAAATACTGGGCTACCTATTTTCCCAAAGAAAAACCTACTGGGTTGGTCATGTTGTTAGACGGGCCACAGAGACCGCACAACCCAGTTTATAGCCTGCTCCTCCAAATTACTACTCAAAAAAAGGTTGTGCAATTCTGTCGTTAATTGAATATACGTTAAAAATGATGTGGGTCCTCGATATCAGCAGGGTGGATTAGAGTAAAAAAACAAGGGGTGCATCTGAGTAGTAAAAGAGGTGCTTGCTTGTGTTCAGGAGTGGACCTGATGGGTCCATACTGTCATACTCACAACTACAGTTCTCTCCCGATTCACTATGTTGACAAGGACCGTTTCAAAAAAAACTATGTTGACAGCGTCGAACGGCGGCGCCGCGGCGAGCGCACCAAGGCGGAGGATAAAGTGCTGTCGCCAATGTGCTGGGCTGGGTTGGACATTCTTATTGAAAAATAAAAATGGACCAAAACTATTTACGACATTGACTATGATTTGTATGGGTCCGCTGGTTGCAGGAAGAAAATGCTGGGAGAAAGAAGACTGGTCGCTATCTTTGCCTAAGAATAATATCGACTGAATGTAACGACACTATCATAGGAAATAATATCGTCCTGTTAATTCATGAATTTAAAGAACTGGTGCATGAGCATTTAGATTTATTTGTTTATTTACTTATTTATGTTTAGGGGACCATGAGCATGTACCTGGGTTGGATTCATGTGAGAGCCTCCCTTCCAGTTAATTATGGGCTCCTCTATTGGGCTTTCATGAGTGGGATGCATGTTATCAACAAGTGGAAAATGTGTTCCGTACGAAAATAGTATGCGTTACATACGGTGCGGGGCACTAAGGATCGAACCGTGCGGCGATTTCCAAAACATTGTGTTTGTCGTTCTAACAACACATTTATTCAACCAACAGATGAAATATACTACTGATTGTACATTGAAAACATCAGTAGTAGCAACCAGGGCTAGGGGTGCAATAGAAGCAGTAAGCAGGCCAGAAGAGTGAAGACGCAGCTCTCCCTTCCAAACCAAACATCAGCCACTATTACAAAAGGGCTACCAAAAAAGAACAACTGTATGTGTAAGTGCATCTAGTGCCACCCCTAGTTGGTTTTGGAGTATTGACGACAAACCTGGTTGAGGGACTAATGTGTTTGTGAGAATTGCAGGATAACACATGTAGTAGTCCCTCATTGATTCGGTTTACCTACCGGAGATGACCCCTAAAAATGTGTGAAGACATTGAAGACAATGGTGGTCTGTGAAGCTATTCACGTTGAAGACTATGACATGAGAGGACATCGCATGAAGACTATGGAGCGCGAAGACTTAGTTGTTTCGTTGCTTCCTTTTCTACTCCGTTGAGTCATAGGAACCACCTCACTGTTAAGTGGGGTCCAAGTGAACAAAGTCAGAGTGACTGAAGTGATGCTCAACCAAATCCTATGTCTTTGAGCGAAGACAATGAGAGCAAATCTTATCCAGAGTCGGATGTGTTAGCTTTACTTGTAGCCCAAGTCAAGCAGCCGCGTGTGTTTGAAATCTGACTGTTGGGACACATGTCAGTTCCTTAGTGACCCAGGGTCATTTCGAAAAAATCAGGTCAGGTTGCCCAGTGGCTATAAATAGCCCACCCCCTACACCATAAATTGGTGGCTGCTTAGAGTTAGTGCACGGCTTTTGCCGTTTGAGAGCAATCCACCTCCGAAGCATTTGAGAGAGAATCCTTGCGAGGACAAAGCCCAAACTACCCAGAGCCCAAAGAGTGTTTGTGTCGAAGTAATGGGCCACGGGTACCCTAACCCGAGTCCCTGAGCCTTTCAAGACTTTGGGCCGGCTGCACCCCATGAGATTCCTGAATGAAGCGCCACCTTCTCGTGGCCGGCTGGCTCAACGGCCGGCTGCCAGAAGATGGCCAAGTATCAGCAGACGGCACCAAGATGGGCCGACTCCTAGCAGGCGGCCCCCGACGCCCTCGGAGTCTGCGCCCTCATCAAGAGGACAAGACAGGGTGAGGCTACAGTGTAGCCCATCACCCCCGAATCCTGGGCTTGGCGTGGCCACAATGCCCCGTATAGGCGGAGATCTCCGCACGACGCGTCATTGTTGCCACTCCGCCCTTGACGTCACCCCTGTCAGGCGGGGCCTACTCCCACGACAGCCTGTCGGTACGGCGGGCCCTACCAGGCAGCGAGGGCCGGGAGGGCGGCCTAGCCTGGCCAGTCGGATCCAAAGGGATCCGGCTCCTGGCGGGCAGTTGGATCCTTCCTCGAGGCTCGTGCGCCATTAACCAGACTAGACACGGCAGGGCTATAGTGATCTCCCACCAGGCGGCAGGACTGTAGCCATGCCCACCCCCGACCAAGAATGTGTCATTAACATTGCGGCTACAGTGATCAGCCACCAACCAGACCCGCCAGCGGCGGAGGCGGCATGTCGGCTCCGCACCAGACCAGTCGGCGGGGCCCACCAGGCGGTGGGCCCCAGCAGCCGGCGAAGAAGCTGGCGACCAGAGACACTGACAGGCGCCGGATCCTACACCCGACCAAGTTACCATTGTACCCCCCCGGGGGGGGGGGGGTAGGCCTATATAAACCCCCAAGGGCACCCATGCAAAGGGTTCCCAACCCGTTAGAACTAGACTCATACATAGAGGAAGAAGAGAGCTAGCCCTGCCTCCTTCTGCCTCGAGCGTACAACTCAAGGAGCACCTTTGTACTCACTAGTGCCTTAGTGATCATGCGGAGACACCACAGAGCAGGACTAGGGGTGTTATCTCCTAGGAGAGCCCCGAACCTGGGTAAAGTGCGCCAGCGTTCGTGTCTACGCCTCATACCGCTTCTAGGGACCGGTGACGTTCTACTCGCTCCGACCATGATAAGCCATCCTTTGGCATATGTCGCACCACTACAAAAAAAAGACACATCCGTGACATTTTGGGCCGAACGAATTTTTTTTGTCATACATATGACACTTCTATGACGATAATTGTGACAAAACCCGGTATCATCATAGATGTGGTGGGCTCCTACTTCTATGACAAAAAGTCATGATAGAAAATGGGCTTTTCGTCCTGGGCGGGCCGGAGATGCAGCTGCATGACATTCTTTGGGCCGTGCATGACGGAAAAAACCGTGGTAGAAGCGAGGGGGAGGAAAATTTCAGGGAGTTCCTGGTTACGGTGGGAGGTCGGGGGCCGAGTGATGCGCTTTCTCTCATCATACGCGCGTGTGTGCGAGGTGTTGGCTCTAACTGAACCCGAGCGAGGCGTTGGGCTCTAACTGAACCCGAGCGATTGCACTGCAGGCTACACGTTACTGAACCCGAGCGATCGATCGATGGCTGTTAACTGAACCTGATCGAGCTATTCCTTCGCTACTGCTGCTAACTGAAGTCGATGGATGCTGCCTCTCTGGATGAACAGTGAGCGTGGGGGGGGGTGGATGAACAGTGAGCGGTGGCGTTGCCTCTGGATGAACAGGACACCATGGTGTGGAGGGCTGGATGAACGGGACGACCCCATGGAGGGCTGGATGAACAGTAGACGGTGGAGGGGTGGATGAACAGTAGCCCATGGAGGGGTGGTTGAACAGGAGCCCGTGGAGAGGGGTGGTTGAACAATAGCCGGTGGAGTAGCGCACGGTGGAGGCTGGATGAATAGGAGCCCATGGATGAATAGTCGCAGGTGGAGGCTAGAGGAGGTCGACGGTGGATGAACAGTAGCCCGTGGAGGCTGGAGGAGGTCGACGGTGGAGATGAACAGTATCCCGTGGAGTCCCGTTTTGCGGTATGCCACACTCCTCCCGATGAACAGGACCCCCGTTTCGACCGTTGCGCTCCAACACAAGTCCGTTTCATCCGTTTTGCGGTACTCCACACCCCTCCCGATCAACAGGACCCCCGTTTCAACCGTAGGAGGTCCGTTTCGTCCGTTTTGCAGTACTCCACACCCCTCCTGATCAACAGGACCCCTATTTCGACCGTAGAAGGTCCGTTCCTCCGTTTTGCGGTATGCCACACCCCTCCCGATGAACAGGATCCTGTTTCAAACATGGCCGGTCGAACACAAGGCCGTTTCCTCCGTTCTGCGGTATGCCAGGCCTCGTTTCCATCGGCTGTTCCATCCAAGCCCTCCCGATGAACACGACCACACATTCCATTCCGACCCAGCCGGTTGGCTCCCCATGAACACGACGACGACGTTATTTCTCCGTTCTGACCCAGCCATGTACACGAGCCCTGACCGTACGTATGCGCGAGTAGGCGTTCGAGACCCCGCCCATATGTACACATACGTGGCCGTATTTTCTTTCTTGCGCACTGGCTGCTGTACGTACGTGTACATGCTACGTGCGCGCCTCTACTACGACATGTGCGCGCCTCTACATCGACCAGTATATATGTACGTACACATTCGCGACCAGAAGGACAATGCTACATACGCTTCGACCAGGTGGGTCCCGACTGTCAGGCACTTCCTTGCGTGCGAAGATGTAGCTGGTGGGTCCCAGCAGTCAGGGGGAAATGTTTTTTTCGCGAAATACAGTGGCCCGTCCGGTGGGTCCCCGCTGTCAGGTGGAGGAATAATTATTTTGCACGTAATAAGGAGGCACTTCCTTGCTGCGGCCGTGGACCCAGCTGTCAGCCTCTCCACGTACAGTCCACGTCTGATGGAAGCCGTTCCTTGACCATGTTGACCACGCCACGCCGAGAGCACCAGGGCAGTGTACGACGGCGAGGCCTAGGAAGGGGACGACACGGAGCCGGGGAAGACGCGGCACTGGATGCCTACGCATAGAGGAGTACGAGGGTTCACTAGTTCGCTGCAGTGTGAGGCTGCCGTCACCGCTAAATAACAGGGGGTGTGGGTGAGTAGAGGGATGGCCTGGCCAGCGGTGGGAGTAGTAGGCGGTGGTGAGGCCTCCGCCGCATCGCAGCCGGCCACGAGAGGCAGGAGCACGAGGCACGACAGGCGCTGGTTTGGGCGGCTGGAGCAAGAAGTCCAGAGGTTGAAGAAGCACTATGGCCGTTGGATGGACATCGTACGGTCACTCGAGCTAGAATCGTGCATATTGACTAAGTTGACAAAGCCCTCCATCCCCGTTAACTTAGTAGGCCCACAAGTCAGCCTGCCACTATACTGGGTCCCAGCTAACAGGGGGAGTATTCTTTTTTTTGTGCGTAATAAGGAGGCACTTCCTTGCGTGCGAAGATATAGCTGGTGGGTCCGAGCTGTCAGTGGCGGTAACGTTTTTTGTCGTGAAATACAGAGGCCCTTTCGGTGGGTCCCTGATGTCAGGTGGAGGAATCATTATTTTGCGCGTAATAAGGAGGCATTTCCTTGCGTGCGGCCTTGGACCCAGCTGTCGGCCTCTCCACGTACAATCCACTTCAGATGCATGTCGGTCGTTGACCACGTTGACCAGGCCGCGCCGAGAGCACCAGGGCGGTGGACGACGGCGAGGCCTAGGAAGGGAACAACACGGAGGCAGGGAAGACTCGGCAGTTGTTTCCCACACGGAGGGGAGTACGACTGTACGAGGGTTTACTGGTTCGTCTGCCGTTGCCGGAGAATAACAACAGGTGTGGGTTAGTAGAGGGATGGCTAGGCCAGCGATGGGAGCACGGTGGGGCGGTGAGGCCTGTGCGGCAGCACAGCCGGCCGCGGGGAGGAGGGAGCAGACAGTCCCGTCGGCGCTTGTTTGAGCGGCTGGAGCAGGAAGAGCAGAGATTGAAGAAGCACGACGGCCGTTCGATGGACATCCAACAGTCACTACTTATGCGTCAACCATTTTTAGGAAAGCCTCAAATCTGTGGAAAATAGCATACATCCCATCTGCCATTATTTCTAATACTTTACAGCCCATTTGCTAATTCTTAAGGTTTTTTTGGAGCCCATATTCTTTTTGTTAGCATTACAGCCCATATTGTGGCCACGGTTAAAAAATTATACGAAATTTTGCATATTTCTGTGCGGTCTGAACTGTTTTTAATCCCGAAATTTCGACTCACATTCAAACTGATTTTAAAAATAAATGTATATCAATATAAAATCCAACAAATTCTCCACGCATAAAAATTAATGTAATTTAAAATCTCGAAATGAGGAAAAGATATTTGAAACTAATTGCCGGTTGGATGTGTTTTAAAAATGTACAACCCATTTCTCATTACTGACAGGCCATTTTCTCGGCCAGCTGAATGAAGCTCTCCTCGTCTTGAAAGATTTGTAGCCCAATAGGCTTGACAAAGCGACTTACTTGGCAAATCACAAAAAAACTGGGTTGTGGCCGTGGACCCAGCTGTCAGCCTCTCCACGTACAGTACTCTTCCGATGGAAGTCGGTCGTTGACCACATTGACCACGCCGCGCTGAGAGCAGCAAGGCGGTGGATGACGACGAGGCCTAGGCAGGGGACGACGCGGAGCCAGGGAAGACACGGTAGTGGTTGCCCACACGGAGAGGAGTACGAGGGTTCACTGGTTCGGCTGCGTCGTGAGGCTGCCATTGCCACAAAATAATAGGGGGTGTGGGTGAGTAGAGGGATACCCTGGGCCAGCGGTGGGAGTAGTAGGGGCGGTGAGGCCTCTGCGGCATCACAGCCGGCCACTAGAGGCAAGAGCACACGGCACGACCGCCGCTGCTTTGGGCGGCTGGAGCAAGAAGACCAGAGGTTGAAGAAGCACTATGGCTGTTGGATGGACATCGTACGGTCACTGGAGCTAGAATCATTCATATTGACTAAGTTGACAAAGCCCTCCGTCCTCGTCAACTTAGTAGGCCCACAAGTCAGCCAACCACTATGGTGGGTCCCAGCTAGCAGGGGGTATTCATTTTTTGGTGCGTAATAAGGAGGCACTTCCTTGTGTGCGCAGATATAGCTGGTGGATCTGACCTGTTAGCGGGGGAACGGTTTTTTTGCGAAATAGAGAAGCCCTTCCCACATACAGTGCACGTACAATGCGTAATAAGGAGGAACTTTCCTTGCATGCGACCATGGACCTCGTGGGTCCTAGCCGTCAGGCTCTCCACGTACAGTCCTCTTCCGATGACTCTCGTATGTTGATCACGCCGCACTGAGTGCACCGAGGCGATGGACGACGGCGAGGCCCCAGACTGGAACGACCCGGAGATGGAGAAGACGCGGCAGTGGAGTCACAGACGGAGAGGAATGGGAAACTTGACTGGTTCGGGTGCGGGGTGGGCCTACACTCTGCAGAGAATAACAGGAGGTGCGGAGTGGAGGGATGGCCTGGCCGTCGGCGGGGTAGCGTTTTGCTGAGGAGCGCAAAACAATGCCGCTAGACGCCGAAGGCTGGAGCAGGCGGTTCCGGCAGTGCTGGGGGAAGAAGACAAGAGATTGAAGAAGAATGCGGGCCGTTGGATGTAAATCCAACGCCTTCTTAGGCTTCGACCTACTGGCCCACATGTCAGCCAGTCCATTTGTTTTTTTAGTTCATTTGGTGGGCTGGGTGAAACAATGATGTAGCATCTATGTAGCCTGTTTAAATCCCATTTGCATTTTTCTTGAAATCCGTGGACTTGCTGGGCTGGGTGAAAATATCATGTTGGGCTAGACGGATAAATGTTATAAAAACATAAACACATGATTGCATGTCAGTAAAATCTTTGCAAGCTTATGTACGCAATCACTAGGAGTTAACTTGCCAAGTTATATATAAACAATTATTATTATTATTTTGTAAGAACTTTCAACTTACGAAATAAAATATCATTTTAATTTGATGAGTTAATAGTACGTGGGGTATTATTATTTTTTAGGCTAGATGTGGGACAGTTGAGTTGGTTCTAGGGGAAAGTACTGGGAGAAAACTCAGTTTACATCGAAAAAGAAAGTGGGAGAAAATTCAGAGACCTGCTGGGTCCACCTGAGGAGGGGAATGTGTTGGGAGGAAGGAGATTCAAAGCACGGCAGCCGAGTGAACTAGTTTTTTTACGGACAAGTGAACTAGTTTACATACATAAGCAAAAGCCACTAAAAAAAGCAATCAGGTTAATGGGTTCTTAAAAGAAATATTTCGGACAAAACAGATAATTACGACACATAGGCTAATGCATGAAACACTCAGATGATAAAGGTGCTTATAAACAGATAAATTACAACATCTAGACCTTCCTGGCACGCTTGATCATGACGCTGCGGCTGTCCGTGTACTCGTCGGTTACGGGAAGCAGACATGCCCTCATGTCCAAGATCTGCCGATACATGTCGTAGCATGCGTATGCGTCCTTGGCCGTGTAGGCTATGTAGGCTAGATGCAGAGGTACCTCCCACGTGTTCAGGTCGTCTTCTTTCATGTTGGCGTATCAGGGGTCGATGATGGTCTCAGTGAGGTCAACCATGGAGTCCTTCTCCTGCCTGTTGCTGATGATCTTGTATTGCTTCTGGATGTCGACAAGCTTGTTGCACCAGATGGCCGAATCATCGCGTTCTTCCTTCTCTCCACTGTAGCGAAGGTGCAGTCGGCGCTGCTGATGAAACGGGCGAATGCTCCAGAACCTGGTGCAGCCATAGGACTGAGGCGTGGCAGAGCTTCACCGAGTCCGTATCGTTGGTGTACATCACATTCAACTTGGTGCAGCCATAGGACTGAACGGAGACCTCAAAGGGGAACTCCTTACTCAAGTCCATATCCAGCAGGCTCACCCCTCAGATCGCCATTGGAGTCTCTTCGAGTGAACGAGTGTGTACGTGGCGGCAGCAGTTCGTTTTTCAGCTCTTGGGGAACTGGATTCAAAAGTAAGCTGAGTGTGTACAGGCGACAACAGTTACTACCCCTCCCTCGTCCGTTGCACGCTCGGCAGAAGATGCACCCTCAGCGCATTGAAACGCCTCCATTAAGAAACCTACTCCGGCCACACGTCGGTTCATGAGCGGGTCTGTATTGGTACTGTAATAACAGGAGTCAGTGGTCACTTTACTTAAATTTAATTAGCTTAGAAATTTATACTTAAAACAAGCAATGCATTCGCTCGTTCTATCAGTGCCACAGGATCAACATGCACAACAATTAGAATTATTATTCTCAGGACGCACACGATCAACACATTTGTCGCACTTTCACAAAGATAATACTACTACCTCTCTCTCAGTTTACAGGGCGTGCGCGTATCTCTAGGTCGTCAATTTGACCAAGCTAATACAAGTTATATATTACAAAAATTATATCAATATAAACTTCAGATTTTCTATTTTCAAAATGTATAATTTTTATGTTATATAATTTATATTAGGATGATAAAATTGGCAACCTGGGTATACGCGTAGGACTTGTAAACTTAAACGGAGGTAGTACCAAGTTTGAACTGTTTGTTATGGTTGTTGTCCTCTGCATCATCATGCCGTGTTTCCCAGCTTGCAAGATTCAGAACCAACAAATAAGATCCAAATAATAAGTACAACAAAGATGCCTACACATCTCATTGATTCCCAGCTTGCACGATTCAGAACCAACAAATAAGATCCAAATAATAAGTACAACAAAGATGCCTACACATCTCATTGATTACCAGCTTGCAAGATTCATAACCAACAAATAAGATTCAAATAATAAGTACAACAAAGATGCCTACACATCTCACTGATTCCCAGCTTGCAAGATTCAGAACCAACCCATTAGAGCCTTTTGATAAAGTGAATATCGGGATTAAATCCATCTTGGCTAGCCATGTCATACAATCGAAGAACTTGGCGAATGCTCTTGACCGTCACAACATCTATAGTTGAGTATTCCTATTTGCACAACATGTTTGCACAACACAAACAAGGAGACAAGAGAGCATGATTTCGCTTTAATAGCGGCCTCCTTGAACTCAACCTCCAGCTCTACTTGGATGAGGTCTGTCTGGAGTTCCATGATTCAATTCATGTGCCTTTTTCTGCAATTCACCTGAAATGAAGCAACGATTGCATCATTCAGCTAGCAAGAAGTACTTGCTCTTGTGAGCTGGCAGGTTCTTCTTTAGTAGTTGCACTAAAATTGAGGAACATTAAAGTTGGCTGTCCGGCTCATGTAAGGTGAAACTATAATTTTCTTATCCTTTTGTGCAGTTCCACTAAAATAAAGTGCCATTGTGGTGACAGTGACGGCTCCATCTTGCAAAGGCTAATAAAATGTTGCACGAGATTACCGGCAGAACTTGACGGAGATTTTGGAAAATCCAATCACCATTTTGTGCAGTTCCACCAAAATTGGGAGATGTTTCCCACGTGAAATTTTAGTTGAACTGCACAAGACACTCATTCCAAAAAAAGTGTTTTGTGCAGTTCACCAAAAGGTCACAATAGCAACAAGGTGAAATGGATATCCCTATCTGCACAAAAAGATAGAAGTAAACAGTTGCTGGTCAATAAGAATATACGAAACGTATACAAAATGAAAAGAAGCATCTTAATTATGTTCATGGCAATCACGCAAGGACAGTAGAAATTTTAAAATGTCAGCAATGCTTCATGTTACCAGAAGCATTACGATCAACAATGAGATTCCTCAAATATGGGATTACTTTAATGGTGGCATTGCTTGTTTACCAGACACAGTAAATCAACATCAGCTAAAGAGTTGGTTTAAGGGCATGGGACCGTGGGGACACCAGGACACTCTGCAGCGTAAAGGAGCAACTTACTTATCATACTGGGGAAAACAGCAGGAGTGCCATTTGTAACACAGTTTAATTGCATCTTATCACTGGAGGCATTAGATTAACAATAACACTGGTTAGACATGTCCCTAAGGTAATGGTGTGATCGCTTCATTTTACATGCGCCCTTACATTAACAACAGCAAAAGGTTGGTATAAGGACATGCGACAGTGGACGCATTAGCACAATGTACCTACAAGGAGGCATAAAGTGGTGATGCCGAGTTTGTTCATGCTATGGAGGGCAGCAAACCTAATCCTGGAGACCTTGTACTATGTGAGGGTAACAAATCTAATGCTGGAGACCTTTTACTATGTGAGAGCAGCAAATCTAATCCTGGAGACCTTTTACTATGTGAGGGCAGCAAATCTAATCCTGGAGACCTTTTACTGTGCGAGGGCAGCAAATCTAATCCTAAGACCTTTTACTATGTGAGGGTAGCAAATCTAATCCTGAGACCTTTTACTATGTGAGGGCAACAAATCTAATCCTAGAGACCTTTTACTATGTGATGGCAGCAAATCTAATCCTGGACATACTCTGTTGACTTTTCCACCAGCCGCCACTTTCTATCCTTTTTTCAACCAATAATAGATATGTTCCTTATCCAGTTTGTACTGCGTTTTCCCATTATTTCTGTTTTCAACCAAGAGATCGGTTGGGTATCCGGTCTCTACTACTTTAACCATATTATTTCCTCTTTGAATCAAGTCCTAGATTCATGCTACAACTTCCCCCCTTTCTTTGTTGTTTTAACAAAGCCCTAGATTCGAATGCATGAAGTAGCTTTACCTCTAATAATACTAAAAATTTAGGTGGCTTTGGAAGAGCTGATGGGAGTAGAAAAAGATGCACATGTAGACACGTGGGGAGCTGGGGCAGTAGAGCAAGGCCGCTTTCGAAGAACTTATACCTGAGGGTCGCCGGGATGTCAGCGGCGGCAGGTCGGATCTGCGGACAATACGGCAGGGAGGAAGAAGGGTCGGAGGACCTCCCGAGCTGGCGATGTGTCGGAGAGAACGACACAAGCAGAGGATCGGGACCCTCCGGCAGCTGTGGGTTTCCTCCCTCAGCGGCGATGACCGCGTGAACGATGCACCTTTTAGTCCTCTACACACACCGGCCGAATCTGTGACCAGAGAGAAAATGTCGCTATCGCTGTCTTGTTTATATCTGGAGAGGATAAGAGAATGAAGAGAGCAACCCTAGTAAAGCAAGCGCTCAGGCCCCTGCGTCCATATATAGTGGAGTGATTATCTTTTTTCTCTCCACAACAAGCGTTTCAATTTGTGTACGTGGCTTTAAAGAAAAGAAACTCTCT
Source organism: Triticum dicoccoides (assembly GCF_002162155.2). NCBI lineage: Eukaryota > Viridiplantae > Streptophyta > Magnoliopsida > Poales > Poaceae > Triticum > Triticum dicoccoides. The sequence continues at coordinate 52,102,425 of NC_041387.1, forward strand.
ATTTAAGGTGACTACTGTATGACTCCTACTTACTACTAGTAGTACTACAGTATTGTTCACTTGTGCTCCCCGCCCCTCCATTCATTGAACAACCCCACGGGTGAATAAACATTCAGTAAGTACTGTATTTATATAGAACAAACAAGCTCGAACTATTTTCGCGCAGTTAAAAGTTGAGGGCGGGGCTTTTCCTGGGCAGTACGTGTGGCAGTTTTCGGGTAGGCAGTTTGACAGAGAGGCGAGAAGGGTGAGTGAGTGGGGCTATGCGATTTGACGGCGCGTTACTACTGGAAAGACTTGTGGTATGACCACTCACTATAGTCATGAAATACTGGCGCTCCGACCGGGGTGATGCCCCCCTTCTGTTCCGCGCTCTAATCTGGTGCATGACACGTCGACCCGGATGCTAGCTCTCCCACATGTCTGAGTAGTAAGAAGGAGCAAAGAATGATGCGGTATATACTAGTACTATACTATGTACTACTCAGGTCGGAGGAGTGCGAACCACGGCAGCCCAGTGAACCAGCAGTGCGAACCACGGTAGCCCAGTGAACCAGCAGTAGAAAACAATGTGGTGATATGGCCATAAAAAACAATGTGCTACGGTCCACACTGTAGCATGTACAGTAACACTCCTATTTGTTGGATCCCTGAGTTAGAGCTAGTTTGGGTTGAAATAACCTCAAATTATCGAAACAAGAGGGGTTAGTTTGAGCTAGTTTGCTCTATCTAAAAAACTAGCCCGGTGGAGAGGTTCTAATTGGGTTAGTTATCCTCGGGCTCACTAAAAGAGAACTAAAAAAATCTCCCCTGCCCGCACCAGATCGCTCCCCCCCTCTCGCACGACTCCTCTCTATTCCCCATAGGGCCGCCCGCCCAAGCGCCGCTCGCCCTCGCTCTCCTCCGGCCGCCCTCTCCTAGTTTCATTATTTTCATGCATGTTTTGGATTTACATGAGTTAAAAAACTAAGTTTCTAAATGTTTCCAGCCCAGCCACGACACCCAGAATTTTGAATTTCATTCCAATTCTTGCATGGAACCTAGAAATTTACCCGAGGGCACACATGTGATTTTTCAACCAACTTTGGTGCACAGGAACATGTGCTTGTATTTCAAATTTGAATTATGCACACAAAGGTGACACGTTCCCTCTCAGAACCACGAGCCTTCTTGAGAGAAGCTCCGATTCGCAAGAAGCTTATACCCAAATTTGTTCCTATTCGGCCAATTGTTTTACCACGACATGGTACTACCATGACATGACACCATGCCAAGTATCATGATTTTAAAACCAAGTTTCTCAATGTTTTCGACCGAGCCACGATGCCCATATGTTTGAATTTTATTCTCATTTTTTGCATGGGACCTAGAAATTCACCCGAGGACACAAATGTGATTTTTCAACCAACTTTGGTGCATGGGAGCATGTGCCTGTAGTTCAAATTTGAATGTACATTAAATGACCACAAACTCAATTAATGTGTAAAAAGGCCAAACGAAGCCGGAATGATTTCCAAAATTTAACAGGGCACTCATGCAGTTCTATGTTGCCTTTGTAAATAAACTCAAGGGGGACAACGTATATCGTTTCGCACTCAAAGGTGGCACGTTCCCTCTCAGAACCACAAGCCTTCTTGAGAGAAGCTTCGGTTTGCAAGAAGCTTATACCAAAATCTGTTCCTATTCGGCCAATTCTTTTACCACAGTATGGTAGTACCATGACATTACACCCATGCCAAGTTTCATGATTTTCAGACGTGTTTTGGATTTAAAAGAATTTAAAAACCAAGTTTCTCAATGTTCTCGGCCGAGCCACGATGCCCAGATGTTTGAATTTTATTCTCATTTCGTGCATGGGACCTAGAAATTCACCCGAGGACACAAATGTGATTTTTCAACCAACTTTGGTGCACGAGAGCATGTGCTTGTAGTTCAAATTTGACTTATGCACATTAAATGACCAGAAACTCAATTAATGTATAAAAAACGACAAACAAACCCGGAATAATTCCAAAATTTAACAGGGCACTCATGTAGTTCTATGTTGCCTTTGTTAAGAAACTCAAGGGTGGGGGGGGGGGGCAGAGTATATCGTTTCACACTCAAAGGTGGCACATTCCCTCTTAGAACCACGAGCTTCCAAATCGGACCAATTTTTTACCACAACCTGTTAGTGCCATGACATGACACCATGCCAAGTTTCTTGATTTCCAGACGAGTTTTGGATTTACATGAATTTACAATCTAAGTTTCTCGATGTTCTCGGCCGAGTCACGACGCCCATATGTTTGAATTTCATTCTCATTTCTTCCATGGGACCTAGAAATTCAACCAAGGACAAACATGTGATTTTTCAACCAACTTTGGTGCACCGCAGCATGTGCATGCAGTTCATATTTAGATTATGCACTTTAAAAGTCCAGAAACTCAATTAATGTATAAAAAGGCCAAACGAACCTGAAATAATTCCAAAATTTAACAGGGCGCTCATATAGTTCTATGTTGCCTCTGTAAAGAAAATCAGGGGGGAGGTAGCGTATATCGTTTCGCACACAAAGGTGACACGTTCCCTCTCAGAACCACGAGGCTTATTGAGAGAATCTCCGGTTTTGCAAGAAGCTTATACCAAAACTTGTCCCAATCCAGCCAAAAATTATACATATGAAAACAGGGTTTAGATTATCCCGAACATCTCGCTACCTAGACCAATAATGTACTATGATTTGAATTCAACATAAAATGGATACAAATATTTGAATTGGAGAGCATATGGTACATGTAGTTCATAGTGAAATATGATTACTGCTATATGCATGTTTTTTGTTATCAAGATAATATTTAAATTATTGTATAACTTGACAACAATCGTATTCAAATAAGGAAAATTGATTCAAATTTAGTCCATATGGTAGACGACATATATGTTCACATGGTGGAGTAAAATGTTCATATATGATGGAAGATCAAAATGTACGACTACATCAATTATAAACCGCAAGGTCACCTAACGATATATTCGAATTCAACATAACGTGGATTCAAAAATTGAAATTCGAGATCATGGCATCTGTAATCATATAAAAAGGGACATTACTCTTTCTTGGGTGGGAATTGATTTGTTTTTTGTTGTTGTTGAGGGAAGTGCGAATCGATTTGGTACTATGCAGGGTAATCTTGTTCTCTCGATTTTTTTTTATATTTTTCTCGTAGTTTTTTCAATGGCATCTATAACAATATAGTAAAAGGGGACATGACTCTCTTGTGTCTTGTATGAATTGTTTTTTTACACGTTAAGTTTATTCTGCCGAACAAGGAATCTGCACCTTGTTATCCCGAATTTTTCAAGATCGAGTATCTTTTGTCTCACCTGCTTTGAAACTCCCGCTTCTTCAACCTGCGCCACGCCTTGTTATCCTGAAATTTGGACGCGCGCGAGAACTCCCTCCTCATCCGGAATCGCCCCCGCAACCCAGACACGTGAAATCCCCCTTCTACCCCTCAGCCGAAAATGAAGCTCCACGTAGCGGTGTCAAAACCGGTGGGGGTACGCTGGTAACTTACCCTACATTTTGGACAAGCGCATCCCTAAGCTTGGCTCCCCCCTTCCCCTTCGCCCCCCATTTGTACACCAAGGCTGCCAAAACCCGCGAAACCCCACGCTCCTCCGTCGGCCTCCCGACCGCCGCCCAGCCAGAGACTCTTCCCCGACTATGTCGTCCACCGCAACAGCTCGCCGCCCCTCATCCACCGCAACGGATGAGGATCCATTGTCGATCTCGTCATCCCGCCGGATCAGTCGCCCCGCCCTCCACCTCCAAGGAGCTGCCCCGATGTTCGCCTTGTCTATCGCGCCACCTCAATCCCCACAGCGCCGTCTTGACCTGCCCCACCGGAACCGCAGCACCCTCACCAATTCCTCGGATGAAGCCAAGGCCAACTCAGCGCCACCAAGGAGGTTCTGCACTCACCACTGCATTTTATCTTTTATTCGATCTCACGGGGCTGCCGGTGCTCGATACCGAGCAGACATGGTGGGTCTCCATCATCGGTGCCGTCGCCGGCCACATCATCCACGACGTCACTCCCCCATGTCGTTGCTTCCTTGGCAGCGACTTCCACAACGGCACTAGCTGCAGCTGCTTTGGCTCTCGCTCGCGCTGCGGCTCTGTTCTTGCTGTCGGTCGCGCTGATGCACTGCTCCTGCTTTTGTTCATGCTGCTGCTCTGCTCTTGCTCTCGCTTGCACTGCTGCTACACGACCTCCGGCAGCTACAGGAGTTGCTGCTTTAGCACTCGCTCGCAGTGCTACTACACGACTTGCTCTCTGCTAGTGCGTTCCCTGCTCAAGCGTCTGCTGATTTAGATCACTGCTTCTCTGCTACTAGTGCTCGAACGCCCTAAACATCTATTGCAATGCTCTGTTACTAGTTCAATCAGTTTCGACAGTAAAATTCAGTTTCGACTGTGAAGTTCATTTTCTTCAGTTAAGTTCAGAGTGAATAGTACTTACATCATCTGTTGGAGCGGTCGTGGCTCGGCTGATGCGTTTTACATCTAGCACTTTTTGGTGATGTATTTTACATCATCTATTGCAGATGATATTAGGGTCCCACTTCAGATTAATGTTGTTTGTCTTGTCATGCTTCAGCCTCGTCACCGTACACCTTAGCGGAGCTGCTCCAATGATGGAACCGTCCATCACAGTGGAGCAGTACCCTCGGCGCCGTTTCCAGAGGCCTCAGATCTTCTTCCCCGCCTTCGATAGTCACACCAGCATCATCACCATCCTCCACGTCCAACCCAATGATGCTGAGATCCACAAGGCTATGCCAAAGAGGTTGTACACTCGTCGCATCACTTTGTTTCTCCATTCGTCTGTTCTTCCAATTCATGTGAGCCAAACACCCAGGTTGACTGAAATCCTATGTTTCCAAATGCTTTGTTTTACACGTGCATTCCTATCCTATTCCTGTGTTTTTCCTGTCCTTGCGTTTATAGAATCCTCCAATTCTAAGGAGCCCTTACAGATTTACTTCATTTTTAGATATGCGTCAAAGAAAACTCTGTGTGTTATTTCCTGCTCCTGCCGTGCCGTCATCCACCCAACCTAAGGTGCACCATCGACAGAAATGTTCACTACAGCAGAGATCCCCCCTGCAGACTTTCTTTCGCCACCTCAGCTCATCTTCCCCGTTGCCGGCAGCCACGCCAACTGCATTACCATCATCGATTGAGCAGATGAATCTAAGGACTACACAGTTACGGAAGAGAGGTCGCAGTCTTTCGTGTTTTCTTACGTTATACATCAGTTATTATTACCTGCTACTTTATCGTTCAATCTTGAGTTTTGAATTGCCCATGGGTATCATATCGAGCCAGCAACGAATAGTATCTGTCTACTATCTGGTTCATCTGGGGTCTTCTATGTGGTTCATGTTGGGTGGGCAACAAACAGTAGATGATCCATTGTCTATCTTTTTAAACTGAAGCTATAATCTACCTACTATCATTAGTTTTGGATCCATCCACTCGTTTTCTACCATCAGTCTTGATTTTTGCATGCACCCCTTAGGCCTTACAAAATCTAATTTTTTATTATTATGCATGTCAGATATTGTACACAATCATACTGAACATGTAGAGAAAAAGAGAAGACCGTTGCGTGCGAATATAATGTCATGCAGACGCCGCTCCATGGTGGGCGAAGTGCCCCCCTCTTTCATTTCCAGATTGTATTCCAGAGGAAGATAACTGTTCAGATGGAGATTCAGAAGGAGCCGACCATGCCTGTTTACCACCTGAGGTGTTTGCTCTAACCTGGCAGTCGATGTTGGTCATATCATGCATATGGCGCCTTACATTGCTTACATTATACATCTTATATGTCACCATCTTAGTTTAGATTTTCTTTGTGTGAATGCCACCCGTTTGGTTTCTATATCATACTCCCACCATTCGTAAATATTTGTCTTTTTAGAGATTTCAACAAGTGACTGCATACGGAACAAAATGAGTGAATCTACACTCTAAAATATGTCTATATACATCCGTATGTGGTAGTCCATTTGAAATCTCTAAAAAGACAAATATTTAGGAATGGAGGGAGTATATGGGAATTATGCAATGCCATCTTCTTTAGCCAGGCATCATATACGTGAATCATGCAATGCCATCCTGTTTAGCCAGTCATTGTATATGTGAATTGTATCGTGCCATATTTTTTTCCATAATGTATTCCATTTGTCAACAATGTTTATACATTCATCTACTCTTCCTGTGCATCAGCCATTTGAGTCGGTCATGGGAAAAATCTGGAGTCAAAACAAGGTCTTCTGAGCAGTCAGTGCTACTTGTGGATGCAGATTTCTTGCTAGTTACAGATAGCTCCTCAGAGGAGGATTCAGAGAGAGATGACCAGTCATATCCCCCCCCCCCCCGAGGTGCATGCTCTAACTTGGCTGGGTTATATTACTCATATCATGCATATGGTGTCTTGCATTGCCATGCCATCTGCTTAGATTAGACATGCTTTGTGTGAATGCCTCCTGTTTGCTTTCTATATCAGATATGTGAATTATGCAATGCCATGTTTTTCAGCCAGTTATCATATATGTGAATTATGCACCGCCATGGAGCCAGGCATCATATATGTGAATTATATCATGCCATATATTTTTTCATTACGTATTCCATTTGTCGACAATCTGTGTATATTGAACTACTCTTCATGTGTATCAGCCATTTGAGCCGGTTATGGAAAAATCTGGAGTGAAAACAAGGTCTTCAGAGCAGGCAATGGTACCTGTTGAAGCATATATCTCGATGGTTACAGGGAGCTCCTCAGAGGAGGATTCAGAGAAAGATGACCAGTCCTATATCCCACCTGAGGTGTATGCTCTAAGTTGCAATGTTTATATTTCTCATATGATGCATATGGTGTCTTGCATTGCTTAGTTTAGACATCATATGCACAATATTGAATTCTATCTGCTTAGTTTAGAGATCATACATGTGAGTGCCAGCTTCTTAGTATATGAACCAATTATGTCAATTATATCATGCCATCCTGTATACTTAGACAACATGTATGTGAATTATTTCATCCCAACCTATTTTAGAAAGACATCATATAGTTTTGTCATGTCATCCTGTTTAGGTACTCATCATATGTTGAATTATGCCATTATATCCTGTTAAGTTATCCATCATATATCTAAAACTGTGTCATGCTATCCTGTTTAGTTAGGCATCATATATGTGAAATTGTGTCATGCTGTCCTGTTTTGTTAGACAACATATATGTGAATTGCCACATCTATCTATCATACAATGTCTGTACGTTCAATTTCTTTTCTTGTTTATCGTCCATTTGAATTGGAGGGGGTGATGGCAGTATCTAAGGGAGAAAAAACCCGTTCTTCACAAAAGACAGTGCTACCCGTCGATGCAGATAGAACCATGGTTGTACTGGCCCACAAACTAGCCCCACTACACATAATCGAGACTCTTCCAGATTGCACACTTACACCGTTGGGCAGAGAACGAGCTACAACCCATCTAACCGCAACCCTAGCGGATAGTAACCCACTTATAGTTGACAAAGCACCATGTCCACCACAGAGTACCCCCACACGAGCAGTTTATAAAGCTACTGCAGTGCCCAAAGCATGAAGACCACCACAGCTAACCCAAACTCCATGTTTAAAGCAGAAGAGCAACTATTCTCAGGTCAGATTCCGTAGCTATGGTCCATACTCCTTTGCTGTTGCATCACTGTATTTACTCATACCAACTACTTTCGAATTTGAAGGATCCAAGTGAAACTCCAATGGTGCAATAGGTATGTTTTAAACCTATTTCTTTAACTGGATTGCTGTTCTAACTTCTTGCTCTAGGTTAATTTCAGTTTAAGTTCTATAAACAGTTATGTTCTCATGTGATGCACATTACAAGTGCTGCCAATGCTGTGTAGTTTCTCACACTTATATTCTGTCTATGCTGCCGTGTCTTAAAAATATATGAGTTGAACTGTGTCTCTATCTTGATTAGGGAACATGAACTGGAATGATATGGACAATACAGTGACCATAGTACATATATATATGTTTGTTTCATGCTGTTATCCTGTCCACCTTACTACTGAACCGGTTTACCAAAATGAGTTTCGTATACTACAAGCTAAACCTGTGATGTGTCTGCTTGTTTCTCTTGTAGTATGCAAACAGAATATTGGAGAAGATCACCCCACTATGCAATGGTAGAGAAAGTAATGCAGATAAGGTTCAAGATAGTGAGACAACCCTGTTGGTCTCCAAGAAAGGTGATAAAAACGATCTTGTAGACAGTGAGAAAACCCCACAGTCCTGCTTGATGTAGTGTTCGAGTTACTGGCCAGTACCGCTGGCACAAGCTCTTCGAACTCACTGCCTGAATCACTCCGGCTTCTTCATTCTCAGCTACAAGCTGAAAGGCATTAGTCAGCTGTGCTGCGGCAAGAAGCCGAAGGACTGAGGAAGTCCCTGCAGAATTCAGATGCGTACTTTCTTGTGCAACACCAAGCGCTGGAGGATTTAAGCGCCAAACAAGAGAAACTTAATAAGCTTGCTAAGCATCTTGCCAGCATTATGGGTACCCAGGATATTGTTTCTTGAACTCTTCTGAAGTGGTTTCAGTTCTGGACTTGTTTTGCTGCGGCGTTTATATGCTGCTTTGTTCCCTATATTTGCACTGGTGGCAAACTTTGATGCCTAGTGGATGTAATATGTGTAATAGCCGTGATAGCCTAGCATAAGTTGCTTGCTTATTTATTTCCTTGTTTTATTGTTTATTTGTTTGCTTGTAGTCAGTGCAGTTCTTTTTCCGTAGTTTGCTAGTGGCTGCAATAACCTATTTTTTAAAACTAGGCCACAATAACCATGGGCTAATATTTACTTTAGTGACATTGGGCCTCCTACGGGCCGTAGAAACAGTGGGCCTTCTACGGGCCGTAGAAATAGTAGGCCTTCTACGGGCCGTAGAAACAATGGGCCTTCTACGGGCCATAGAAACAATGGGACTTCTACGGGCCGTAGAAACAATGGGCCTTCTATGGGTCATATCATCAATGGGCCTTATACGGGCCGTATGATTGATTGGCCAAACATGGGCCAATAACAGGCCGCATTATGGCCATAAACGGGCTAGAGTTGGAATTGTCCGTTCATGGGCTGACCATACGGGCCATCGTTAATAGGTCGTATTTGATGACGCTATGAAAACGGCCCAACATATTAACGGACCACAAACGGGCCGACTGTAACCACAGGCTGAATTTGGCCCACAAGCAGAAAATGATAGTAACGGGCCGCAAGTAAACGAATGCTGGAAATGAGCCCAAGAATAAATGGGCTCTGAGAAGGCCGAAAGATAACATGCGCTGGAAACGGCCCAACGGAATAACGGGCCGTTAATGGGTATAAAGTGATACACTGTTCATTACGGGCCAGTTTCACCACGGGCCGTTATTGGGTGTAAAGTGATATACTGTTCATCACAGGCCAGTTTCACCACGGGCCGTTAATAGGCCAAGAGTTACATAGGGCCTCATATGGGCCGAAAGACGTCATGGGCCATACATGGGCCAGAAGTGAAAACGGCCTGGAATCATATTGAATGGCCCAGATGATGCTACTAGGCCTAATTCGGATAGGGCGTAACGGGACTTGGGTTAGCAGGCTGTAAATGGGCTATATGCGAACAGGCCGTTAACAGGCTTTCCATGGGCCGGCCCGCCACCTTTTGACCAAGTCAAATGGGCCGGCCTTTTCACAGGAATGGGCCTCTGTTGGATCGTGCCACGTGTCGACGTATCATAGGCGACTTCTGTCCAATGAGTGGATGACATCTGTCCCAACGATGAGCTGACACGTGTTTCCTCCAGCCAATGATGATTTTACACGTGGAAAATCCCCATTGGTCGGGGCTGTTAACGAGTTATCGGATCCAAAACCCGACCCGATAGCTTAACGACGTTCCGTTACGGTGGATGCCACGTGTCGGTCACCCTTGATGAAAGCACTTCTGTGACGCGTGATTTATCGTCATGGAAGTGGACACTTCCATGATGATAATTTTGGTAATGTCATGGAACACTTCTACGACAGCACAGGTATGACTATCTTGATTCTGTCATAAAATCGTCATTGATGTACATGCATGACAAAAAACGCGACCTACTGTGACAAACACGTATCATTACGGAAGTGTATTTTTTTTTGTAGTGCACCCAACCCCCGACATTTGGCGCCCACCTTGGGGCGAGGTGCATCGTCATCCGGCGATCTGTTCTGGAGGGAACCTTGTTCCTTCCCGGCGAGCACAGCCAGCCCAGCACGCCCGACGGCGTCAGCCTCGATGCCCTGGATGGCGCGGACATCGCCTGTGCAGCAAGCTGCCTCGCTGATCTTGTTGGCGAGATCCGCCTCTCCGACGAGCCTGCATCTGACGCAGGCACCGACTGCCCTGAGAGCCGCCTCGTCAGCCTCCTCGACCAGCTCCACATCGCCAGCGAGCCTGCTGTGGACTTGGAGTCTATTTGCTCCACCAACCCGATGATCGTCGACTCCGACACAGCGTCGCTCGACGCGTTCCCCACCAACGTGGTGGTCTACGACAAGCCGCCTCCTTGCGAGCACAGCGGCGGGAGCACCGTCGCAGAGGTGCTTGTCATTAACAGTGGTGAGAACTCGGACGGAGGCGTTCGAGACCCACTCGATGCGGCACTGCGAGACTTGTCAGCGCCCATTCCAGAAGATGCAGACGCTGAGACGCTAGAAGCACGCCGCGTCCAACTCACCGAAAGCACCAACTGACTGGCCAGCATGCGATGCCTCTCGAAAGCCTACTAGCGTGAGATGGACCGAGCCATCGGCGGCACGCCAGCTGCCGAGGGGCCTAGCCACATCGGCTCGATCCGGCAGCGCGGCGCGACCATCGCCAGCATGTTTGGGATGGATCGTCCCGTCTATGACACGCCCGCGGAGAACATACGAGCTTCCCAAGCTGCAGCAGACGAGCTAGACAAGCTCGAGGGCGACGATCATCGTCGCATGATGGCGCACGTCCAGCAGCTCCTTGACGTGGCCGCCGAGCAGCAAGAGGCCGGCTGCCGCGCTGAGGCGCCCATCCGGTGAAATGACGATCCGCCTCCTCGCCAGGATCACGGCGCGACTTCCTGGATACCGACTGGAGGCTCCCATGGTAGAAGAGGCAATGAGCCAACTACCAGCCGCAGTCGGACTCACCTCTCCATCGAGCGTGACGTAGAAGGCCGCCCCCGAGCTGTGGAGCGACAAGGCGATCTGCCTCCTCCTCAGCCTCATGGAGAAAGGCATCCCACTCCGCCGCCTGTGACGCACCCAACACTCGGCTACCGCCTTGGCCGCCGAGAAGGAGTCGGGGAGAATGACGCCCGCCACCGGATCGACCGTCTCAACCGGTCCCTAGTGCTAGAAGAAGAAGACGCATTGGGTCCACACTGATTTGGCCCCTGAATCCAAGATGAGACCTTCCCTCGAGGGTTCACGCTTCCCAGAGATACGCCCAAGTACACTGGCTCCGTGAAGCCGGAGGACTGGCTGGTCGACTACTCCACGGCCGTCAGCATAGCGAACGGCAACAAGCGCGTTGCCGTGAAGTACATCCCACTCATGCTCCAGGGCACAACCCGGACGTGGCTTAATAGCCTGAAGCCCTGCAACATCAACAGCTGGGTTGATTTCATCGAAGCCTTCATCCGCAACTTCACCAGCACGTACAAGCGGCCTCCCAAGCCCCGCCAGCTCTCCTTGTGCGTCCAAGGGCCCAGTGAATCAACTCGCGACTATCTCATGCGTTGGGCCGAGCTGCGCAACTCCTGCGAGGGTGTGCACGAGGTGCAGGCCATCGAATACTTCACCGCCGGGTGCCAAGAAGGCACCCTCCTCAAGCACCGACTTCTCTGCGACGAGCCGGTGACCCTCGACGAACTACTGATCATCACCGACAAGTACGCTATGGCCGACTCCTCCATGAAGGCAGAAATCCAAGTCGATGCATCCGACAAGGTGACTCCTCAGGCTCCCCGGACTCCGGCTGGCGACGCCAGTCGGTGTTAGCAGCAGAATGACAACAAGCGCAAGGCCATGCAGCCGGCTTACACAAGCCGGCAGGTGGCGACAGTCGAAGACCAACAACCGGAAGGGTAGCCTCCACCCAAGCGTCAGAAGGGTGGCAAGCCTAATTGGTTGCCCGCTTTCTCGTATGAGAAGACTCTCAACGCTCCCTGCAAGTTCCATAGTGGCACAAAGCCGTCCAACCACACCACTCGTAAGTGCCATTGGATCACCCGAATCGCCAAGGGAGATGGACTCCTGCCTCCTCCGCCGGCCGGCCCGCCGCCTCCTCTGCCCCAGTAGCCAGCGGTTCGGCCAGTCGGCGTCATACAAGATGAGTATCCTAAGGAGCATGGAGCCTATGTCGTGTTCACCAGTGTGGCCGATGACAGGCGCAACAGACGACAATAGCAACAAGAAGTACATGCAGTGGCATCAGAGACCCTAGAGTTCATGCATTGGTCTGAGAAGCCTATCAGTTGGAGCAGGGCTGACCACCCGGAGGTGATTCCCTCTCTTGGTTCTTATGCCCTGGTCTTAGATGCCACATTCGCAACAGAGAGGCGAGCTGCTCGTTTCTCCCGAGTGCTGATAGACGGCGGCAGCAACATCAACATCCTGTATCGTGACACAATGGAGAAGTTAGGAATCAAGAAGAAGCAGCTTCATCCCAGTCGGACTGTATAACATGGCATAGTCCCTGGCCTTTCGTGCAAACCAATCGGCAAGACCCAGATTGACGTTATTTTCGGAGACAAAGATCACTTCCGCCGAGAGCCAGTCTGGTTTGAGGTGGTGGACCTTGAAAGCGCCTACCATGCACTACTTGGCCGGCCTGCTCTGGCCAAGTTCATGGCGGTCCCCCACTATGCTTACCTCAAGATGAAGATGCCGAGTACCAAGGGAATCCTGACCATAGTCGGAGACTACAAGAAGTCGTCCGCCTGCGCTGTAGACAGTAGTCGGCTGGCCGAGTCCCTTGTGATTGCAGCTGAAAAGCGGCTCCTTGACCGGGTTGTGGCGATGGCAGGCAAGCAGCCAGAAATGTCACCCATCCCCAAGGAGTCGGAAGTTGAGGGCTCGTTCAAGCCGGCGAAGGAAAGAAAGAAGATATTCTTGGACCCGGAGCACCCGAAGAGGCACGCTGCCATAGGTGCAAACCTTGACAGCAAATAGGAAAGCGAGCTCGCCAATTTCCTCCGTGAGAATCAGGACATCTTTGCATGGTCTCCCAAAGACATGCCGGGTGTTCCGACGGATTTTGCCGAGCACAAGCTACATGTCCGACCTGACGCCAAGCCGGTCAGGCAGCCCTTGCGCCACTTGTCAGAAGAAAAGAGAAGAGTTGTTGGAGAAGAAATAGCCCGGCTTCTGGTGGCCGGCTTCATCATGGAAGTGTTTTTCCTAGAGTGGTTGGTCAACCTAGTTCTTGTGCTGAAGAAGAATAAGCAGTGGCGCATGTATATTGATTATACCAGCCTCAACAAAGCTTGCCCCAAAGATCCCTTTGCTTTGCCAAGAATTGACCAAGTGATAAACTCCACAGCCGGATGCAAGCTGTTGAGTTTTTTGGATGCATACTCAGGGTATCATCAAATCAAGCTGAACCCGGCCGACAGGCTGAGGACCGCCTTCATCATGCCATTCGGAGCCTTCTGCTACCTAACCATGACGTTCGGCTTGATAAATGCCGGTGCCACCTTTCAGCGTTGCATGCAGAAGTGTCTCCTCAAGCAACTCGGCAGAAATGCCCTTGTTTACATGGACGATGTGGTGGTGAAGACGGATAAGCATGGCACGCTGCTAGAAGACCTCATGGAGACATTTGAAAACTTGCGCCGATTTCAAATCAAGCTCAACCTAGAAAAATGCGTCTTTGGAGTACCAGCCGACCAACTTCTGAGTTTCCTGGTCTCAGAGCGCAACATAGAGTGCAATCCTGTGAAGATCAAGGCCATCGAGAAAATGGAGGTGCCCACCTGACTGCTGGACGTGCAGAAGTTTACCGGCTGCTATCATCCATCAGCCATTTCATCAGTCGGCTGGGCGAGAAGGCTCTTCCCCTGTATCAGCTCATGAAGAAGACCACTTTTTTCAAGTGTGACATCAAGGCGGACGAAGCTTTTCTCCAGCTCAAGAAGATGTTGATCACTCCTCCTATCCTGGCGGCTCTGACTGATAAGGAGCCCATGATCCTCTACATCACTGCTACTAGTCGGGTGGTCAGCACAGTCATAGTGGTGGAGCGGAGGGAGGAGGGTAGAGCACTACCAGTCCAGAGGCCGGTATATTACCTGAGTGAAGTGATGTCCGCCTCCAAGCAGAACTACCCCCACTATCAGAAGATGTGCTATGGTGTGCACTTTGCCGCCAAGAAGCTGAAGCCTTACTTTCAAGAGTACCCAATTACTGTCGTCTGCACTGCTCCATTTGCTGAGGTCATTGGAAGCCAAGATGCCTCAGGCCGAGTGGCCAAATGGGCCATAGATCTGGCCCCCTACACCATCTACTACCAGCCTCGCACCGCCATCAAGTCACAAGCACTGGCCGAGTTCCTCCTCGACTGGGCTGAGACCCAGTTCCTGCCGCCAGCGCCAGACTCCACCCATTTGGCAGATGCACTTTGATGGTTCAAAGATGTGCACCGGTTTGGGAGCCGGCATCATCCTCACTTCTCCCAAAGGCGACAAGCTCAGATATGTGCTACACATTCACTTTGCCGCCTCCAACTACGTAGCTGAATATGAAGCACTCATACACGGGCTTCGGCTTGCCAAGGAACTCGGCATTCGCCGGATCCTATGCTATGGTGACTCCGACTTGGTGGTCTAGCAGTCATCAGGCGACTGGGACGCCAATGATGCTAATATGGCAAGCTACTGCTTCCTTATGCAGCAACTCAGTGGATACTTCAAAGGGTGTGAGTTCCTCCATGTGCCAAGGAATGATAATGAGCAAGCAGATGCCTTGGCACGGATCGGCTCCACCCGGCAAGCAATACCAGCCGGCGTTGCCCTATAACGCCTCCTCAAGCCATCTGTCAAGCCTTCGCCAGAATCATACTCCATCTTGATGCCGGCCCCTCCCGAAGCAGTCGGATCCGACTTGAGGACCCCAGGAGCCTGCGCGGGGACTTCGGCAGACGGCTCAGGGACTGCAGCAGTTGCACCCGGCCCGAGGACTTCAGAACCCGGCCCGGGGACTACAACAGTCGGCCCGGGGACTTCTCCGACTCACCAAGCGGCGGCCAATTCCAACCCGCCGCCTCTCGGCCCAACCACCCTTTTGCAAATTGCAGTTGTGACAGTCGAAGAAATAGCAGCGCCTTCATGGGCTCAGCCCATCCTCAAGTTTCTGGTGAACAAAGAACTGCTGACTGATGAGATCTCGGCCCGACAAGTGCAACAACGGGCAGCAGCATACACCATCGTCAATAGAGAACTCGTGAGGCGCAGTGTCACTGGCGTATACCAGCGCTGCGAGGAGCCGGACCAGGGCCAAGCAATCCTCAAAGATATCCACCAAGGCGAATGTGGTCACCACGCGGCCTCAGGGTCACTTGTTGCCAAAGCATTTCACCATGGTTTCTTCTGGCCGACTGCTCTAGAAGACGCCAAAGACTTGGTCCAGAAATGTGAAGGGTGCTAGAAGTTCCGCTCCAAGCCACACCTACCGGCTTCTGCACTCAAGACCATTCCCATCGCCTGGCCCTTTGCCGACTGGGGGCTGGACATGGTGGGCCAATTCAAGACGGCTCGCGGCGGCATGACTCATTTGCTTGTCACTGTGGACAAGTTCACCAAGTGGATAGAAGCAAAGCCAATCAAGAAGTTGAATGGGCCGAATGCAGTGACTTTCATTTCCGACATCACCACTCGATATGGCATACCACACAGCATCATCACCAACAACAGCACAAACTTCGCCAAAGGAGCCTTGGCTCATTTCTGCGCGACGCAGGGCATCCGACTGGACTTAGCGTCCATTGCCCATCCGCAGTCAAAAGGCCAAGTGGAGCGAGCAAACGGCCTCACTTTGTCCGGCATCAAGCCCCGACTGGTCGAGCCTCTAGAGCGTTCGGTCGGCTGCTGGCTTGATGAGCTGTCGGCCATCCTCTGGAGCTTGCGCACAACTCCGACCAAGTCAACCGGCTTCACACCCTTCTTCCTCGTCTACGGTGCCGAAGCCATCATCCCGACAGACATAGAATTTGACTCCCCTCGAGTCGCCATGTAGACTGAGGAGGAGGCCAAAGAAGCACGGGAAGACGGTGTTGATCTACTGGAAGAGGGCCGGCTGTTGGCACTCAGCCGGTCTGCTATCTACCAGCAGAGTCTATGCCAATACTACAATCGGAAGGTCAAGCCAAGATCCTTCCAGGAGGGAGACCTTGTGCTCCGGCTGATACAACGAACAGCCGGCCAACACAAGCTCTCGGCACATTGGGAAGGCCCTTTCATCATCAGCAAAGTGTTGGGCAACGGCTCCTACTACCCGATCGACGCTCAGAAGCCTAGAGCACGCAAGAGAGACGACTCTGGCAAGGAGATGGAGAGGCCGTGGAACGCAAACCTCCTCCGAAGATTTTACAGTTAAAGCAGTATGTACCACACTACCTTTTGTATTAAGTACGAAGACTCCGGGTCCCCCGAGAAGAGCTTGGGGACTACCCTCTTTTATCTATATGATAAGCATTATGCCTATGAATGTGTTGTTTCATTATTCCGCCTTTCACCGGGTTCGACTAGTCGGCCCAGGGGCTCGCCGCCTTCCATTATGCGCCGCTTTCTGTAGTCGGACAAGTAGTGTGCTGGCACCAAAAAAACTTATCTTGTCAAAAGTCACAGCTCGCAGAGCGACTGTACGGTGGATGGGGGTTGCAAAAATGGTGCCCACACAAAAAATGGCTAAGGAAAAGTGCGCACATAGTCTAGGCCGGCCGACTTCTACTTACCTTGCCAACACTCCAATCGGCTAAGTACTTTCCCTCCCCAAAATACCTAAGTACTCAACCCAGCCGCAGTCTGCAGAGTGGCTGTTTAGCTGGCAAGAGGGTAGCAAAAGGAGGGCGGTAAAGGAAAAAAGCAAGGAGCAGAAAGCAAGGAAAGTCAGAACTTGTCAGATAAAGCACAATTTGTGACGAAGAATATTTACATAGCAAAGGGCCCATTGGCGAACATTCAACAGAGTTTGAAGTACACCCCGTGGGTGGAATTGTGCAAATTTAACAAAAGTTTATCGAGACCGATAAGCAGGGAAAATAAAGGCGACGGCCTAAGGAGCAACAGAGGGATCCGGCTGGACGGCCGAGTCGATAGCTCCAGTTGGTGGAGCAGACGGCTGGACGGAAGAGTCGGCAGTGCTGGTTGGTGGAGCGGACGGCTGGTCAGTCTCCGCCTGGTCGCCTCCAGCAGCAGTCGGCATGCTTGACTGCGGATCGTTGCTCGAGGCGCGGTCAGGCGGAGGCTGGCTGTCCGCTCTGACTTCCGTCACGTCTTCTTCACTTTCCTCGTCCTCCTCATCCTCTCCCTCGTCACTGGAGTAGATCACTTCAGCCGAGTCCTCGCTTGTAACGCCCCGGATTCGATGCGCCAGGTGTCTTCAAGTTATTCATCGTTGTTGCCATGTCATTTGCTTGTGTCTTGCATTTTGCCATGTCATCATCTGCATTTCATCTGCATGTTTTTCAAAACTTGCATCCGTTCGGTTTCCGCCGGTTCTCTTTGTTGTCCGTTCTGAGCCCAACCACACTCACATGTGCCCGAGGAACCTCCAAAATATTATTTTATAAGTGGCATAAAAATGTTCTTGGTATGGGATGATAGTTGGTGTGCGGTCTTATTATAGTGTAGGTAGACCGCCTTGAAGTTTGGTTGCATTCGGAGTTCGTTTAACTGCCCAATCGTTAAACATGTAACCGCGATATAGCCGGTATATTCGTCGGACGTTTCGGTCTCCGAAACTGCTGTCGGGCCTCTCTCTCTTCTCAGCCCAATGCATTCTACACAGCCTGCCAACCCCTCACCTAGTCTCCCTCCGCCCCGGACCGTCGGATCGAAATCCGATGCCCGAAAACCCCTCCAAACCCCCCTAACCCTAGGCCCCTGCCTATTTAAGAAGTCCACCTTGCCATTTTTGGGTGCCCCTAGCCTTCCCCTACCCTCAGCCGCCGCATCCCCTCGAAAACCGCGCCACCAGCCAGATCCATCCAACTCCTCCTTGTTTTCCGGCGCCCTCCACGTCCACCTTGCCACTTGGCGCCGTCCCACTCGCCAGCGCCGCCTTCCTCGCCGCCTTGGAGCCAACCAGGGGCGGCCACGTGCCCCCAGCCTCTCTCCCGCAGCCGCGGCCCGCCAGGCCCGCGGGGAGCCCGCCCTGGGCCGCCCAGGGCCCGACCGCCCGAGCCTCGCGCCAGAGCGCGCCGCCCAGCTCCCCGAGGCCCTCGCCGGCGCCCCGACCTTCCCCAGCCCCGGATCCGGCCTTCCCCAGCTCCGGCCGCCTCCTTCCTCTACTCCGGCGACGAGCTCCGGCCGTCCTCAGGAACCACGCCCGGATCTGGATGTGAGAAGACAAGGTTGACCCCGAAATTTCACTAAGTCCCCGTAGTTTTCAGCATTATGTTGCCCTGTTCATCGCATCATATCTCCATGCATACTACTTCGTTTTGTGCGTGTAATATGTAAAAATGTTCATTGAGAGATGCTATACATTTCATTCTATTGTGCCATGCTTGTTTGAGGTCATCTTGATGCCTGAATCATCATTGCAAGAGTGCTATATGATGTTAATCTGCTGAAACTGTTATAACTTGGTGATTTGTCATTTTTGTTGCATTCGATGTGTGCATCCTATGAGCATGAGATCTACATGTTTGTACTATGTCATGCCATCTTTACAGGGGTGCTATCCATGTATTTTTTGTGATTCTTGTAGTTAGTGCATCGAGCTTGTTAAGTAGAGTACTTGCTCTTGCTGTTTTGCTAGGCTGATTCTGTTATATTTTGTTGCCATGTAAACCTGCTGCTACAAGTCATTATACGCATAATCTGGAGATGTTCACTAAGGATGTTTTGTTAAACATGTAATTCTCTATACATACATGCCCCTGGTTGCATTTATAGCCTGTTGTATCTTGTTGTAATTTTGCTCGAAAGTTGCTAAATAATGTTATTGTCAGCCTGTCAACATTAAGTTCAGTTTTGCCATGTGATTTTCTAGTGCTCCAAGAATGCTATGAACTTTCTCTTGACATGCTTAGCTTCATAAACATGTCTTCTTACTGTTGGTTGCCTTTTCATGCCATGTATTGATCTGTGTCGAGTGGTACAAGCTCACCAACATGCCTACTTATTGTTGTTCCTGCCATGTATGAATCTGTCATATAATTTGCCAAGTTTAGATGGGTGCCATCATATCTTCTGATCCTTTTTGGCTCTTGGTCAGTAAAGGACTTTTGTTCTATGCATTTAGTAGTATCATGCCACGCTTTTGTTTGCCATGTTAAGTTCTTGTAAGATGTTGTTTGATAGGTCTAAACATTGCAACCTGATGTTAATCTGTAAAGTCTGAAACTGCTATTATTTGCAATCTTGCCATGTGTTTTGGAGCATGTTCTAGTGATTTCTGGAGATAGCTCAGTGTTCATGTTTTGTTATGCTTTACCTTTACATCATGCGCATGTCTTTTGTTTTCTTGTTGAGATGCTGTAGCATGTTGTTTTGATGCTTGTAAGATGCCTAGTTGCTGTTTTGGGCAGATTGTTGCTATAACTTGTATAGAGTGTATGTGTTGAACCGTTGCTCCATTTTTAGTGTGCTCTATATGAAATTGGCTTGATTTTGCATGTAGTTTCATATTATCATGTTGCATCCATGTTTTGAGAGTGTTTGATTGATGTTTGTATGCATTTTGCATCAATGCCATGTTTAACTTGTTTTGCTCATATCTTCTAGGCCGTAGCTCTAAATCTAATGAACTTTATATGTAACTTGACTAGAATCTCGTGCAGATCATCTTGGTGCATCTTAACTTGCTGTTTCACAACTTGAACATAAGGTTTATTCAGATCTGGACCAATTTCGAAACTTGCATATGAGGACTTACCGGAATTGTTATATGTTGTTTCCGGCCTCATTTAAACGTGCCTTGATGTGTTGCTTTTGTTTGCATCATCTCTTGCCATGAGTAGCTTCATGTAGCTTTTTCATGCATCATGCTTGTTATGCATCATGTCTTGTCTATGTGTGGTGTGTTTACCATGTTGTGTGCTTCTTCTTGATAGTTCCCGTTTCATTGCGATCGTGAGGATTCGTTCGTCTACGCTTGGTTCGTCTTCGTGGATTCATCTTCTTCATGGACTCGTTCTTCTTCCTTGCGGTATTTCAGGCAAGATGACCGCTACCCTGGATCTCACTACTATCATTGCTATGCTAGTTGATTCGTTCTATCGCTATGCCGCGCTACCTGTCTCCTTTTGATCAAGCCTCCCATTTTGCCATGTCAGCCTCTAACCTTTTCACCCTTCCTAGCAAACCGTTGCTTGGATATGTTACCGCTTTGCTCAGCCCCTCTTATAGCATTGCTAGTTGCAGGTGAAGTTGAAGATTGCTCCATGGTGGACAGGATTATGTTGGGATATCACAATATCTCTTATTTAATTAATGCATCTATATACTTGGTAAAGGGTGGAAGACTCAGCCTTATGCCTGGTGTTTTGTTCCACTCTTGCCGCCCTAGTTTCCGTCATACCGGTGTTATGTTCCTGGATTTTGTGTTCCTTACGCGGTTGGGTGACTTATGGGACCCCCTTGACAGTTCGCTTTGAATAAAACTCCTCCAGCAAGTCCCAACCTTGGTTTTACGATTTGCCTCACCTAGCCTTTTTTCCCTTGCGTTTCCGGAGCCCGAGGTTCATCTTTAATTTAGCCCCCCGGGCCAATGCTTGTCTAAGTGTTGGTCCGAACCGAGTAGACTGTGGGTCCCCCTCGGGGAAACTCGAGGTCTGGTTTCACTCGTAGGATGTCTCATCCGGTGTTGCCCTGAGAACGAGATATGTGCAGCTCCTATCGGGATTGTCGGTGCATCGGGCGGCTTTGCTGGTCTTGTTTTACCATTGTCGAAATGTCTTATAAACCGGGATTCCGAGTCTGATCGGGTCTTCCTGGGAGAAGCTATATCCTTTGTTGGTCGCGAGAGCTTATCATGGGCTAAGTTGGGACACCCCTGCAGGGTTTAAACTTTCGAAAGCCGTGTCCGCGGTTATGTGGCAGATGGGAATTTGTTAATGTCCGGTTATAGATAACTTGACACCAGATACGAATTAAAACGCATCAACCGCGTGTGTAGCCGTGATGGTCTCTTCTCGGCAGAGTCCGGGATGTGAACATGGTTTTGGGTTATGATTGACGTAAGTAGGGGTTCAGGATCACTTCTTCATCATTGCTAGCTTCACGACCGTTCCTTTGCTCTCTTCTCGCTCTTATTTGCGTATGTTAGCCACCATATATGCTTAGTCGCTGCTGCAACCTCACCACTTTACCCCTTCCTTGCCCATTAAGCTTTGCTAGTCTTGATACCCATGGTAATGGGATTGCTGAGTCCTTGTGGCTCACAGATTACTACAACAACAGTTGCAGGTACAGGTTATGCGATGATCATGACGCGAGAGCGATGTTTGCTTGTTTTGGAGTCCTTCTTCTGCTTCTTCTTCGATCAGGGGATAGGTTCCAGGTCGGCAGCCTGGGCTAGCAGGGTGGATGTCGTTTGAGTTTCGATTTGTGTTTCATCCGTAATCGGATGATGCTATTTTGTATTGTGATGTTGTATTTGTGTGGCATTGTATGTCTTGTATGTATCCCCATCTATTATGTAATGTTGATGTAATGATATCCACCTTGCAAAAGCGTTTCAATATGCGGTTCTATCCTTGGTGGGACCTTCGAGTCTCTTTAGGATAGTATCGCATATTGGGCGTGACAAGTTGGTATCAAAGCCTCGACTGACCATAGGAGCCCCCTTGATTGATCATGTAGTTTGGCCGTTGTTGAGTCTAGAAGAAAACTTTTTCTGAGTCTAGTTATATCGAAGAGTAGGAATTCTTTTTACTCCTTTGCCCCTTTGTCGCTCTGGTAAGGAATCTTGACGTAGGTGTTTTGAATTACTCCTCTTTCCCTTCAAATTTTTTTCTTTAGGATCACACGGTTAGTTTTCGATCATTGGTTCTCAGCTCTTTTCATCCGGTGCATTTCTCGTCAAGTTGACTCCAGCCTCTTCATCTTTGCCAAGTTCAATCCTCAGTTGTTTTCTTTTCCCACCCACCCACCCTTTTTCATCTCAGAGCCGGAGTCCGTAATCGAGTATCCATCCTACTCGTGTGAAGCCTTTGCTTTCTTTCAACCGGTGTTGTGTCTTCAAGATATTCGTCGGTTCTCCCTTCCAAGTTGCCTTTGTTTTCCCGCCCTCCCACCCTCTTCTTCCTGGAACCTGAGTCTGTTCCAAGCATCAATTTCATTCGTGTGGAGCCTCTCCAGTCTTCCCTCAATCTTTTCAACGGTGAATTCTCGTCTCGGTGGACATTCTTCATCTCTTTTCTTCTCTGGTGGATTCAATTCCATTTTCAGTAGTGATTATATTCTTTCCCTCAGCTCAAGTGTTTTCCCTGCTCGTTCGCCTCTCGCCAGTTTATCCTTCCGGAGTACTCAAGACATCTCAAGAGATTTGTCTATGTTCCAATTAATTCAAGGTTGTCACCTCATTCAAATATTTCAATTGTTCCGGTGCATCATCTACCTCTTCAACATCCCTTTCCAACGGTGTTTTATTTTAGTGGGCCCTAACCCACAGGTCTTTTCCCAGGATCTTACCTGACTCTTCTAATTCCCCCGGAGTTATTCTCGATTCTTTTCAAAGTGTGACGTAAGAATGGATTCCATCAGTCACATGCCTTCTCCAAGATCGTTTTCAAATTCTTTTCATTGTTGCCTCAACCTCTTCGCTTTTCATTCTCCCGGAGTATCTCAGTAATTTTGGTGGTGTTTCTCGTCATCATTTGAAGACCGACGAAGAGTTTTTCCTCTAAAGCTTGCCCGTTCTCCCGAAGATTCATGGTTCTAGCTTCATGTTATCAGTCTCGAATTATTCCATTTGTCAGATATTCTTTTCTTACCCATCCGGAGTATGTCAGAAGTTGTTTTCCTGTTTCTTTTCACCGGAGGCCATCGTTCCAGAAGAATTCTTCGCCCTCACATTTCAGCTACCGTTATCCAATTATCCCGGTGCTTCATTCAAGTGTTCTTTAATAAGCTCATGATCTATTTGTTCTTTTGCATCTAAATCCCCTCAAGCATATTGGTTCTTCTAATTCTTCCCAGCGGTTCATTCTCTTTC
Organism: Triticum dicoccoides; assembly: GCF_002162155.2. Taxonomy (NCBI): domain Eukaryota; kingdom Viridiplantae; phylum Streptophyta; class Magnoliopsida; order Poales; family Poaceae; genus Triticum; species Triticum dicoccoides. Next base: position 52,125,940 of record NC_041387.1, read on the forward strand.
GCCAGTCATTTTTGATTTCTTACGGTGGTTCGTTCAAGATTCTTTTTCCTTGATTATCATTCAATCCTTTCGTTCTTTTCAATTCTACCGTTGGTTCATGAAGACTTTCTCAAGTTTTGTGCTATATTCCCCTTAATCCTTTTCAAGAAGAATAAGTAGTATGCGAAATCCATTGCTTGTCATCAATTTAATTTGATAAAGGATAAGCATACAATAAATCTTATTCTTATTTCCTTAAGGTGATTAATCCTTTTCTTCGGAGTTTGTTCTTGATGAATAAATTCTAGTTCCAAGTGTTTTCATCTTTTCTTTTCCGGAGTTCAAATTTCCTCGGCCTTTTCTTCGAAACCCCCATCTAAGTCATCGCAAGGCTTTAATCTTATTATTTCATCCTTCAATTTTATCTCGTCATTCTTTTGTTACCGGAGTTCTTATGGTGGTTCTTCATGATTTAATTCATTCTTCAAGAGTTCATCAAGAATTTTTTTGGTGGAGTTCAAATATCTTTTCTTCTCGCGTCTCGAAGCGCAAATAATTCTTCATTTTCTTCTGAAGTGGAGTTTTGCATTTCTTGATTCTTCTCAGATATTCAAATTCGTTCAATCCTTCCTTCTAAGTTCTTTTCATTCAACTCTTTCAATTCTTTCCGGAGGTTTTGTGTCATGTCTTCATCAAGTATCATTCCATCCTCTCAAGCTCGTGTTCTATTCCTTCCATTTTCAGCCAGAGTGCTGCCTAAATCCTTTCAGTCTTATTCTTTTCTTATCTCGTTTTAACCGGAGTGGTTTCATAGTCTATCTGATTCCGTGAGCTTTCGATTCCCGTCATTCTCGTCGTTCCTTTTTTCTACCCAGTGCTCTCAACTTTGTTCTTCTCTCTTCAGCTCTTGTTTCACCTCATCCATTTTCCCTTCCGTCTCGGTCCTAAGATCTCGGGACGAGATCTCTTGTTAGTGAAGGAGTGTTGTAACGCCCCGGATTCGATGCGCCAGGTGTCTTCCAGTTATTCGTCGTTGTTGCCATGTCATTTGCTTGCGTGTTTCATTTTGCCATGTCATCATCTGCATTTCATCTGCATGTTTTTCAAAACTTGCATCCATTCGGTTTTTGCCGGTTCTCTCCATTGTCCGTTCTGAGCCCCAACCACACTCGCACGCACCCGAGGCACCTCCGAAATATTATTTTATAAGTGGCATAAAAATGTTCTTGGAATGGGATGATAGTTGGTGTGCGGTCTTATTATAGTGTAGGTAGACCGTCTGTCAAGTTTCGTCGCATTCGGAGTTCGTTTGACTGCCCAACCGTTAAATATATAACCGCGATATAGCCGGTATATTCGTCGGACGTTTCGGTCTCCGAAACTGCTGTCGGGCCTCTCTCTCTTCTCAGCCCAATGCATTCTACACAGCCCACCAACCCCTCACCTAGTCTCCCTCCGCCCCGGACCGTCGGATCGAAATCCGATGCCCGAAAACCCCTCCAAACCCCCCTAACCCCTAGACCCCTGCCTATTTAAGAAGCCCACCTTGCCATTTTTGGGTGCCCCTAGCCTTCCCCTACCCTCAGCCGCCGCATCCCCCTTGAAAACCGTGCCACCAGCCAGATCCATCCACCTCGTCCTCGTTTTCCGGCGCCCTCCACCTCCACCTTGCCACTTGGCGCCGTCCCACTCGCCAGTGCCGCAGTCCCCGCCGCCTTGGAGCCAACCAAGGGCGGCCACGTGCCCCCAGCCTCTCTCCCGCAGCCGCGGCCCGCCAGGCCTGTGGGGAGCCCGCCCCGGGCCGCCCAGGGCCCGATCGCCCGAGCGCGCCGCCCGGCTCCCCGAGCCCCTCGCTGGCGCCCCGACCTTCCCCGACCCCGGATCCGGCCTTCCCCAGCTCCGGCCGCCTCCTTCCTCTACTCCGGCGACGAGCTCCGGCCGTCCTCGGGAACCACGCCCGGATCTGGATGTGAGAAGACAAGGTTGACCCCGAAATTTCACCAAGTCCCCATAGTTTTCAGCATTATGTTGCCCTGTTCATCACATAATATCTCCATGCGTACTGCTCCATTTTGTGCGTGTAATATGTAAAAATGTTCATTGAGAGATGCTCTACATTTCATTACATTGTGCCATGCTTGTTTGAGGTCATCTTGATGCCTGAATCATCATTGTAAGAGTGCTATATGATGTTAATCTGCTGAAACTGTTATAACTTGGTGATTTGTCATTTTTGTTGCATTCGATGTGTGCATCCTATGAGCATGAGCTCTACATGTTTTTTGTACTATGTCATGCCATCTTTACAGGGGTGCAATCCATGTATTTTTTGTGATTCTTGTAGTGAGTGCATCGAGCTTGTTAAGTAGAGTACTTGTTGTTGCTATTTTGCTAGGCTGATTCTGTTATATTTTGTTGCCATGTAAACCTGCTGCTACAAGTCATTCTACGCATAATCTGGAGATGTTCACTAAGGATGTTTTGTTATAAATGTCATGCTCTATACATACATGCCCCTGGTTGCATTTATAGCCTGCTGTAGCTTGCTGTAATTTTGCTCTAAAGTTGCTAAATAATGTTGCTGTCATCCTGTCAACATGAAGTTCAGTTTTGCCATGTGATTTGCTAGTGCTCCAAGCATGCTATGAACTTGCTCTTGACATGCTTAGCTTCATAAACATGTCTTCTTACTGTTGGTTTACTTTTCATGCCATGTATTGATCTGTGGTTACTGGTACAAGCTCATCAACATGCCTGCTTATTGTTGTTCCTGCCATGTATGAATCTGTCATATAACTTGCCATGTTTACATGGGTCCCATCATATCTTCTGATAATATTTGGCTCTTGGTCAGTAAAGGACTTTTGTTCTATGAATCTAGTAGTATCATGCCATGCTTTTGTTTGCCATGTTAAGTTCCTGTAACATGTTGTTTGATAGCTCTAAACATTGCAACCTGATGTTATTTCTATAAAGTCTGAAACTGTTATTATTTGCAATCTTGCCATGTGTTTTGGAGCATGTTCTAGTGATTTCTGGAGATAGCTCAGTGTTCATGTTTTGTTATGCTTTACCTTTACATCATGCCCATGTCTTTTGTTTTCATGTTGACATGATGTAGCATGTTGTTTTGATGCTTGTAAGATGCCTAGTTGTTGTTTTGGGCAGATTGTTGCTATAACTTGTATAGAGTATGTGTTGATCCGTTGCTCCGTTTTGAGTGTGCTCTATATGGAACTTGCTTGATTTTTCTTGTAGTTTCATATTATCATGTTGCATCCATGTTTTGAGAGTGTTTGCTTGATGTTTGTATTCATTTTGCATCAATACCATGTTTAACTTGTTTTGCTCATATCTTCTAGGCCGTAGCTCCAAATCTAATTAACTTTATATGTAACTTGACTAGAATATCGTGTAGATCATCTTGGTGCATCTTAACTTGCTGTTTAACAACTTGAACTTAAGGTTTATTCAGATCTGGACCAATTTTTTGAAACTTGCATATGAGGACTTACCGGAATTGTTATATTTTGTTTCCGGCCTCATTTAAACTTGTCTTGATGTGTTACTTTTGTTTGCATCATCTCTTGCCATGAGTAGCTTCATGTAGCTTTGTCATGCATCATGCTTGTTATGCATCATGACTTGTCTATGTGTGGTGTGTTTACCATGTTGTGTGCTTCTTCTCGATAGTTCCCGTTTCATTGCGATCGTGAGGATTCGTTCGTCTACGCTTGGTTCGTCTTCGTGGCTTCATCTTCTTCATGGATTCGTTCTTCTTCCTTGCGGGATTTCAGGCAAGATGACCGCTACCCTGGATCTCACTACTATCATTGCTATGCTAGTTGATTCGTTCTATCGCTATGCCCCGCTACCTATCTCCTTTTGATCAAGCCTCCCATTTTGCCATGTCAGCCTCTAACCTTTTCACCCTTCCTAGCAAACCATTGCTTGGATATGTTACCGCTTTGCTCAGCCCCTCTTAGAGCGTTGCTAGTTGTAGGTGAAGTTGAAGATTGCTCCATGGTGGACAGGATTATGTTGGGATATCACAATATCTCTTATTTGATTAATGCATCTATATACTTGGTAAAGGGTGGAAGACTCGGCCTTATGCCTGGTGTTTTGTTCCACTCTTGCGGCCCTAGTTTCCGTCATACCGGTGTTATGTTCCCGGATTTTGCGTTCCTTACGCGGTTGGGTGATTTATGGGACCCCCTTGACAGTTTGCTTTGAATAAAACTCTTCCAGCAAGGCCCAACCTTGGTTTTACGATTTGCCTCACCTAGCCCTTTTTCCCTTGGGTTTCCGGAGCCCGAGGGTCATCTTTATTTTAGCCCCCCCCCCCAAGGCCAATGTTTGTCTAAGTGTTGGTCCAAACCGAGTAGACTGCGGGGCCCCCTCGGGGAAACTCGAGGTCTGGTTTTACTCATAGGATGTCTCATCCGGTGTTGCCCTGAGAACGAGATATGTGCAGCTCCTATCGGGATTGTCGGCGCATCGGGCGGCTTTGCTGGTCTTGTTTTACCATTGTTGAAATGTCTTGTAAACCGGGATTCCGAGTCTGATCGGGTCTTCCTGGGAGAAGGTATATCCTTCGTTGATCGCGAGAGCTTATCATGGGCTAAGTTGGGACACCCCTGTAGGGTTTTAACTTTCGAAAGCCGTGCCCGCGGTTATGCGGCAGATGGGAATTTGTTAATGTCCGGTTGTAGATAACTTGATAGCAGATACGAATTAAAACACATCAACCGCGTGTGTAGCCATGATGGTCTCTTCTCGGCGGAGTCCAGGAAGTGAACACGGTTTTGGGTTATGATTGACGTAAGTAGGGGTTCAGGATCACTTCTTCATCATTGCTAGCTTCACGACCGTTCCTTTGCTCTCTTCTCGCTCTTATTTGCGTATGCTAGCCACCATATATGCTTAGTCGCTGCTGCAACCTCACCACTTTACCCCTTCCTTACCCATTAAGCTTTGCTAGTCTTGATACCCATGGTAATGGGATTGCTGAGTCCTCGTGGCTCACAGATTACTACAACAACAGTTGCAGGTACAGGTTATGCGATGATCATGACGCGAGGTGATGTTTGCTTGTTTTGGAGTCCTTCTTCTGCTTCTTCTTTGATCAGGGGATAGGTTCCAGGTCGGCAGCCTGGGCTAGCAGGGTGGATGTCGTTTGTGTTTTGATTTGTGTTTCATCCGTAGTCGGATGATGCTATTATGTATTGTGATGTTGTATTCGTGTGGCATTGTATGTCTTGTATGTATCCCCATCTATTATGTAATGTTGATGTAATGATATCCACCTTGCAAAAGCGTTTCAATATGCGGTTCTATCCTTGGGCGTGACATCGCTGTTCTCCGGGTTCAGCCCAAACCACTCCGGTGGCGCCTCGGCGCTGTTATCAACAGCTCCGGGATGAAGACACTGGTGTTGGTGTAGTCGGCAATCGCCGCCGCCCGCTTGACAAGATCTTCCTCCACCACCACCAGCTCCTCCTACGCCTCCAGCCGAAACATCGTCAACTGGGCTAGATCTAGCCCAGGGTACCACGCCTTGACGAACTCCAGAGCCCGGCGCGCTCCAGCCCGGGCCGAGGAACCCCTCCAGGCCTCCAGGCGACCGGCCGCCACCTCCAGCCAGTCGGCAGTCCAACTGGGAGTGCGCAGAGCCAGCATGCCGGGCCAGAGGGCGGAGACCGCCTGGGCTCCGACACGTTGAAGACGGCACAACATCCGATGAGCCGGCCAAAGGCGGACCTGGATGCTGAGAAGCTGCTCGCTAAGGGTCTGGGGAGCGTCGGCAGCAATCTGCACGCCTTCTGCCCTCCGCTCCTCGCGATAAGCCTCAATGGCCTGGTTCGCGGCAACGGAATGGCCTGGGAAGAAGTCTGCTTGAGTGGAAAGCAAGGAAGGCAGAAGTTAGAAGCAAACAGTCGGCCTGAACAGAGGCCGGCAACTCAAAGAAAGAAAAAAAAGGAAGCTTACCGTCGACCATGTCCTCGATATTGCCGAAGCCGGCAGTCAGCTGCACCACCTTGTCAGCCCAGGCGGAGCGCTCGGTCTCAAACTCAGCAAGGAGGTCACTCTCTTTTGCCTCCGCCTCCTTCTGAGCCATCTGGAGACGCTCCGCCTGCTCCGCCAGTTGCGTGACCAGCCGCTCACGCTCCTCGGCAAGTTTTCTGCACTCTGCCTCCTTGGCGCGCAACGCGGTGTTGGCTTTGCCCAGCTGCTGCTGCAAGGCGGTGTTGGCCTCTGCAAAGAAAGAAGAAGAAAGGACGTCAACATTCAACAAGGAAGGGATGCAGTTGCCGGGGAGATCCGGCCCAACTGCTCAGCAGTCAGCCGAAATCTTTGGGACTACAGCCCGCGGGTGCGCTATCGCACCCCGTAGAGAAAGAATGATCAACAAAATAAATACAGTTGCTAGGGAGATCCGGCCCGACTGCTCAACAGTCGGCCCGAATCTCGGGGGCTACAGCCCGCGGGTGCTCGAGCGCGCCCCCGCAGAGAAAGAAACCCAAGACTTACTGCGGCTCTCCGACAAGTTGGCGGTCTGCCTTTCCAGCTCCCGGACACTGGAGTTGAAGGTGGCCGCGTGGAGGTTATGATAATCCTGTAAGAATATCAGACGAAGTTAGCACTCGGAGCTTGCGGATTAAAGTTTCGAGCCGCTTGCTGATACGTCTCCAACGTATCTATAATTTTTGATTGTTCCATGCTATTATATTACCCGTTTCGGATGTTTATGGGCTTTACTTTACACTTTTATATCATTTTTGGGACTAACCTACTAACCGGAGGCCCAACCCGTATTGCTGTTTTTTGCCTCTTTGGGCTTTACTTTACACTTTTAGTGTTTTGAAGAAAAGGAATATCAAACGGAGTCCAAACGGAATGAAACCTTCGGGAGCGTGATTTTTGGAACGAACGTGACCTAGAGGACTTGGAGTGGAAGTCAAGCAACAACCGAGGCGGCCATGAGGGTGGAGGGCGCCCCTCCCTACTGGGCGCCCCCTATCTCGTGGGCCCCTCGGGCGTCCACCGACCTACTTCTTCCTCCTATATATACCCACGTACCCCGAGAACATCAGAACAGACCACAAAAACCTAATTCCACCGCCGCAACCTTCTGTATACGCGAGATCCCATCTTGGAGCCTTCATCGGCGCTTGCTACATCTTGAGCTTGCGTTGGTTTTCCTTGAAGAGGAAACGGTGATGCATCAATAGTAGCGTAAGTATTTCCCTCAGTTTTTGAGAACCAAGGTATCAATCCAGTAGGAGGCTCCTCAAAAGTCCCACGCACCTACACAAACAAACAAAGAACTCGCAACCTGTCGGAGTAATGGGCCACGGGTAGCCTCACCCAGGTCCCAGGATTTATCAAGACTTTGGGCCAGCTCCGCCTTGCTGAACCCCATGCTGAAGCTCCGCCCTCCGGGGGCTGGCTAACTTGACAGCCGGCCACCGGAGGACGACCAACCACCAGCCAACAGCACTACAAGCGGCCGGCTCTAGCCAGCCGGCCTCTAGAGAGGGCGGCATCAGGCAAGCAGCCACCTCGCGCCCTCAGAAGTATCTGGGCCCCCATCGAGAGTACAAGATAGAGCGTGGCTATAGTAAAGCCCCTCGGCCCCGAATCTCGGGACTGGCATCGCCACAGTGCCCCGTACAAACAGAGATCTCCGCACGGTGTGGCACTGTGCCATGTCCCCCCTGATGTCACTCCAAGCAGGCGGAGCCCTGTTCCCCATGACGACCTGTCAGTACAGCCTACCGGTCGCGGGCCCTATCGGGCAGTGACGCCGGAGAAGGCGGCGGATGCCCAGCCAGCCGGACTTGAGGAGGGCCGGCCTCCAGCAGGCGGCCGTCCCTTGCCCCGAGGCAAGCATGCCATTAACCCGACGAGACCAGGTGTGGCTACAGTGACCTCCTGCCAGGCGGCGGAACTGTAGCCATGACGAGATGACCAAGCCCTCATCATAAGCAGCACGGCTACAGTGTGCAGCCACCAACCAGTCAGCGGGGCCCACTAGGCTGCGGGCCCCAGTAGTCGACGGAGAAGCCGGAGGCCAAAGACGCTGACGGCCGGGCCTAGCAGTCGGCCGGATACCATTGTACCCCTGGGGGTAGGCCTATATAAGCCCCCCAGGGCACCCATGCAAAGGGTTCCCACTCTGATAGAAGTAGCCACTTCCTTAGAGCAGGAGAGAGCAAGCCCTGCTTTCTCCTACCTCTAGACACAGCTCAAGGAGCACCTTGTATCACTAGTGCCTTAGTGATCATGCGGAGACCCCGCAGAGCAGGAGTAGGGGTATTATCTCCACGGAGAGCCCCCAACCTGGGTAAAGTGCGCCGGCATGCGTGTCTACGCCTTATCCTGCTTCCAGGCACCATCGACATTCAACTCGTTCCCACCATGATAAGCCATCATTTGGCATATGTCGCACCCAACCCCCAACATTTGGCGCCCACCATGGCGCGAGGTGCACCGTCTCCCGGAGATCTGCTCTTGACGGGAACCTTGTTCCTTCCTGGCGAACGAAGCCAGCCCACCACGCCCGACGGCGTTAGCCTTGACGCGCTGAACGGCGCAGAGATCGCCTGTGTGGCGAGCTGCCTCGCCGACCTTGTCGGCGAGATCCACCTCTCCGACGAGCCGGCCTCCGACGCGGGCACCGGCTGCCCAGAGAGCTGCCTCGTCAGCCTTCTCGACCAGCTCCACGTCACCAGCGAGCCTGCTGTGGACCTGGAGTCTGTTGGTTCCACCGGTCCGATGATCATCAACTTCGACACGGCGTCTCTTGACGCGTTCCCCACCAACATGGTGGTCTACGACGAGCCGCCTCTTCGCGAGCACAGCGGTGGGAGCACCGTCACAGAGGTGCTCGTCATCAACAACGGTGAGCACTCGGACGAGCGCGTTCGAGACCCACTCTTCGCGGCCCTGCGTGACCTGTCGGCGCCCATCCCAGAGGGTGCAGATGCTGAGATGTTGGAGGCACGCCGCGTCCAGCTTCTCGAGAATGCTGGCCGACTGGCTACCGTGCGACGCCTCTTGGACGCCTATCGACGCGAGATGGATCGAGCCGTTGGCGGCACGCCGGCCCCTGAGGGGCCCGGCCGTGTCGGCACGGTCCGGCAGCGTGGCGCGACCATCGCCAGCATGTTCGAAACAGAACGCCCCATCTACGCCACGTCTGCCGAGAACATCCGAGCCGCCCAGGCGGTGACGGATGAGCTGGACAAATACGACGGCGATGAGCGTCGCCACATGACGGAGCAAGTCCAACAGCTCCTAGACGCGGCCGCCGCGCAGCATGAGGTCGACTGCCGCACTGAAGGGCCTGACCAGCGGAACGATGAACCGCCCCCTCGCCAAGACCATGGGGCGACGTCCCGGACGTCGACTGGTGGCGCCCGCGGAAGAAGAGGCAACGAGCCGGCTGCCAGCCGCAGTCGGACACGCCTTTCCATCGAGCGAGACGAGGATGGCCGCCCTCGAGCGTTGGAGCGGCGAGGCGATCCTCCTCCTCCTCCGCCTCGTGGAGCGAGGCACCCCACTCCGCCGCCTGTCACGCACCCGACACTCGGCGATCGCCTTGGCCGCTGAGAGGGAGTCGGAGAAAACGACGCCCGCCATCGGATCGATCAGCTCAACCGATCCCTGGCGCTAGAAGAAGAAGATGCATTGGGAACGCCTTGTTTCGGCCCGCGAATCCGAGACGAGCCCTTCCCCAAAGGGTTCACCCTCCCGCTAGATACGCCCAAATACACCGGCTCTGTGAAGCCAGAGGACTAGCTGGTCGACTACTCCACGGCCGTCAGCATAGCGAACGGCAACAAGCGCATTGCCGTGTAGTACGTCCCACTCATGCTTCAAGGCACAGCCTGGACATGGCTCAACAGCCTGATGCCCCGCAACATCAACAGTTGGGTTGATTTCACCGAGGCCTTCATCTGCAACTTCACCAACACGTACAAGCGGCCTCCCAAGCCCCCATAGCTCTCATTATGTGTCCAGGGACCCAGTGAATCGACACGCGACTACCTCACGCGCTGGGCCGAGCTGCGCAACTCCTGCAAAGGCATGCACGAGGTGCAGGCGATCGAGTACTTTACCGCCGGCTGCCGAGAGGGCACCCTCCTCAAGCATCGGCTTCTCTGCGACGAGCCCGCGACGCTCGACGAGCTGCTGATCATCGCCGACAAGCACGCCACGGCCGACTCCTCCATGAAGGCGGAAATCCTAGTTGATGCGTCCGGCAAGGTGGCGCCCCAAGCTCCTTGGACTCCGCCTGGCGACACCAGTCGGCGACAACATTCAAGCGATAACAAGTGGAAGGCCACCCAGTCGGCTTCCACCAGCCGGCAGGTGGCGACAGTCGAGGACCAGCAGCCGGAAGGGCAGCCAGCGCCCAAACGTCAGAAGGGCGGCAAGTCCAATTGGTTGCCCGCCTTCTATTACGTGCAGACCCTTGATGCACCCTGCAAGTTCCATAGTGGCGTGAAGCTATCCAACCATACCACTCAGAAGTGTCATTGGCTCACCAGGATTGCTAAGGGAGATGGCCTCGTACCTCCTCCGCCCCAGCAGCCGGCGGCCCGGCCGGTCGGTGTCGTACAAGATGAGTACCCTGTGGAGCATGGAGCCTATGTTGTGTTCACTAGCGTGGCCAACGACAGGCGCAGCAGACGACAACAACAGCAAGAGGTGCAAGCGGTGGCCTCAAGCACCCTAAGAGTTCATGCACTGGTTCGAGAAACCCATCAGTTGGAGCAGGGCCGACCATCCGGAAGTGATGCCTCCCCCCAAATCCTATGCTTTGGTTCTAGAGGCCACCCTTGCAACAGAAAGACGGGCAGCTCGCTTCTCCAGAGTGTTGATAGATGGCGGCAGCAGCATCAATATCTTGTACCGTGATACGATGGAGAAATTGGGAATCAAGCAGAAGCAGCTCCTCCCCAGTTGGACTGTATTCCATGGCATAGTGCAGGACCTTAAGAAGTAAGTCTAGAGGGGGGGGATTAGACTACTTGACCAATTAAAAACTATGCCTTTTCCCAACTATAGACTTTGGCAGATTTTAGCTATCTTAGCACAAGTCAAGCAATCTTCACAAAATTCAAGCAAGCATGCAAAGAGTATATGAGCAGCGGAAATTAAAGCATGCAACTTGCAAGAATGTAAAGGGAAGGGTTTGGAGATTTCAAACGCAATTTGGAGACACGGTGATTTTTGAGCCGTGGTTCCGATAGGTGGTGCTATCGTACATCCACGTTGATGGAGACTTCAACCCACGAAGGGTAACGGTTGCGCGAGTCCACGGAGGGCTCCACCTAAAAGGGTACACGAAGAATCAACCTTGTCTATCCCACCATGGCCGACGCCCACGAAGGACTTGCCTCACTAGCGATAGATCTTCACGAAGTAGGCGATCTCCTTGCCCTTACAAACTCCTTGGTTCAACTCCACAATCTTGTCGGAGGCTCCCAAGTGACACCTAGCCAATCTAGGAGACACCACTCTCCAAGAAGTAACAAATGGTGTGTTGATGATGAACTCCTTGCTCTTGTGCTTCAAATTATAGTCTCCCCAACACTCAACTCTCTCTCACAGGATTTGGATCTGGTGGAAAGAAGATTTGAGTGGAAAGAAACTTCGGGAAGGCTAGAGATCAAGATTCATATGGTAGGAATGGAATATCTTGGCCTCAACACATGAGTAGGTAGTTCTTTCTCAGAAATTGTAAGTTGGAAGTGTAGGTTTGTTCTGATGGCTCTATCTACGAATGAAGAGGAGGTGGAGGGGTATATATAGCCTCCACACAAAATCTAACCGTTACACACAATTTACCAATCTCGGTGGGACCGAATCAACAAACTCGGTCGGACCGATTCAGTAAACAATGCGACCATTAGGGTTTTCGGTGGGACCGAAATGCAACTCGGTAGGACCGATATGGTTAGGGTTAGGGCATAACGTAATCTCGATGAGACCGATTACACAAACTCGGTGAGACCGATTTTGGTAATAAGCTAGCCAGAGAGTTGGTCAGGCAAACTCAGTGGGACCGATTACTCAAACTCGGTGGGACCGATTTAGGCAATAAGTTAACCAGAGAGTTTGCATTGTAATCTCGGTAGTACCGATTGCTCAAACTCGGTGAGACCGATTTTGATAATGGACATACACAAAGAGATTACAATCCCATCTCGGTGAGACCGAGATCCCTATTGGTGAGACCGATTTGCCTAGGGTTTGTGGCAGTGGCTATCACATCTAAACTCAGTGGCGCCGGATAGAAAGAATCTATCCCTTAGATGTCTTGCTCCCCCTGAATCTAGCATGGCATACTGGGAGAAGATAGGGAACAGAAAATCGGAGCTGAAAGGAAAAATTGAACAGAGCTAATGCAAATAAGCACATATGAACATGTCTTTCCCCTCAAGAAGACATGTGGCATCTCTCCTCTTGAACACCAAGCATCTAGGATCCTTGAGGATTACTCTCTACTTGAGTATTCTCTCCCCTGGAGATCTCTCTCTCCCCTGTGGGAGTGATAATCTCTCTCTCCCTTTGGAAGTGATAAGCTTTGATGTGATCTCTCTCTCCCCCTTTGACATCAATTTTCAAGAAGGGCCTTCTGGAATTTGTCGTGAATGGGTTTGGTCCTTGAGTCACAGCACAAAGCACTGATAAAAATGTGATGCTTGTAGAGGACAAGATTCATTGAGTGGAGCTGGATCAAAAGTAAAGATGAATAAGTGGCAAATTGTTTTTCCTGTTGTGAAGTCGGTGGCATCGAGTGGTATGCTTTGCTTGCACCGAAAGGGTTTGGTTGGACCGAAAACAACAAATCGGTGAAACCGAGTTCATCATAGAGAAAACACTTGTCACCTCAGCTCACTAGACTAGTAAGATCTCACAATGATTTGCAAGGAATTAATTAAATGATATGCAATGAATTGGATGTAGGAAATGCAGAACAAACAGAAAAGAAATAAATCTAGATGAAGTTTTTTTTGAAAGGGAAAACAAACATGCATGAGACAAATGCAAGAGCACAGAAAAGAACACGAGAGAACTTCATCTAGAATTGGTCGGCGACAAAGTCACCTATGTTAGAGTATATTGACTTAGGATTCAAGTGAGATCGCTTGATCATAAGTCATACTCATCGTTTAAGCTCAAAATGGGGTTACCATTTTTCGTTTAAGCATCTCGATGTATTCACATCTTGTCGAGTTGCTTTAACTCATGTATCGGAGTAAATCTTCTCTAACATGGAATGACATACCTTGGGTGGTGGTGTTGATCATGTAGTTGAACTTGTGTGGGTTGCTCAAGGTTGATGTAGCTCATCAAGAGTTGGGAGCACCACTTGGAATTTGAGTTCATCTTCCTACATGGGTTAGTTCTTGCAAGGAAGAGCACTTGTGTATGCAAAAATGACAATCATGAAATTTAACATAGAATTTGTCAAAGGATATGTTTGAATGGTCCCGTGCTTCCTTGTCTTCAACCACCATAGTGTAGAGACTTGGTGATGTAGAGATTGCTCAAGATGTGAGTAGGTTACAATCTCATGGAATTTGATTCAACCAAGTACCTACATGGGTTAGATAACATGCAAGATGCAAATATATCCAAGACATAAGATTTTCATCATAAGAGAAATATCAAGGATTAGTCATAAGCTCATGTCTTGCATGTATCCAAATGAGTTTCTACTCCAAGTTTGAAGCATCAATGATGTTCAATTCTCCTCTTAACCTGCAAAACACTTTCTCATCAAGAGGTTTAGTGAAAATATCCGCTAATTGTTTTTCGATGCGAACATGCTTAAGATTATTGTCACCCTTCGCAACATGATCTCGAATGAAATGATGACGAACTTCAATATGCTTAGTTCGAGAGTGTTGCACAGGATTATGAGCAATTTGATAGCACTTTCATTGTCACAAAGCAATGGAACATGTTTTACATATATCCCATAATATTTAAGAGTTTGGGTCATCCAAAGTAATTGAGCACAACATGAACCAACGGCAATGTATTCCGCTTCGGTGGTGGATAAGGATACCGAGTTTTGTTTCTTAGAAGACCAAGGCACAAGAGATCTACCAAGAAATTGACAAGTACATTAAGTGGACTTTCTATCAACCTTATCTCCGGCATAGTCCGAGTTGGAGTAGCCAACAAGATCGAAATAGACCCTCTTAGGATACCAAATGCCAAAATTTGGTGTGTGAATTAAGTATCTCACTATCCTTTTCACAGCCTTAATATGACATTCTTTAGGAGCAACTTGATATCTTGCACACATGCACACACTTAGCATAATATCAGGACGTGAAGCACATAGGTATAACAATGAACCAATCATAGAGCGATAAACCTTTTGATCAACCGGTTCACCATATTTGGTCAAATCAAGATGTCCACTAGTAGGCATGGGTGTAGACATACCTCTGCATTCTTGCATAATTAACTTCTTGAAAAGTCCTTTGTGTACTTCGTTTGAGAGACAAAAGTACCTTCCTTAGTTTGCTTGATTTGCAACCCAAGAAAGAATTTGAGTTCACTCATCATTGACATCTCAAACTTCTCCGACATTAGCTTTCCAAACTTCTCACTAAAATGAGGGTTAGTTGATCCAAATATAATATCACCAACATAAATTTGGCATACAAATAATTCTCCATTAACCCTTTTAGTAAAAAGTGTAGAATCAATTTTCCCAATTTCAAAGCCTTTTTCAATAAGGAACTTGGTTAAGCATTTATACCAAGCTCTAGGAGCTTGTTTACAACCATAAAGAGCTTTGCGAAGTTTATAGACATGATTGGGTTTCTTAGGATTGATAAAGCCGGGAGGTTGTTTGACATAAACTTCCTCCTCTATTTCACCATTTATAAAAGCACTTTTAATGTCCATTTGGTATAAGGTGATATCTTGGTGATTAGCATAGGCAAGTAAGATGCGAATGGACTCAAGTCTAGCAACGGGAGCATAAGTCTCACCATAGTCCAAACCTTCGACTTGTGTGTAACCTTGGGCAACGAGACGTGCTTTGTTGCGAACTACTTGTCCATATTCATCTTGCTTGTTGTGAAACACCCATTTGGTACCGATGATGTTGTGGTTGTTGTCGGGCTTCTCAACCAATGTCCAAACTTGGTTTCTCTCAAAGTTGTGTAGCTCTTCATGCATAGCATTTGTCCAATCCGGATCTTCCAATGCTTCTTCGACCTTCATAGGTTCAATGCTAGAGATGAATGAATAGTTTTCACAAAAGTTAGCTAAACGAGTTTTAGAGTGAGTGATTCTCCCGGTATGAATATCATTGTAGATTTGCTCGACGGGATGGTCTTTAGCAATTCTTGCTCGAACTCGTGAAAGCTTTTGCTTGGGTCTTGGTTGAACATCTTCTTCATCTTGTTCTTCTTCTTCTTGACCTTCTTCATTATTGGCGTTGTCGTTCTCTTGTCGTGGTGGAGAAGGAGGTTGTTGACGTTCTTGATGTACTTCCTCATTTTCTTCATCTTGGTGTGTCCCACTTGTGGATGCTTCCGTATCAACTCTTGGTTCACCTTGTCATGAAGTAGAAGCTTCCACTTGGATGGACGAGGTACTCTCCTTCACCTCCGTTGGACGAACCTTGCCAATAGACAAGTCTTGGATTGCTTTCGAGGGGTCTTTGTCTCCTATATCAATTGGCAATTTCTCTACTTGCAAGCCGTCAGATTCATCAAACTTCACATCTACCGTCTCTTCAACCTTTTGGGTGAAATTGTTGTAGACACGGTATGTGTGAGAGTTTGAGCCATAACCAAGTAGGAAACCTTCATGAGACTTAGGAGCAAATTTAGAACGATGATGCTTATCAAGAATCTAGCACTTTGAGCCGAATACTCAAAAGTATCCAACTTGGGGTTTGTTACCGGTGAGAAGCTCGTATGCCGTCTTGCCGAGTAGCTTGTGAAGATACAAGCGATTTGTTGCATGACAAGCTGTCTCAACCGCTTCTGCCCAAAAGTGCTTCGGTGTCTTGTACTCATCAAGCATCGTTCTTGCCATTTCGATGAGCGTCCGGTTCTTCCTCTCAACAAATCCATTTTGTTGAGGTGTGTACGTAGCTGAGAACTCATGTGAAATCCCTTCTTCGTTAAGAAAAGTGTCTAGATTTGCGTTCTTGAACTCCGTTCCGTTGCCGCTGCAAACCTTCTTAATCTTCATTTCAAACTGATTTTGAGCCTTCCTGGCAAAGTTTTTGAAGATCTTTTGGACCTGCGATTTGTCATCGAGAAAGAACACCCAGGTAAATCTTGAAAAATCATCAACTATAACTAGACCAAAAGAATTTCCACCGAGACTTTTGTAAGCATTGGGACCAAAGAGATCCATGTGAAGTAGCTCAAGTGGCCTCCTTGTGGTCATGATGTTCTTCACGGGATGCCTTCCTCCAACCTGTTTACCTGCTTGACAAGCATTGCAAAGTCTATCCTTATCAAATATGACATCGTTAACACCAAGGATATGATTTCCTTTAATAAGCTTGTCAAGGTTTCTCATGCCAATGTGACCTAGCCGTCTATGCCATAACCAACCTTTAGAGGATTTAGCAATGAAGCAAGTTCTAGGTCGAGCCTTTTTAGTGAAATCAACAATGTAAAGATTAGCTCTACGTATACCGGTAAAGACCATTTTATGATTGTCTCTACGAAACACTTGGCAATCTACTTCAGTAAATAGGACATTGAAACCAAAATCAGCAAGTCTAGATACTGAAAGTAAGTTGTACCCAAGAGATTCAACAAGCATAACATTCTGAATGGAGCTATCATGTGAGATGGCCACCTTACCGAGGCCAACCACCTTACCCTTTGAGTTGTCACCGAAAGTGACATACTTTCGAGGACTATCATTTTCGGCAAGCTCGCGAAACATGTCTTTATCTCCGGTCATGTGATCGATACATCCACTGTCAAGAACCCATTCCTTTCCTCCTGCCATATATCCCCGAAGGTTTGCCATAAGACCAAAGTGTCTCATTGCATCATCGAGATCAAACTCATCATCATCTTCATCATAGTATCCATGTTCAACATCATCATGTGGTGGATCAATTCCTAGTGAGGGTGATTCATTAGTATGAGTTTGACAATAATCTCCTCTATGAATTCTAGTAGCTTCGGAAATAATATCGCTAATAATTCCAACGTTTCCTTTGGCATGCATAAGATTTGTAAGTTCAAATAGACAATTACCAAACATAGGATCATTAGAATTCATCTTAGTCAAGGCAATAGACTTATGAAGAATTTCATCCAGATTTTTCAAAGAATAATCAGGAAATCGTTCCTCAAGAAATTTCCATATAGTGTAGGCACACTCAAGAGTAGGCAGTTTTCCAATCAAGTTTCTAGGTAAGCCTCTAGTGATAAGATTAACAGTTCTAACATTTCTAATCATGCCAATAGACTCATCAAGGGTAGGATGCATAGGATCGACATGAGGTGCACAAGGACTAGCAATGTACTTGTTCGAATGATATTGATTGAAAATTACAAGCATCTCATTTTTCCACTCATGAAAATACTCTCCATCAAGTCTAGGCACTCTATGTCTAAGACTCCCCAAAGTAGACTCATCCATCTTCCTCCAATGGTGATTAAACCAAGGCAATGGAGACCAATGCTCTGATACCACTTGTAGGACCTTGAGAAGTAAGTCTAGAGGGGGGGGGATTAGACTACTTGACCAATTAAAAATGATGCATTTTCCCAATTTTAGACTTTGGCAGATTTTAGCTATCTTAGCACAAGTCAAGCAATCTTCACACAATTCAAGCAAGCATGCAAAGAGTATATGAGCAGCGGAAATTAAAGCACGCAACTTGCAACAATGTAAAGGGAAGGGTTTGGAGATTTCAAACGTAATTTGGAGACACGGTGATTTTTGAGCCGTGGTTCCGATAGGTGGTGCTATCGTACATCCACGTTGATGGAGACTTCAACCCACGAAGGGTAACGGTTGCGCGAGTACATGGAGGGCTCCACCCAAAAGGGTCCACGAAGAAGCAACCTTGTCTATCCCACCATGGCCGACGCCCACGAAGGACTTGCCTCACTAGCGGTAGATCTTCACGAAGTAGGTGATCTCCTTGCCCTTACAAACTCCTTGGTTCAACTCCACAATCTTGTCGGAGGTTCCCAAGTGACACCTAGCCAATCTAGGAGACACCACTCTCCAAGAAGTAACAAATGGTGTGTTGATGATGAACTCCTTGCTCTTGTGCTTCAAATGATAGTATCCCCAACACTCAACTCTCTCTCACAGGATTTGGATCTGGTGGAAAGAAGATTTGAGTGGAAAGCAACTTGGGGAAGGCTAGAGATCAAGATTCATATGGTAGGAATGGAATATCTTGGCCTCAACACATGAGTAGGTAGTTCTTTCTCAGAAATTGTAAGTTGGAAGTGTAGGTTTGTTCTGATGGCTCTCTCTACGAATGAAGAGGAGGTGGAGGGGTAAATATAGCCTCCACACAAAATCTAACCGTTACACACAATTTACCAATCTCGGTGGGACCGAATCAACAAACTCGGTCGGACCGATTCAGTAAACAATGTGACCGTTAGGGTTTTCGGTGGGACCGAAATGCAACTTGGTAGGACCGATATGGTTAGGGTTAGGGCATAACGTAATCTCGGTGAGACCGATTACACAAACTCGGTGAGACCGATTTTGGTAATAAGCTAACCAGAGAGTTGGTCAGGCAAACTCGGTGGGACCGATTTAGGCAATAAGTTAACCAGAGAGTTTGCATTGTAATCTCGGTAGTACCGATTGCTCAAACTCGGTGAGACCGATTTTGATAATGGACATACACAAAGAGATTACAATCCCATCTTGGTGAGACCGAGATCCCTATCGGTGAGACCGATTTGCCTAGGGTTTGTGGCAGTGGCTATCACATCTAAACTCGGTGGCGCCGGATAGAAAGAATCGGTGGGGCCGAGTTAGACTTTTGGTTTAGGACATATGTGGATGTGGGAAAGTAGTTGAGGGCTTTGGAGCATACCACTAAGCATTGTGGAGCAAGAAACTCATTAAGCAACACCTCATCCCTTCTTGATAGTATTGGCTTTTCCTATAGACTCAATGTGATCTTGGATCACTAAAATATAAAATGAAGAGTCTTGATCTTGAAGCTTGAGCCAATCCTTTGTCCTTAGCATCTTGAAGGAGTTCCACATCCTTTAGTCCATGCCACTCCATTGTTGAACTTGTCTGAAATATACTTGATAAAATGTTAGTCCAACAGGAGATATGTTGACATTAATTACCAAAACCACCCAGGGAGCACTTGTGCTTTCACATAGTCCCTGGCCTTTCCTGCTCACCAATCGACAAGACTCAAATTGGTGTCCTCTTCGGGGACAAGAATCATTTCCGCCGTGAGCTAGTTTGGTTTGAGGTGGTGGACTTAGAGAGCCCTTACCATGCACTGCTTGGCCAGCCTGCCCTAACCAAGTTCATGGCAGTCCCCCACTACGCCTACCTCAAAATGAAGATGCCGAGTACCAAGGGAATCCTGACCGTAGTTGGATACTACAAGAAGTCTGCCGCCTGCGCCGCGCACAGTAGCTAGCTGGCCGAGTCCCTCGTGATTGTAGCCGAGAAGCGGCTCCTAGACCGGGTGGTGGCGCTGGTAGGCAAGAAGCCGGAAATGTCACCCATCCCCAAGGAGTCAGAGGTTGAGGGCTCGTTCAAGCCGGCAAAAGAAACAAAGAAGATACCCTTGGATCCAGAGCACCCTAAGAGGCATGTTGTCGTAGGAACAAACCTGGACAGCAAATAGGAAGGCGAGCTCGTCGATTTCTTCCGTGAGAATCGGGACATCTTCGCATGGTCTCCCAAAGACATGTCGGGTGTTCCGATGGATTTCGCCGAGCACAAACTACATGTCCGACCTGATGCCAAGCCGGTCTGGCAGCCCTTGCGTTGCCTGACAGAAGAGAAGAGAAGAGTTGTCGGAGAAGAGATATCCTGGCTTCTGGCAGCCAGATTCATCATGGAAGTATTCTTTCCAGAATGGCTGGCCAACCCGGTCCTAGTGTTGAAGAAGAGCAAGCAATGGCGCATGTGTATTGACTATACTAGCCTCAACAAAGCCTGCCCCAAAGATCCGTTTGCCTTACCAAGGATTGACCAAGTGATAGATTCCACAGCCGGATGCGAGCTGTTGAGTTTCTTAGATGCGTACTCAGGCTACCACCAGATAAAACTGAACCCGGCCGACAGGCTGAAGACCGCCTTCATCACGCCGTTCGGAGCCTTCAGCTACCTGACCATGACGTTCGGCTTGCGAAATGCCGGCGCCACCTTTCAGCGTTGCATGCAGAAGTGCCTCCTCAAGCAACTCGTCCGAAATGCTCATGTTTATGTGGACGATGTGGTGGTGAAGACAGAAAAGCATGGCACGCTGCTAGAAGACCTCAAGGAAACTTTTGAGAACCTGCACCGATTCCAGATCAAGCTCAACCCGGAGAAATGCGTCTTTGGAGTGCCAGCCGGCCAGCCTCTTGGCTTCCTGGTCTCAGAGCACGACATAGAGTGCAACCCTATGAAGATCAAGGCCATCAAGAAGATGAAGGTGCCCACCCGACTGCTGGACATGCAGAAATTCACCGGCTGCTTGGCATCAGTTAGCCATTTCATCAGTCGGCTGGGCGAGAAGGCCCTTCCCCTGTACCAACTCATGAAAAAGACCATTTTTTCGAGTGGAATGACAAGGCAGACGAGGCTTTTCTCCAACTCAAGAAGATGTTGGCAACTCCGCCTATCATGGTGGCTCCGACTGAGAAGGAGCCCATGCTCCTCTACATCGCGGCCAACTGTCGGGTTGTCAGCATAGTCATGGTGGTAGAACGCAAGGAGGAGGACAGAGCACTGCTGGTCCAGAGACCAGTGTATTACTTGAGCGAAGTACTGTCCGCCTCCAAGCAAAACTACCCACATTATCAGAAGATGTGCTACGGCGTGCACTTTGCCGCCAAGAAGCTGAAGCCTTACTTTCGAGAGCACCCAATAACCGTCGTCTGCACAGCTCCGCTTGCTGAGATCATTGGAAGCCAAGATGCTTTTGGCCGAGTGGCAAAATGGGTTATTGATATGGCCCCTACACCATCTACTACCAGCCTTGCACCGCCATCAAGTCACAAGTGCTGGCCGACTTCCTCGTCAACTGGGCCGAGACCTAGTATCTGCCGCCAGCACCAGACTCCACCCATTGGCGGATGCACTTTGATGGTTCAAAAATGCGCACCGGTCTGGGAGCTGGCGTCGTCCTCACTTCTCCCAAGTGCGACGAGCTCAAATATGTGCTACAAGTCCATTTTGCCGCCTCCAACAATGTAGCCGAGTACAAGGCACTCGTACACGGACTCCGGCTTGCCAAGGAACTCGACATTCGCCGGGTCTTGTGCTATGGTGACTTCGACTTGGTGGTCCAGCAGTCGTCAGGCGACTGGGACGCCAAGGACGCGAACATGGCAAGCTACCGCTTCCTCGTACATCAACTCAGCGGATATTTTGGCGGTGCGAGTTTCTTCACGTGCCAAGGAACGACAACAAGGAAGCAGATGCCTTGGCACGGATTGGTTCCACCTGACAAGCAATACCAGCCGGCGTCGCCCTACGCCGCCTTCTCAAGCCGTCCGTCAAGCCGTCCGTTAAGCCGTCCCCAGAATCAGATTCCATCTTTGTGCCCCCCCCCCCGAAGCAGTCGGATCCGACTTGAGGGTTCCAGAAGCTGGCTGGGGGACTTTAGCAGGCGGCCCGGGGACTGCTGCAGCTGCACTCGGCTCGGGGACTCTAGAGCCCGGCCCGGGGATTGCAGTAGTCGGCCCGGGGACTTCTTCAACTTAGCTGGCGGAAGCAGTTGCCAACCCGCCACCTCCTGGGCTCAACCAATCCTCAAGTTTCTGGTAAACAAAGAGTTGCCGACTGATGAGATCTCAGCCAGACAGGTGCAACGGTGAGCAGCAGCATACACCATAATCAACAGAGAGCTGGTATGACGAAGTGTCACTGGCATTTATCAGCGCTACGTGGAGCCAGACAAAGGACAAGCAATACTCAGGGATATCCACGAAGGTGAATGCGGTCACCACGCGGCTTCAAGATCACTCGTGGCCAAGGCGTTCCGCCATGGATTCTTTTGGCCGACTGCTCTAGAAGAAGCCAAAGAACTAGTTCAAAAGTGTCAAGGGTGCCAGAAGTTCCGCTCCAAGCCACACTTTCCGGCTTCTGCACTCAAGACCATTCCCATAGCCCGGCCCTTCGCTGTTTGGGGCCTGGATATGGTAGGACCATTCAAGACGGCTCGCGGCGGCATGACTCATCTGCTTTTCGTTGTGGACAAGTTCACCAAGTGGATAGAGGCAAAGCGAATCAAGAAGCTGAATGGGCCGACTGCCATGACTTTCATCGCCGACATCACCACTCGGTACGACATACCACATAGTATCATCACTGACAACAACACAAACTTTGCCAAAGGAGCCTTGGCTCTTTTTTGCACGACTCAGGGCATCCGACTGGACTTAGCGTCTGTTGCCCATCTGCAGTCAAATGGCCAGGTTGAGCAAGCAAACGGCCTCATCTTGTCCGGCATCAAGCCCCGACTAGTCAAGCCTCTTGAGCATTCGGCCGGCTGCTAGCTCAACGAGCTGCCGGCCGTCCTCTGGAGCTTGCGCACAACTCCAAACAAGTCGACCGGCTTCACGCCTTTCTTCCTCATCTACGGTGCTAAAGCCGTCATCCCGACGGACGTAGGGTTCGACTCCCCAACAGTCACCATCTACACCGAGGCGGATGCCAGGGAGGCGCGAGAAGACGGCGTCGACTTGCTGGAGGAGGGCCTGCTGTTGGCACTCAGCCGGTCTGCCATCTACCAGTAGAGTCTGCGCCGGTACTATAATCTCAAGGTGAAGCCAAGATCCTTCCAAGAGGGAGACCTTGTGCTCCGGCTGATCCAGCAAACAGCCGGCCAGCACAAGCTCTCAGCACCTTGGGAAGGCCCTTTCATCGTCAGCAAGGTGCTGGGCAATGACTCCTACTATCTGATGGACACTCAGAAGCCGAGAGCACGCAAGAGAGATGATTCTGGCAAAGAGACAGAAAGGCCATGGAACGCAAACCTCCTCCGAAGGTTTTACAGTTGAGAGTAGTATGTATCACGCTACCTTTTGTACTATGTACAAAGACTCTGGATCCCCCGAGAAGAGCTCGGGGACTACCCTCCTTTATCTATATGCTAAGTGTTATGTCCATAAGTATGTACTGTTTTATTTCCGCCTGGCACCGGGTTCGACCAGTCGGCCTGGAGGCTCGCCGCCTTCTGCTATATGCCGCCTCCTGCAGCCGGACAAGTAGTGTGTCGGCACCAAACACTTCCTTTGTCAGAAGCCACAGCTCGCAGAGCGACTGCACGGCGGGCAGGGGTCGCAAAATGGTGCCCACACGAAAAACGACTAAGGACCAAACACATATAGCCGAGGCCGGCATCGCACCTATTCAACCGGCTGCCGAGCAGCCGGTCGGCCGGCTTCTGCTTTTATTGCCAACACTCTGAATGGCTAAGTACTAGCCCTCCTGCAAATGGCTAAGTACTCAACCCAGCCATAGTCCACAGAGCGGCTACTTGGCTGGCAAGAGGATAGCAAAGGGAGGATGGCAAAGGAAAAAACCAAGGAGCAAAAAGCAAGGAAAGATAGAAGTAGGCAAAGCAAAGCATAAATTGCGATAAGATAGTTACATGGATAAAAGGCCTACCGGCCGACATTCAACAAAGTCGATATACACCCCGCGGGTGGAATTGCGAAATTTAATCAAGTTGTCCAGATTCTAGCAAACAGGAAAAAAGAAAGTATCCTAAGGAGCGGCAGAAGACTCCGGCTGGGCAGAACCGGGTGGCGCAGCAGAGGACTCTGGTGGAGCATCGGGGCCAGCGGTGCTAGTCGGTGCTGCAGAAGGCTCCGGCTGAACGCTGGAGTCGGTTGTGCCGCCTGGTGCGGCGGGCGGCTCTGGCTGAGCGGCGGAGTCGGGGGCAGCAGTCGGGACGGCGGAGGGCTGGACGACGGAGTCGGTGGCGCCCGTCGGAGGAACGGGCGGCTAGTCGGTTCCCGCCTGGCCGCCTCCAGCAGCAGTCGGCGCTTTGGAGCACGGATCGTTGCTTGAGGCCCGGTCAGGTTGGGGCTGACCATCTGCCCCAACCTCTGGCAGGTCGACGTTGCTCTCCTCCTCCTCCTCCTCCTCCTCCTCCTCCTCCTCCTCCCCCCTTCATCGCTGGAGGCGATAACTTCAGTTGAGTCCTCGCTGTCCTCCGGGTTCAGCCCGAGCCATTCCTGCGGCGCCTCGGCGCCTTCCTCGACTACCTCCAAGACGAAGACGCTGGTGTCGGTGAAGTCGGCGATCGCCGCCGCCCTGTCGATAAGCTTGGCTTCCACCGCCACTAGCTCCTCCTGCGCCTCCAGACGGAACATGGTTAACTGGGCTAGATCTAGCCCAGGGTACCATGCCTTGACGAACTCCAAGGCCCGGCGCTCTCCTGCCCGGGCTGTAGAGCCCTTCAGGCTTCTAGGCAGCTATAACGCCCTCGATGCGGCTATATCTCCCACGTGTCGAAGCACGACTTAGAGGCATAACCGCATTGAAAGCAATGTCGCAAGTGAGGTAATCTTCACACAACCCATGTAATACATAAGGGAAAGAGATACATAGTTGGCTTACAATCGCCACTTCACACAATTACATGAATAAAGCATTACATCATCCGGATACAATCAAGGTCCGACTACGGAACCAAAATAAAAGAAGAACCCCAAATGCGACAAAGGTCCCCGATCGACCCCAACTGGGCTCCACTACTGATCGACTAGAACGAAACAACACAAAGGGCAAGATCTTCATCGAGCTCCTCCTTGAGCTTGGTTGCGTCATCTGCACGGACTAATCGGCACCTGCAAGCTGGTTTTGGAAGTATCTGTGAGCCACGGGGGCTTAGCAATCTCGCACCCTCGCGATCAAGACTATTTAAGCTTATGGGTAAGGTAAAAGGTATGAGGTGGAGCTGCAGCAAGAGACTAGCATATATGGTGGCTACAATCGCAAAAGAGAGCGAGAAGAGAAGCAAGGCACGGTCGTGAAGCTAGTAGCGATCAAGAAGTGATCCTGAAACTACTTACGTCAAACATAACTCCAACACCGTGTTCACTTCCCAGACTCCGCCGAGAAGAGACCATCACGGTTACACACGCGGTTGATGTATTTTAATTGAGGTCAACTTCGGGTTTTCTACAACCGGACATTAACAAATTCCCATCTGCCTCATAACCGCGGGCACGGCTTTCGAAAGTTCAAATCCCTGCAGGGGTGTCCCAACTTAGCCCATCACAAGCTCTCACGGTCAACGAAGGAATAGACCTCCACCCGAGACATTCCGATCAGACTCGGTATCCCGGTACAACAAGACATTTCGACAGGGTAAAACTAAACCAGCAACACCGCCCGAATGTGCCGACAAATCCCGATAGGAGCTGCACATATCTCTTTCTCAGGGCACACTCAGATTGTCCTAGGTACGGGTAGGCCAGCCCAGAGTTGCCCCTGGTGGCCACCGGCAGCTGACAGGTGGACCAACACTCAGAGGAGCACTGGCCCGGGGGGTAAAATAATGATGACCCTTGGGCGCGCGACCCCCAAGGGAAAAGAAAAGGCTAGGTGGAAAATGGTAAAACCAATGTTGGGCATTGCTGGAAAATCTTTACTTAAGGCGAACTGTCAAGGGGTTCCCATAATAGCCCAACCGCGTAAGGAACGCAAAATCCGGGAACATAACACCGATATGGCGGAAACTAGGGCGGCAAGAGTGGAACAAAACACCAGGCATAAGGCCGAGCCTTCCACCCTTTACCAAGTATATAGATGCATTAATTAAATAAGAGATATTGTGATATCCCAACAAGTAAACATGTTCCAACAAGGAACAACATCTCCATGTTCCAACAAGGAACAAACTTCAATCTTCACCTGCAACTAACAACGCTATAAGAGGGGCTGAGCAAAGCGGTAACATAGCCAATCAACGGTTTGCTAGGACATGGTGGGTTAGAGGTTTGACATGGCAATTTGGGAGGCTGACAAGCAAATGGTAGGGATCGTAGCATTGGCATATCAAGAGCGAGCAAACTAGCATAGCAAAGATAGTAGTGATTTCGAGGGTATGATTATCTTGCGTGAGATCCCGCAAGGAAGAAGAACGAGTCCATGAAGAAGACAAACGGACGAAGTTGAACGGATCCTCACAAACGCGACGTTATCGGAACCAACCCGAAGAAGCAACACCGGAAAGAAGCAAACAATCATGGTAAACAACCACCACATAAACATGGCATAATGCACAATCAAGTATGATGCATGTCCGGTTTAATGAAGCATGGCATGGCAAAGTGCACAAACAATCCTACAAATTAAGTGGAGCTCAACATGCAACAGTGCATATTGACGAAACGCCACGACAAGTTATTTAGTTCTCTCTCGGTTATGTACTCACCAATATTAAAAGTTGTTAGCATAGCAAGAGGGTGAAGCAAATGAAAACTACCTATCTAGTCAAGTTTAAATGAGGCCGGAAACAACGAACAACAATTCCGGTAAATCCTCATATGCATTAGCAATTTAATGCAACAACAATTTAAACATTTTAATGTTGTTAACATGATGCAGATGACATGCTCAAGTTTTATGCAATTTTAAGAAAAGTTGACAAGAGCAAATTAAGAAGCATTTGTCATCATGGCGGAAAGAAAGGGTGCCACGGCGATGATAACGAAAATGGTGCCACGGCAACGTTCTGGTTCCGGAAACTCGATTGAGATGCCGGTGGAAAAGAACAAGTGTGACGGGAGCGTGTCATGTGATGAACGGCGGGGTGCTCCCGGTTACCGGGTTCCCACGGGTCGACGACGGTGACAAGGCAAAAGAGGGGCAATGTGCACTGGCAATTCGAGCATGGAGCAAGCACGAGCATCTCATACACCACACATGCATTCGTTCATGGGCGGCCGTCTCAGGGTTATACCTTTGAAGCGTGCATTATCGGAACGGATCGAGTTCGGTGGTAGGGGTACACTTGTCGAAGGGGAAGTAGTTGTTCACGGGTCGTCGTGGGAAGTAGATGAAGTAGTCGTTCAAGCGTCCGATGGTAATGGTACTCGGTCGTTTCGAAGAGGTACTTGGGGTCATTCGAACTTGCCGATCTCGTCATCTCGAAGGGGTACTTGACGTTCTTAGCAATCCCGAAGACGAGGTAGAGGTACACTTGTTGTAGGGGTACTTGTCGGATCCACGGCGACGGTAGAGGTACAAATGTTCTTGCGGTACTTGTCGGTCCAGTCTTGGTGTAGATGTACATCGCAAATGTAGTGGTACTCGCGGACTTCGGCGCCGGTAGTCGTACACATGTCGTAGAGGAACTTGGTCTTGCGAAGAGGTACTTGACGGTAGTGATACTTGACGCGTTCGAGGATCGTCATGTCATGGTACTTGGCAAAATCCTCGGAGAAGGTGCTTGACGGTCCGGGTACGGTGGTTCTTCGGAGACGGTAGTTTGTTCACGTTGTAGTCGGACTTGACGCAAAACGCACTAGCTGTAGAGGTACACGACTCGCAGCCATCCAGGGTCGTGGTACTGGTACTTGACGTCCACAGAAAATTAGCAGCGGAGGCAACGGGTCTCAGGTCCTAGGTCGTGAACTTGAGGAGGTCAGCGGGAGCTGGGCCGGAGGAGCTGGCGAAGCTGGGCCTTGGCGAGGCCGGCATCGGACCGCGTGGTCCCTGGGTAAGCAGCCAGGGCAAGAACGCAGCCCAGGCGCGGTCGAGGCGGGCGTCCTCGTGACGCTCCTGATCCTGCTCGATGGAGAGGGCTGCGGGGGCGGCGCCTAGAGGTGTAGGGAAGCGACGGCGAGGACGAGGAAGCAGGGCAGCGCTGGATCGAGAAGACGGACGGCGGCGGGGCACGAGACACTTGAGGGCGCGGGGCGCGACGGAGCTTGACGGGGTTGAGGACGACGGGTTCGGGCGGTGAAGGAGGTGCAGCCATGGAGGCTTGGCGCTTCGCACGGGACTTGGGCGCCGGAGGACGACGTCTGCGGGCGCAGGGCCTTGCTGGTGGCCCCCTGGGCGCGACGGCAGCGAGGTGGTCGACGGGGCTCCGGCCTGCAGTGGTGGCGCGCGTCGGGCCCCAAGGCGATGAGGAGGAGGTAGTGGGATGAGGGAGCGAGCGAGAGGAAGGTGGGGATCGAGGAGAGGTGGATCGAGGGATGCGGTCTCCCTGGCGGCGCTGGGAACAAGGAGGGAGCGAGGGGTAGGAAATAGGGAGGCTAGGGTTCGGTCGGACCTTGGCTGGTTCTTGGGCCGGCCGGCCTAAGGCTATAGCCGGGCCGTAGGGGAAAAAGGATGGGCCA
This sequence comes from Triticum dicoccoides, assembly GCF_002162155.2. Lineage (NCBI taxonomy): Eukaryota > Viridiplantae > Streptophyta > Magnoliopsida > Poales > Poaceae > Triticum > Triticum dicoccoides. Next base: position 52,154,463 of record NC_041387.1, read on the forward strand.
CCCTGAGATCTAGGCTGGGCTCTCTCTCCCTCTATTTGCTCTATTAAAAAACAGAAGAAAAAAAGGAAGAAAAGGGAAGAAAAGAAAAAAGGTAGAGAAAGAGTTTGGGCACGAGAATAAATTTCCCGGACTCGCAAAAATGCGCATGTTCCAAGAAAAATGGAGTGGGCATTTTTGAACGTTCAAATTCAAACTCATTTGATTTAAAATCAAATGGTTTGAATAGGAAGTGAGGGTTAGGAAGGTCCAAAAATGATCGGATTTTTGGTGGAGCTCCGGAAAATGACAAAAGAATTTATGGGCAAAGTTTGGAGACCAAGAATTGAGATAATAAAGGCATGGGATATTTGCAAGTGTGTTATGGTTAATTTCAAATAAATGGAATAATTACTATAGCTTTCTAAATATCGAGAGGATATGTTGTAAAGAGAATCACCATGTGAATTCCCTCGGTTTAAATGGATCGAAGATCCATACGGTTTAATTAGTTGAGTTAAGAAAAGAAATGACATGATGGCATGATGACATGATGCAATGCACACGATGCAAAGATGAATGCAACAGATGAAACAAAACACACAACGAAACCCGGAAACATGGAAGGCATCTGAAGCTCCGGTCTTGGGGTGTTACAACACTCCACCACTACGAGAGGATCTCGTCCCGAGATCTAGAATGGCACCGGAGGGAAACGGAAGAGGAAGAGGAGAGGTAAAACTAAGTTGCTTCTTTGACAAACGAGTGAAACCACGAACCTTGAAGAGGTTAAGCCACTTCGAGAAAAGAATACAACGGAGATAAATGAAGTTGAAAGCACTCCGTTAGCAAAGAGGAACAAGGAAGAACAACTTCGGTCAGCACTCCGGTTGAAAAGTGATACAAAACTTGATAAGATGAAAAGAACTTGACCAGAGGACACGACACTCCGGTTACAAGGATAAGCATGAAAAGATCATGATCTTCACAACTCGAGATGATGACTGAAAAGGGTAACAACACAATGCCTCCGGAACAAAATAATAGAAGATAGATAATTGAAAGAAAGGAATGGAGAAGAAAATGCCAAGTTCTTTCACAAAAGAGCTTGACAAGGCATCTTTTAGGAGAAGGGTCGAACGGAATTGTTGAAAAAACCAACAACGAAAAGAGTAAGCTGGTAGTGGGCTTATGGAAGACATCTCAAAATTATGAGGTGAAATTCTGCCACTAACGAAACAATAAATTGGCTTGATATCAAGAAGGATACGAGAAACTATCGCACCGGGAGAATAAATGAAGAACTTGGATCATATATTATCACCTTTAATAGCATTAATCCTTAGGAAAAGATTTAGGTGAAATATAACTCCAGATAACTCCAATGACGAGATTGATGGATTTAAAATATCCCATTCTTGTGAAAGAAGAATGATATATTATCACCTCAAATGATACGGAAGAGAGAATTGCACTCCCTATTACAATATGAAGAAAGCTTGAGCTCCTTAGAAAAGAATCTCAATGAACACTTCGAGAAGGAATTAAATCCTTGATGAATCCATCATGTAGAACATCTATGAAAAACTCCGGTAATAAAAGAATGATCCAAAATAATTGACTGGTGGAAAGAATAAGATTGAAGCCTCGCAATGATTTAGATGAATCTCTGTGGTGATAAAACTGCGAGGGCTAGGAACTCCGAGAAAGAAAAGATAAAGCATCTCGAACCGAGAATGTGGTATGATGAACCACTCCGGAAAGCAGGAATTGAACAAACTCGATGAAACAAGAATAAGAATTACATTATGCTTATCCTTCACCAATTAAATTGATGACAATCAACGGATTTGGCACACTACTTATTCTCGTATCAAGGATTAAGAGAGATATAGCGCCAACTTGAGAAGGTCTTCCAAGAACCACCGGTAGAATTTGAAAAGCACGAATGCATAGATATGATACACGAAGGAAGAAAACTCTTGAACGAACCACCGTAAGAATTAAAATGATGGAAGTAGAGGTGAATCACCGGTAAGAATTAGCAAATGAACGAAAGTGCTTGAGACAAACTAGATACATGAGAACGAAGGAATCACGAACTGAATAGAGAATATTTGAATGATGCACCGATAAGATTTGGAGAAAGATAAGTGAAAACTGGAATGGATAAATCTTATTTGATGAACTCCGGATAATCAAACTGAGAAGACTCTTGAATTGCTCCGGATAGATGAAAAGAATTATCACAATCAAAACAATTACGAGAGGATGGAAACAAGCTAGAATCACGAATCTTGAAGAGAATGGAGCAAGATTAAAGATAAACTCTTTTTCGGTCTTCCAATGTTGAGAATGACGACGAGAAACACCACCAAGAATTATTTAGACACTCCGGAAGAATCAAAACAAAGAGATTGAGTCAACGATGAAAATAATTTGAACGATCTAGGAGATGGCATTTGACTGATGATAACTCATTCTTACGTCAAACTTCGAAAGGAAATTTTTGAGGATAGCTCCGGGAAACTAAGAAGAGTCAGGTAAGATCCTGGAAAAAGACCTGTGGGTTAGGGCCCACTCAACAGAAAACACCGTTAAAATGATTTAAAAGAGAGGTTGCACCAGTTGAATTAAATGAATTGAATGAGATAACAACCTGGAAAGATGTTGAACGAATGCAGAGTGGAAAACACGAATCTTCGAGATATCTTGAGCACTCCGGAACAATTGAATAGCGAGAGATGGATGATTAAGAGGTGCACCGGCATAAGAAAAGCATTGGGAAAAATGAAAAGGAGTATGCTCAATACCAAAGCTTGAATTAAATCCACCGGAGAAGAAAATGAGTGATGAGAGATGAACTTGCAGCTTCGTTGGCATCTTCTGAGAATCACCGGATAAAAACATTGACGGAAAAAGGAATGAAGAGACTTCACAACATTAAAATGATCCTTGAATAAGAAATCTGGTTCCTTGAAGAAAAGGGTGGGAGGGAGGGAAAACAAAGGCAACTTGGAGACGGGTGAAACAAACACCGTTCAGAAGGGCTAGTAATAGATCTTGCGACTATTGAAGTGATCGGATCCACTTGAAGAGAAACACGCTGGTTAAAAGGATTGACATGACAAACTCGATGATCGAGAAGGATTAGTATTCACATAGAAGTATGAGAACACCACTTGGAAAAGGTATGGAATCAACATTTGACTTCGAAGCAACTCGAATACCACAACACAAAACAAAAACAAAGGATTGGCTTGCAGAATAAGCCGGAACAAACATATGATAGAGATTTCGTCCGAAGTTTTCGTGGTGGGGCCTACACGGGCTCGATCGTACAGCACCATCATGTACAAGGCAGTGCACATGACATACGAAGCATCCCCGAGTCGGCATAGCCAAGGACTCTTTAAGACACAACGAGACCACTGTAAAACCGACCGTGAATAGGCGGACCACTAGACGTCGAATCCCAATTTCATATCATACATCTGTCGAAAAGATATCCTAAGCGCTACTTGACTTCCCACCTATGAAACTCCCGAAATTTTCCGGTTATGCAATCAGGTGTTGGGGATACAGGGGAAGCATAATATCTCACCCAAACTAGCAAATCCTACATCCAGTTGTATCCATCCTTCAACACATAACCAAGAAATCATCGGAAATCATCTACCTCAACCTTCGAAAAGCATCCTTTATACAAGTTATGGCGATACTCCCGAACTCCCGCCCCAGTACTGGGTGGCGTCAAGGTTATCTCACCAACGAACTGCATAAAAGAGATTTTCGATGTGGGCGTACTAAACTCAGGTATTCCAGAACTGCAACGATAAAATTATGACGACAACACCTCAGAGCTCAACTTCCCGGGACACTTCCACAAAACCCCTGACAGGAGGCACCAAGACAATGTTCTCATCATAAGCCATCGGAACGATTCCAAGATACCCGCGTGATCCTAAAATTTTTTTTTAGTGAAATTTGAGAAGAGAAGAGTCAAAACTCTACGTCAGGATGCCTTACCAGAGCGATGAGGAGACTGGGGAGTAAAAAGAATTCCTAAACTCTCCGATATATATAATCCTAAATGACTCAAAACATTTTTCTAGACACAACTCGGCCGCTAAAAACGATCAAGCAGTGGGGCTCCTAAGGTCGGGGAAGGCTCTGATTACCAACTTATAACGCCCTCGATGCGGCTATATCTCCCACGTGTCGAAGCACGACTTAGAGGCATAACCGCATTGAAAGCAATGTCGCAAGTGAGGTAATCTTCACACAACCCATGTAATACATAAGGGAAAGAGATACATAGTTGGCTTACAATCGCCACTTCACATAATTACATGAATAAAGCATTACATCATCCGGATACAATCAAGGTCCGACTACGGAACCAAAATAAAAGAAGAACCCCAAATGCAACAAAGGTCCCCGATCGACCCCAACTGGGCTCCACTACTGATCGACTAGAACGAAACAACACAAAGGGCAAGATCTTCATCGAGCTCCTCCTTGAGCTTGGTTGCGTCATCTGCACGGACTCATCGGCACCTGCAAGCTGGTTTTGGAAGTATCTGTGAGCCACGGGGGCTCAGCAATCTCGCACCCTCGCGATCAAGACTATTTAAGCTTATGGGTAAGGTAAAAGGTATGAGGTGGAGCTGCAGCAAGAGACTAGCATATATGGTGGCTACAATCGCAAAAGAGAGCGAGAAGAGAAGCAAGGCACGGTCGTGAAGCTAGTAGCGATCAAGAAGTGATCCTGAAACTACTTACGTCAAACATAACTCCAACACCGTGTTCACTTCCCAGACTCCGCCGAGAAGAGACCATCACGGTTACACACGCGGTTGATGTATTTTAATTGAGGTCAACTTCGGGTTTTCTACAACCGGACATTAACAAATTCCCATCTGCCTCATAACCGCGGCACGGCTTTCGAAAGTTCAAATCCCTGCAGGGGTGTCCCAACTTAGCCCATCACAAGCTCTCACGGTCAACGAAGGAATAGACCTCCACCCGAGACATTCCGATCAGACTCGGTATCCCGGTACAACAAGACATTTCGACAGGGTAAAACTAAACCAGCAACACCGCCCGAATGTGCCGACAAATCCCGATAGGAGCTGCACATATCTCTTTCTCAGGGCACACTCAGATTGTCCTAGGTACGGGTAGGCCAGCCCAGAGTTGCCCCTGGTGGCCACCGGCAGCTGACAGGTGGACCAACACTCAGAGGAGCACTGGCCCGGGGGGTAAAATAATGATGACCCTTGGGCGCGCGACCCCCAAGGGAAAAGAAAAGGCTAGGTGGCAAATGGTGAAACCAATGTTGGGCATTGCTGGAAAAGCTTTACTTAAGGCGAACTGTCAAGGGGTTCCCATAATAGCCCAACCGCGTAAGGAACGCAAAATCCGGGAACATAACACCGATATGGCGGAAACTAGGGCGGCAAGAGTGGAACAAAACACCAGGCATAAGGCCGAGCCTTCCACCCTTTACCAAGTATATAGATGCATTAATTAAATAAGAGATATTGTGATATCCCAACAAGTAAACATGTTCCAACAAGGAACAACATCTCCATGTTCCAACAAGGAACAAACTTCAATCTTCACCTGTACCTAACAACGCTATAAGAGGGGCTGAGCAAAGCGGTAACATAGCCAATCAACGGTTTGCTAGGACATGGTGGGTTAGAGGTTTGACATGGCAATTTGGGAGGCTGACAAGCAAATGGTAGGCATCGTAGCATTGGCATAGCAAGAGCGAGCAAACTAGCATAGCAAAGATAGTAGTGATTTCGAGGGTATGATCATCTTGCCTGAGATCCCGCAAGGAAGAAGAACGAGTCCATGAAGAAGACAAACGGACGAAGTTGAACGGATCCTCACAAACGCGACGTTACCGGAACCAACCCGAAGAAGCAACACCGGAAAGAAGCAAACAATCATGGTAAACAACCACCACATAAACATGGCATAATGCACAATCAAGTATGATGCATGTCCGGTTTAATGAAGCATGGCATGGCAAAGTGCACAAACAATCCTACAAATTAAGTGGAGCTCAACATGCAACGGTGCATATTGACGAAACGCCACGACAAGTTATTTAGTTCTCTCTCGGTTATGTACTCACCAATATTAAAAGTTGTTAGCATAGCAAGAGGGTGAAGCAAATGAAAACTACCTATCTAGTCAAGTTTAAATGAGGCCGGAAACAACGAACAACAATTCCGGTAAATCCTCATATGCATTAGCAATTTAATGCAACAACAATTTAAACATTTTAATGTTGTTAACATGATGCAGATGACATGCTCAAGTTTTATGCAATTTTAAGAAAAGTTGACAAGAGAAAATTAAGAAGCATTTGTCATCATGGCGGAAAGAAAGGGTGCCACGGCGATGATAACGGAAACGGTGCCACGACAACGTTCTGGTTCCGGAAACTCGATTGAGATGCCGGTGGAAAAGAACAAGTGTGACGGGAGCGTGTCATGTGATGAACGGCGGGGTGCTCTCGGTTACCGGGTTCCCACGGGTCGACGACGGTGACAAGGCAAAAGAGGGGCAACGTGCACTGGCAATTCGAGCATGGAGCAAGCACGAGCATCTCATACACCACACATGCATTCGTTCATGGGCGGTCGTCTCAGGGTTATACCTTTGAAGCGTGCATTATCGGAATGGATCGAGTTCGGTGGTAGGGGTACACTTGTCGAAGGGGAAGTAGTTGTTCACGGGTCGTCGTGGGAAGTAGAGGAAGTAGTCGTTCAAGCGTCCGATGGTAATGGTACTCGGTCATTTCGAAGAGGTACTTGGGGTCATTCGAACTTGCCGATCTCGTCATCTCGAAGGGGTACTTGACGTTCTTAGCGATCCCGAAGACGAGGTAGAGGTACACTTGTTGTAGGGGTACTTGTCGGATCCACGGCGACGGTAGAGGTACAAATGTTCTCGCGGTACTTGTCGGTCCAGTCTTGGTGTAGATGTACATCGCAAATGTAGTGGTACTCGCGGACTTCGGCGCCGGTAGTCGTACACATGTCGTAGAGGAACTTGGTCTTGCGAAGAGGTACTTGACGGTAGTGATACTTGACGCGTTCGAGGATCGTCATGTCATGGTACTTGGCAAAATCCTCGGAGAAGGTGCTTGACGGTCCGGGTACGGTGGTTCTTCGGAGATGGTAGTTTGTTCACGTTGTAGTCGGACTTGACGCAAAACGCACTAGCTGTAGAGGTACACGACTCGCAGCCATCCAGGGTCGTGGTACTGGTACTTGACGTCCACAGAAAATTAGCAGCGGAGGCAACGGGTCTCAGGTCCTAGGTCGTGAACTTGAGGAGGTCAGCGGGAGCTGGGCCGGAGGAGCTGGCGAAGCTGGGCCTTGGCGAGGCCGGCATCGGACCGCGTGGTCCCTGGGTAAGCAGCCAGGGCGAGAACGCAGCCCAGGCGCGGTCGAGGCGGGCGTCCTCGTGACGCTCCTGATCCTGCTCGATGGAGAGGGCTGCGGGGGCGGCGCCTAGAGGTGTAGGGAAGCGACGGCGAGGACGAGGAAGCAGGGCAGCGCTGGATCGAGAAGACGGACGGCGGCGGGGCACGAGACACTTGAGGGCGCGGGGCGCGACGGAGCTTGACGGGGTTGAGGACGACGGGTTCGGGCGGTGAAGGAGGTGCAGCCATGGAGGCTTGGCGCTTCGCGCGGGACTTGGGCGCCGGAGGACGACGTCTGCGGGCGCAGGGCCTTGCTGGTGGCCCCCTGGGCGCGACGGCAGTGAGGTGGTCGACGGGGCTCCGGCCTGCAGTGGTGGCGCGCGTCGGGCCCCAAGGCGATGAGGAGGAGGTAGTGGGATGAGGGAGCGAGCGAGAGGAAGGTGGGGATCGAGGAGAGGTGGATCGAGGGATGCGGTCTCCCTGGCGGCGCTGGGAACAAGGAGGGAGCGAGGGGTAGGAAATAGGGAGGCTAGGGTTCGGTCGGACCTTGGCTGGTTCTTGGGCCGGCCGGCCTAAGGCTATAGCCGGGCCTTAGGGGAAAAAGGATGGGCCACCCTGAGATCTAGGCTGGGCTCTCTCTCCCTCTATTTGCTCTATTAAAAAACAGAAGAAAAAAAGGAAGAAAAGGGAAGAAAAGAAAAAAGGTAGAGAAAGAGTTTGGGCACGAGAATAAATTTCCCGGACTCGCAAAAATGCGCATGTTCCAAGAAAAATGGAGTGGGCATTTTTGAACGTTCAAATTCAAACTCATTTGATTTAAAATCAAATGGTTTGAATAGGAAGTGAGGGTTAGGAAGGTCCAAAAATGATCGGATTTTTGGTGGAGCTCCGGAAAATGACAAAAGAATTTATGGGCAAAGTTTGGAGAACAAGAATTGAGATAATAAAGGCATGGGATATTTGCAAGTGTGTTATGGTTAATTTCAAATAAATGGAATAATTACTATAGCTTTCTAAATATCGAGAGGATATGTTGTAAAGAGAATCACCATGTGAATTCCCTCGGTTTAAATGGATCGAAGATCCATACGGTTTAATTAGTTGAGTTAAGAAAAGAAATGACATGATGGCATGATGACATGATGCAATGCACACGATGCAAAGATGAATGCAACAGATGAAACAAAACACACAACGAAACCCGGAAACATGGAAGGCATCTGAAGCTTCGGTCTTGGGGTGTTACAGCAGCCGGCCGGCACCTCCAGCCAGTCGGCAGTCCGACTTGGGGTGCGCGGAGCCGGCAAGCTTGGCCAGAAGGCGGAGATCGCCTGGGCCCCGGCGCGCTGAAGACGATGCAACATTTGATGGGCGGGCCGAAGACGAGCCTGGATACTAAGGATTTGTTTGCCAAGAGTCCGGGGAGCGTCAGCAGCGATCTGCGTGCCTTCCGCCCTCCGCTCCTCGCGCTGGGCCTCGATCATCTGGATCGCGGCAACAGAGTGGCCCGAGAAGAAGTCTGTTTGGACAGAAGGAAAGAAAAGCCAAAGTTATAAACAAGCAGTCGATTTAGACAAAGGCCGGCAGCTCAAGACAAGAAATAAGAAGAATAAAGCTTACCGTCGACCAAGTCCTCGGTGCTGCTGAAGCAGGGTGTCATCTAGGCTTCCTTGTTGGCCCAGGTGGAGCGCTCGACCTCAAACTCGGCGAGGAGGTCGGTCTCTTTCGTCTTCGCCTCCTGCTGGGCCGCCTTAAGGGCCTCCGCCTGCTCGGTAAGCTGAGTGACCAGCCGGTCTTGCTCCTCGGCCAGCTTGCTGCATTCCGCCTCCTTGCCCTGCAGGGCATTGTTGGCTTTGCTCAGCTGCTGCTGCAAGGCGGCGTTGGCCTCTGAAAAGGGGAAAAGAAGGAAAAGCATCATTCAGATAACAAAGAGGGATGCAGTTGCCGGGGAGATCTGGCCCGACTGCTCAGGAGTCGGCCCGAATCTCGGGGACTACAGCCCACGGGTGCGCCAGCACCCCCCCCCCCCGAAAAAAGGAAAACAAAAGCTTACTCCGGCTCTCGGACAGATGGGAGGTCTGTGTCTCCAGCTCCCGAACCCTGGAGTTGTAGGCGACCGCGCGAAGATTGTGGTAGTCCTATAGAAGGGATACCAGACAAAGTCAGCGTTTGACACTTGCAAGATAAAGTTCTGGGCCGCCTGCTCAGCAGCCGGCCCGAAACTTGGGGATTACACCTAGTGGGTGCGCTTGCGCGCCCCCACGAAGGAAGCAAGAAGATCAAACAAATGAAGGGAGCCAAAGAAAACTTACGCTGATGGTAGCTCGCGAGTCCATGAAAGCCTTGTTGCAGCGCTTGAGGGCTTCGGCTTCGGGTTAGTTACATATTACTACATACTATTCTGTTTTTGACAGATTCTGTTTTACGTGTGTTGTTTGCTTATTTTGATGAATCTATGGTTTGTAAAATAGTTTACAATCCATAGAAAAGTTGGAATATAGTAGGTTTAACACCAATATAAATAAAGAATGAGTTCATTACAGTACCTTAAAGTAGTCTTTTGTTTTCTTTCTCTAACGGAGCTCACGAGATTTCTATTGAGTTTTGTGTTGTGAAGTTTTCAAGTTTTGGGTGAATTCTTTTGATGGATTATGGAACAAGGAGTGGCAAGAGCCTAAGCTTGGGGATGCCCATGGCACCCCCAAGATAATCCAAGGACACCAAAAATTCAAAGCTTGGGGATGCCCCGGAAGGCATCCCCTCTTTCGTCCACTTCCATCGGTAATTTACTTGGAGCTATATTTTTATTCACCAACATGATATGTGTTTTGCTTGGAGCGTCTTGTATTATTTGAGTGTTTGCTTGTTAGTTTACCACAATCATCCTTGTTGTACACACCTTTTGAGAGAGCCATACATGATTTGGAATTTGACAGAATACTCTATGTGCTTCACTTATATCTTTTGAGCTTGATAGTTGCTCATAGTGCTTCACTTATATCTTTTTGAGCGTGATAATTTTTGCTCTTGTGCTTCACTCAGATCTTTTAGAGCACGGTGGTGGATTTGTTTTAAAGAAACTTGATCTCTCATGCTTCACTTAGATTATTTTGAGAGTCCTTAATAGCATGGTAATTTGCTTAATGATAATATACTTGGTGTTCAAGATATGTGAAACTTTCTTTTGAGTGCGTTGAATACTAAGATAAGTTTGATGCTTGATAATTGTTTTGAGATATGGAGGTAATAATAGCAAAGTCATGCTAGTTGAGTAGTTGTGAATTTGAGAAATGCTTGTGTTGAAGTTGGTAAATCCCGTAGCATGCACGTATGGTTAAAGTTGTGTAACAAATTTGAAGCATGAAGTGTACCTGGCTTGTGCATCCTTATGAGTGGCGGTCGGGGACGAGCGATGGTCTTTTCCTACCAATCTATCCCCCTAGGAGCATGCGCGTAGTACTTGATTTTTGATGACTTCTAAATTTTTGCAATAAGTATATGAGTTCTTTTGACTAATGATGAGTCCATGGATTATACGCACTTTTACCTTTCCGCCATTGCTAGCCTCTTCGGTACCGTGCATTGCCCTTTCTCACATTGAGAGTTGGCGCAAACTTCACCGGTGCATCCAAACTCCGTGATACGATACGCTCTATCACACATAAACCTCCCTACATCTTCCTCAAAACAGCCACCATACCTACCTATTATGGCATTTCCATAGCCATTCCGAGATATATTGCCATGCAACTTTCCACCGTTCCGTTCATTATTATTATGACATACATTACTTTTGTCATATTGCCATTGCATGATCATGTAGTTGACATCGTATTTGTGGCAAAGCCACCATGCATTATTTTTCATACATGTCACTCTTGATTCATTGCACCATCCCGGTACACCGCCGGAGGCATTCATATAGAGCCATACCTTGTTCTAGTTTCGAGTTGTAATCCTCATGTTGTAATCAATAGAAGTGTGATGATCATCATTATTAGAGCATTTCCCAAATAAAAAAATAAAAAATAAAGAAAAAGAGAAAGGTCAAAAAAAGGCCCAAAAAAAGAAAAAGAAAAGAAAAGGGCAATGCTACTATCTCTTTTTCCACACTTGTGCTTCAAAGTAGCACCATGTTCTTCATGTAGTGAGTCTCATATTTTGTGCTTCAAAGTAGCACCATGTTTTTCATATAGTGAGTCTCATAAGTTGTGTTTTTCATACTAGTGGGAATTTTTCATTATAGAACTTGGCTTGTATATTCCTACGATGGGCTTCCTCAAATGCCCTAGGTCTTCATGAGCAAGCAAGTTGGATGCACACCCACTAGTTTTCTTTTGTTGAGCATTCATAGCTCTAGTGCATCCGTTGCATGGCAATCCCTACTCCTCATGTTGACATCAATTGATGGGCATCTCCATAGCCCGTTGATTATCATCGTCAATGTGAGACTTTCTCCTTTTTTTGTCTTCTCCACACAATCCCCATCATCATATTCTATTCCACCCATAGTGCTATATCCATGGCTCACTCTCATGTATTGCATGAAGGTTGAAAAAGTTTGAGATTATTTAAGTATGAAACAATTGCTTGGCTTGTCATCGGGGGTATAGAAGTTGGGAACATCTTTGTGTGACGAAAATGAAGCATAGCCTAACTATATGATTTTGTAGGGATGAACTTTCTTTGGCCATGTTATTTTGAGATGACATAATTATTTTGATTAGTGTGCTTGAAGTATTATTATTTTTATGTCAATATGAACTTTTGTCTTGAATCTTTTGGATCTGAATATTCATATCACAATTAAGAAGATTTACATTGAAATTATGCCAAAGTATCACTCCGTATCAAAAATTCTCTCTTTATCATTTACCTACTCGAGGACGAGCAGGAATTAAGCTTGGGGATGCCTGATATGTCTCCAACGTATCTATAATTTTTGATTGCTCCATGCTACTTTATCTATTGTTTTGGACTATAATGGGCTTTATTTTCCACTTTTATATTATTTTTGGGACTAACCTATTAACCGGAGGCCCAGCCCAGAATTGCTATTTTTTGCCTATTTCGGTGTTTCAAAGAAACGGAATATCAAATGGAGTCCAAACGGAATGAAACCTTCGGAAACATGATCTTCTCACCGAATATGATCCAGGAGACTTGGACCCTACTCCAAGGAGTGCCAGAGGCGGTCACGAGGGTGGGGGGCGCGCCCTCCCCCCTGGGCGCGCCCCTACCTCGTGGGCCCCCTGACGCTCCACCGACGTACTCCTTCCTCCTATATATACCTATGTACCCCCAACAGATCGGGGACGGAGCCAAAAACCTAATTCCACCACTGTACCTTCCTGTATCCACGAGATCCCATCTTGGGGCCTGTTCCGGAGCTCCGCCGGAGGGGGCATCCACCACGGAGGGCTTCTACATCATCATCATAGCCCCTCCGATGAAGTGTGAGTAGTTTACTTCAGGCCTTCAGGTCCATAGTTAGTAGCTAGATGGCTTCTTCTCTCTTTTTGGATCTCAATACAATGTTCTCCCCCTCTCTCGTGGAGATCTATTCGATGTAATCTTCTTTTTGCGGTGTGTTTGTTGAGACCGATGAATTGTGGGTTTATGATCCAGCTTATCTATGGAAAATATTTGATTCTTCTCTGAATTCTTTTATGTATGATTAAGTTATCTTTGCAAGTCTCTTCGAATTATCCGTTTGGTTTGGCCAACTAGATTGGTAGTTCTTGCAATGGGAGAAGTGCTTAGCTTTGGGTTCAATCTTGCGGTGACCTTACCCCATGACAGAAAGGGTTGCAAGGCACGTATTGTATTGTTGCCAACGAGGATAACAAGACGGGGTATTTATCATATTGCATGAATTTATTCCTCTACATCATGTCATCTTGCTTAAGGCGTTACTCTGTTTTTAACTTAATACTCTAGATGCATGCTGGATAGCGGTCGATGAGTGGAGTAATAGTAGTAGATGCAGAATCGTTTCGGTCTACTTGTCACGGACGTGATGCCTATATACATGATCATTGCCTGGATAACCTCATAACTATGCTCAATTCTGTCAATTGCTCAACAGTAATTTGTTCACCCATCGTAGAATACTTATGCTCTTGAGAGAAGTCACTAGTGAAACCTATGGCCCCCGGGTCTATTCTCATCATATCAATCTCCATCACTTTATTTACTTGCTTTTGCTTTTACTTTTTACTTTGCATCTTTATACCAAAAATACCAAAAATATTATCTCTATCAGTTCTCACCCTTGTAAGTGACCGTGAAGGGATTGACAACCCCTAAGCGTTGGTTGCGAGTAGCTATCGTTTTGTGCAGGTACGAGGGACTTGCGCGTGGTCTCCTACTGGATTGATACCTTGGTTCTCAAAAACTGAGGGAAATACTTACACTACTGTGCTGCATCATCCTCTCCTCTTCGGGGAAATGCAACGCAAGCTCGAGACGTAGCATCAGCTCATCACTGGGACAGATGCCATCCACTCATTGGACAGAAGGCGCCTATGATACGTCGACACGTGGCACAGCCCAACAGAGGCCCATTCCTGTGAAAAAGCCGGCCCGTTTGACTTGGCCAAAAGGTAGTGGGCCAGGCCATGGGAAGCCTGTTAACGGCCTATTCGCATATAGCCTATTTACAGCCCGCTAACCCAAGGCCCGTTACGCCCTATTCGAATTAGGCCCAGTAGCGTCATCTGGGCCATCCAATATGATTCCAGCCTGTTTTCACTTCTGGCCCATCTATGGCCCATGACGTCTTTCGGCCCATATGAGGCCCTACTTAACTCTTGGCCTATTAACGGCCCGTGGTGAAACTGGCCCGTAATGAACAATGTATCACTTTACACCCATTAATGGCCCATGGTGAAACTAGCCCGTAAAGAATAGTGTATCACTTTATACCCATTAATGGCCCGTTATTCCGGTGGGCCGTTTCCAGCCCATGTTATCTTTCGGCCTTCTCAGAGCCTATTTATTCTTGGGCTCATTTCCAGCATTCATTTACTTACGACCCGTTACTATCATTTTCTGCTTGTGGGCCAAATTCAGCCCTGGTTACAGTCGGCCCGTTTGTGGTCCGTTAATACGTTGGGCTGTTTTCATAGCGTCATCAAATACGGCCTATTAACGATGGCCCGTTATGGTCGGCCCATGAACGGACGATTCCAACTCTAGCCCATTTACGTCCTGAATGCGGTCTGTTTGGCCCATGTTTGGCCAATCGATCATACGGCCCATATAAGGCCCATTGATGATACGGCCCATAGAAGGCCCATTGTTTCTACGGCCCGTAGAAGGCCCACTGTTTCTACGGCCTGTAGAAGGCCCACTGCTTCTACGGCCCGTAGAAGGCCCACTCCTTCTACAGCCCGTAGAAGGCCCACTGCTTATACGGCCCGTAGAAGGCCCACTGTTTCTATGGCCCGTAGGAGGCGCAGTGTCACTACAGTAAATATTAGCCCATGGTTATTATGGCCTAGTTTTAAAAAATAGGTTAATGCAGCCACTAGCAAACCACAGAAAAAGAACTGCACTGACTACAAGCAAACAAATAAACAAGACAACAAGGAAATAAATAAGCAAGCAACTTACACTAGGCTATCACGGCTATTACACATATTACATCCACTAGGCATCAAAGTTCACCACCAGTGCAAATATAGGGAACACAACAGCATATAAACGCCGCAGCAAAACAAGTCCAGAACTGAAACCACTTCAGAAGAGCTCAAGAAACAATATCCTGGGTACCCATAATGCTGGCAAGATGCTTAGCAAGCTTATTAACTTTCTCTTGTTTGGCGCTTAAATCCTCCAGCGCTTGCTGTTGCACCAAAAAGTATGCATCTGAATTCTACAGGGACTTCCTCAGTCCTTCAGCTTCCTGTCGCATAACATCTGATCGATGTCTTTCAACTTGAAGTTGAGACTCAAGAAGCCAAACTGATTCAGGCAAAGAGTTCGAAGAGCTGGTGCCAGCAGTGGTAGCCAGTAACTCGAACACTACATCAAGACAGGACTTTGGGCTTGTCTCAGTGTCTTCAATATAGTTTTTATCAGCTTTCTTGGAGACCAACAGGGATGTCTCACTATCTTGAACCTTATCTGCATTACTTCCTTTACCATTGCATAACAGGGTACTCTTCTCCAATATTTTATCCGTGTTCTAGAAGAGAAACAAACAAACACATCTCAGGTTTACAATGTAGTATATGAAACTCATTTTGGTAAACCAGTTTAGTAGTAAGGTGGACAGGATAACAGCATGAAACAAACACATATCTATGTAGTATGGTCACTGTATGGTCTATATCATTCTAGTTTATGTTGCCAAATCAAGATAGATACAGTTCGAATCATATCTATTTAAGACAAAGCAGCATAGACAGAATATAAGTGTGAGAAACTACACATCAATAACAACACTTGTAATGTGCATGGCGTGAGAACATAACTGTTTATTCAATTGAAACTGAAATCAACATAGAGCAAGTTACAATAGCAAACAGCCAAACACGTTGAAGAAACAGGTTTAAAACATACCTGTTGCGCCATTGGAGTTTCAATTGCATCCTTCAAATTTGAAATTAGTTGGTATCAGTAAATGCAGTGATGCAAGAGCAAAGTAGTATGAACCATAGCTACGGAACCTGACCTGAGAACAGTTCTTCTTCTGCTTTAAGCGTTGACTTCGGGTTCGGAGTGGTGGTCCTCGTGATTTGGGCATTGCAATTGCCTTACTAACTGCTCGTGTTTGGGTGCTCTGTGGTGGAGACAGTGTTGTGTCAACGGGAACTGTGTGTCTATCTGCTGGGGTTGGGGTTAGAAGGGGTGTAGCTGGTTCTCTGTCCAACAGGGTAGGGGTACAATCTACATGAGTGTGGGTTATGTGTGGTGGGGCTGGTTCTTGGGCAAGTACAACCGTGGTTCTATCTGCATCGACATGTAGCACGATCTTTTCTGAAGACCGTGTTTTTACTCCCACGGATACTGCCATCACTCCCTCCAATTGAAATGGCTGATAAACAAGAAAAGTAATTGAATGTACATACATTGTAAGATAGACAGGTGCAATGGATAGTAGGGAAGAAAACAGGGCATGAAATAATTCACATTTATGTTGTCTAAGAAAACAGAATAGCAGGACATAATTTCACATATATGATGGCTAATTAAACAGGATAGCATGACAAAATTTCACATGTATGATGGCTAACTAAACATGATAGAATGACATATTTCAAAATATGATGACTATGTAAACAGGTTGACATGATTTAACTATACGATGTGTCTATTAAAGTGGTTGGCATGCCATAAATCACAAACATGTCGTCGATGGAAACATGATGGCATGATATAATTCACGGATAGAATGACATAATTTAAAATATGATGACTATGTAAACATGATGAGATGATATAACTATATTATGTCTTTAGAAAATGGGTTGGCATGCCATAATTCAGATACATGCTGTCTATGTAAACATCATGGCATGACATAATTCAAATATATGGTTTATATACTAAGGAAGTGAGCAGAGGGCAATCGCATATATGATGTGTCAACTAAGGAGATGGCATTCAATATTGTGTATATGATGTAAAAACTAAGCATTGCAATACAACATATGCATTATATGAGTAATATAACCCTGCCAAGTTTGAGCATACACCTCATGGGGATAATAGGACTGGTCATCTGCCTCCGAATCCTCCTCTGAAGAGCTATCTGTAACCAGCAAGATATCTGCTTCAGCAAGTAGCATTGTCTGCTCTGAAGACCTTGTTTTCACTCCAGATTTCTCCATCACCAATTCAAATGGCTGATGCATAGGAAGAGCAGTTGAATATACAAACGTTGTCGACAAAATCAATGAGAAATACAAAAAAAAGGACAGCATGATATAATTCACATATATGACGCTTGCCTAAACAGCATGGCATCGCATAATTCACATACATAATGCCTTGCAACAAGATAACATTGCATAATTCACATATATAATGTCTTGCAACAAGATGGCATTGCATAATTCACATATATGGTAATTAGACACTAAACAGGTGGCATTCACACAAAGCATGTCTAAACTAAGCAAATGACATAGCAATGCAAGATACCATACGCACGATATGAGTAACATAACCCTGCCAAGTTAGGGCATGCACCTCGGGGGGGGGATATGACTGGTCATCTATCTCTGAATCCTCCTCTGAGGAGCTATCAGTAACCAGCAAGACATGCGCTTCGTCAGATAGCATTGTCTGCTCTGAAGACCTTGTTTCCACTCCAGATTTTTCCATGACCGTGTCGAATGGCTGATGCACAGGAAGAGTAATTGAATGTACTAAAATTGTTGACAAATTTAACACATAATAAAAAAATGATGGCATGATATAATTCACATATAAGATGACTGGCTAACCAGGGTGGCATTGCAAAATTCACATATATGATGCCTGGCTAGACAAGATGGCATTGCATGATTCACATATACGATAAAGAAACTAAACATATGGCATTGACACAAAGCATGTCTAAACTAAGCAGATGACATCTTTAATGTATACAGTAAGCAATGCAAGGCACCATATGCATGATATTACCAACATCAGCATGCCAAGTTAGAGCGAAGACCTCATGGGGTAAATAGGAGTGGTCTTCTCCTTCTGAATCCCCCTCAGAACAGTTATCTTCCTCTTGATTATGATCCAAAATGGGTGGAGGGGGGCTGCCTTTGCGCCCACCATGGAACGACGTCTGCATGAAATTTTATTGCCACGCAAGGCTCGTCTCTTTTGCTCTACATGATCAGTTCCATTGTGTACAATAACTGGCATGCATAGGAATAAAACATAGTGAGATTATGTAAGGAGTGCATGCACAACTCCAGAGTGATGGTAGCAAACTGTGGATAGACCCAAAACCAATGATAGCAGGCAGATAATAGCTTTAGTTAAAAATACAGATAATGGCTCCTTTAATGTTTGTTTTCACCCGACATGAAACTCATAGTAGACTCCGGAGATTAACCAGATAGTAGACAAATAGTACTGATTGCTGCCCCAATATGTACCCCACAACCATTTAAAAACTCAAGTTTCAGCATTAGTTTGGACTCGGAGTCTAATAGGTGAACACGACGATAATGTAGCATGTCATCATATTAAGCGACGCATAACGTAAGCAGACACGGAAGAGTGCGACCTCTCTTGCGAACCCGTGTAGTTCTCAAGGTCATCTGCTTAGTTGATGATGGTAATGCAGTTGTCGTGGCTGCCGGCGGCGAGGAAGAAGATCTAAGGCGGTGAAAGACAGTCTGGAGAGCGGATCCCAGCTGTGGTGAACCCTTCCGTCGTTGGAGGAGCTGAGCTGGGGTGGAACACAGCGCCGCAGGAGCAGGACAAACCACACAAGGTTTTCTTTGACACATATCTGTAACAGAAGTAATTGAGTAAGGGCATGCTTGAATTTGAGGATGTTAACAATGCAGGGATAGGAAATAGACAAGAATAGGATAGGAATGCACGTGCAAAACAGAGAATTTTAAAAAACAGGATTTCTGTCAATCTGGGTGTTTGGTTAACAACAATTGGAAGATCACAGGATGCAAAAAAGCATGGTGAGATTAAGTCAAACCACAAGAAAATGTATGGTTATAATGCTATTATGCTACTATCTCTTAGTCTTGTGCTTGATGAATAGGAATATGAAAAGGAGGAGAAGTGGAAATTAGAATTCCTACGGTTTTTCTTTCAAGGAGACACTAAAGGAACAAATCCTACAGTTTTTCTTTGCTCCATTCCTTTGCACCAAATTTATGAAAAGTAGTACCATAGGAAACTTTCCAATTGTTATGTTTTTCATTCACTTTTCCTTTCAAGCACTCGCGATTCTAATAGGCAGGCTTGAGCAAGGAAAATCCTACACTAAAAAATGTTTTTGTGCTACTTCTATTACTTTGGACCCAGGCCACTGCCATACTAGCTCAACTCCCAGGCCCATCGACAAATGCACAGCTCAAACACGCAGAGATAAATAATGATGGCATTCAAGAGAGTCCATCACGGATAGCTAAGTTGCCTGGTACCTCACTGCTTGTCATATAGTAGGATAAAATAACCGTATTTCCTGTTACTACGAGTGCTCAGTGGACAATATATATAACATGTAGAGTAAAAAAGAGATGCAACAAGTGTACAACCTCTTTGGCAAAGCCATGTCGATCTCAGCGTGATTGGGTTGGCCGGTGAGGATGCTCCAGCTGACTTGGCTGTCGGAGGAGGGGAAGAAGATCTTAGGCGTCTGGAGATGGAGCCCGAGGTACTGCTCCGCTGTGATGGAGGGTTTCGTCGTTGGAGCAGCTCTGGTGAGTTGTACCACGCCTAGGCTAAAGCAGGACAAGAGAGACAACGAACAACGTTAACCTGAGTGGAATTCTAATAGCATCTCCAATACATGACGTAATATACATAACCACAAAGTGCTAGATGTAAAACACATCAGCCGCTCATCTCTGAACTTAATTGTCGAAACTGAACTTAATTGTCGAAGCTGAACTTAACTGTCGAAACTGAACTTAACTGTCGAAACTGAATTTTGCTGTCGAAACTGAACACACTAGCACGGTGACGCTACACGTCGGTCGACTGACTTTTTCATCTCTGGTCAGTCGATTTTGCAGCCGTTGGATTTGAAATCAAGGGCCTGCGGTTCATCTTCAACCTCCACCCCACTGAGCCGCCAGCCACCACCGGCCAAATAGCAGCCCCCCGCCGCCCGTGGCCGGCGGTGCGCCGCCCTACCCGCCCTGAAAACCCTCCCCACCGCCGGTCCGCCGCCGCCCCGGCCATCCCTCTAGC